>NC_030815.1:67527443-67833216 GCF_001704415.2 Capra hircus | reverse complement strand
AAGCCCATGTTCATCTATTTTATAGCTTATCTTTTCATTTTCCTAATAGGATATGTCAAAGAAGAAAAGGTTTTCATATTGATGAGATAAAATTTATTAATTTTCCTTTTCACATCTTGTCCATTTGGCGTCATGCCTAAGAAATTTTGCTTAGCCTTCAATACAAAATTTTTTATGTTTTCTAAAAATTTTATAGTTTTAGTTTTACTTTTATGTCTATGACCTTTTTTGAGTTAATTTTCTCGAAATTTTGTGGTAAAATACACTAAATATAAATTTTACTATTTTAATCATTTTTAAGTGTATCTTTCAGTGGTATTGGGTGTATTCACATTGTGCAACCATCATCATGATCTATCTCCAAATTCTTTTCATCTTGCAAAACTGAAACTCTATACCCATTAAATAATAACACACCATTCTGCAACCCCACAGCAATCAAGGTTTGACTTTCTGCTCCTTTGGTTTGACTGTCTAAACATCTCACATAAGTGGAATTATACAGTATTTGTTTTGTGGGGTGTGTGTGTGTGTGTGTGTGTGTGTGTGTGTGTTTGACTTGTGCATTTCACTTAGCATAATGTCCTCAAAGCTTAACCATTTTGTAACACGTGTCAAAATTTCTTTCCTTTGTAAAGAAAAAGCGCAAGTGTTAGTTGCTCAGTCGTGTCTGACTTTTGGTGACCCCATGGAGTATAGTTGGCCAGATTCTTATGTTCATGGGATTCTGTAGGCAAGAATGCTGGAGTGGGTAGCCATTCCCTTCTCCAGGGAATCTTCCCAAGCCGGGTCTCCTGCATTACAGGCCACCAGGGATGCCTACCCTGAGTAATATTCATTTTTATGTACTTTGTTTATCTCTTTACCTATGAATGGACACTTAGGTTGCTTCCACATCTTAGCTATTGTGAATAATGCAGCTATAAACATGGGTGTACAAATATCTCCCTGAATCCCTGCTTTCCATTTTGGGGGGAATATTCTCAACAGTAGAATTCCTGGGTCATATCAGTTTAGTTCAGTTCAGTCTCTCAGTCATGTCTGACTTCTTACGACCCCATGAATTGCAGCACACCAGGCCTCCCTGTCCATCACCAACTCCCAGAGTTCACTCAAACTCATGTCTATCAAGTCAGTGATGCCATCCATCCATCTCATCCTCTGTCGTCCCCTTCTCCTCCTGCCCCCAATCCCTCCCAGCATCAGGGTCTTTTCCAATGAGGCAACTCTTCACATGAGGTGGCCAAAGTACTGGAGTTTCAGCCTCAGCATCAGTCCTTCCAATGAACACCCAGGACTGATCTCCTTTAGGATGGACTGGCTGGATTTCCTTGCAGTCCAAGGGACTCTCAAGAATCTTCTCCAACACCACTGTTCAAAAGCATCAATTCTTCGGTGCTCAGCCTTCTTCACAGTCCAACTCTCACATCCATACATGACCGCTTGTCATATAGCAATTCTACTTTTAATTTTTTGAGGAAATTTTTTTTCCACAAGTTGTAGCATTTTATTTTTCTACCAGTAGTGCACAAGGGTTTTGATTTTTTTTCTTCTCCACATGTTTCTATGGGCCCAACACTGTCCTTTTCCTTTCTTTCTTTTTTTTTTTTTTTTTTTTTTTTTTTTTTTTTTTTTTTTTCTTTTTTCTTTTCTTTCTTTTTTTTTTTTTAAATAATAATCATCCTGATAGGTGTGAGGTGTTATTGCAATTTTGACTTGCATTTCCCTAATGATTACTAATGTTGAGCATCTCTTTATTTGCTTATTGGTCATTAGTATGTTTCTTTCTTTCTTTCTTTCTTTCTTTTTTTTAATTTGAGAACCATCTGTTCAAACTATTTGCTCAGTTTTGAATTGGTTAGTTGTTTTTGTTGTTGAGTTTAAAGAATTCTCTGCATATTCTGGATATTAACCCCTTATCAGATATATGATTTTCAAATATTTTCTCTCATTCTGTAGGTTGCCTTTTTACCCCTCTTAATAGTGTCTTTTGAGACACAAAATTTTAAAATTTTCGTGAAGCCTGATTTCTCTGTTGTTATTTTTTCTCTTTTTTTCTGACTCGGTTTTTCTTATTCTTTCTACGCCTCTAGAGGCGTATGTGAGTAATTATTAACAAGCTCAAAGTTGCGGCATTTGTCCAATGTTTTCTTCCATGAGTGCTATGGTTTTAAGTCTTATATTTAGGTGTGGATCTTATTGAGTTAATTTTTGTGTGAAGGTTGAGCTTCATCCTTATGCCTGTAGATACCAAGATTTCCCATCATCATTTGTGAAAAACTATCTTTTCCCCATTGAACTGGCTTGGCACTCTATTGACGATCATTTGACCACGTATATAACGATTTACTTCTGTACTCTCTATTGCGTTAGTCTGTGTGTGGAATGTAGTTCCACACTGTTTCGTTTGCCTTAGCTTTGTAGTAAGTTTTGAAATCAGAAAGCTTGTGTCCTCCAACTCTGTTCTTTTTCAAGATTGTTGAGATTATTCAGGGTCCTTTGAAATTCCATACATATTTTAAGATGAGTTTTTCCTATTTCTGCTAGAAAATAGCACTGGAATTTTGGTAGGGATTGGATTAAATCTGTAGATAACATTGGGTAGTGCTGATATTTGACATAACTTATATTTTTCACTCTCTTAACAGGGTCTTGTTGCTTAGTCACTAAGTTGTGTCTGACTCTTCTGTCCCTCCATGGAATATAGCCTGCCAGGCTCCTTTGTCCATGGGATTTCCCAGGCAAGAATATGGGAGTAGGTTGCCATTTCCTTCTCTAGGAAATCTTCCTGACCCAAGTATCACACTCACATCTCCTGTATTAACAGGCAGATTCTTTACCACTGAGCCATCAGGAAGCCCAGCAGGATCTGCTACTGAGCAAAAGTTTTTCATTTTAATGATATCTAGTTTACTAAATTTTCTTTTTATGCATTGTGCATTTGGTGTCAAGCCTAAGAACTTTTGCCTAGATTTAGATCTCAAAGATTTTAAAAATGATTTCTAAAGGTTTTGTAGTTTTAGTTTCATATTTAGTTTTATGATACTTTGAATTATTTTGTGTAAGATTTGAAACTTTGGTAAAAGTTTATTTATTTGCTCATGGAAATCCAATTGCTTCAGCACCATTTGTTGAAAAGGTGATCATTCCTCCACTGAATTTCTTTTATGCCTTTGTTAAAAATCAGTTGGCTATATTTATGTAGGTCTCTTTCTGCATTGCCTATTCTGTTTCATTTATTTATGTGTCTCTATCCAACCACACAATCTTGATTTATTATAGCTATATAATTAAGTCTTCAAATTGAGTATACTGATTCCTCTCAATGTACTGTTCTTTATCAAACTGTTTTAGCTAATGTGGCTCTTTCGCCTTCCCATATACATTTTAGAATAATCTTACCTATATATAGTAAAAAAAAAAATCTTCCTAGGGTTTCTATGCAGATTGTATTAAATCTGTATATCAATTCAGGGAAAATTTTTTCTATGTAGAGTCTTCTAACCCATAAACACTGTCTCTCCATTTATTTAAGACTTCAAAAATGTATTTCATTAGCATTTCATAGTTTTCTGCATACAAGTTCCACACATATTTTTTTCTAGATTTACACTCATTTCATGTTTTTTGAGTGACTTTAAATTATACTGTATTTTTAATTTTGGAATTCATATTTTTATTGCTAGTATATTAGACTACAATTAATTTTTGTTTGTTCATCTTGCATCATGAAGCTTTTCTGAACTCAGTTCTGTGAGGTATTCTTATATATTCACTTGTTTATTTGATTTAGTCTGGTGATTTACTATGTAGATAATCATGCCACATGAAAATAGGGCCAGTTTTATTTCTTTTCTTCTGATCTGTGTGTCTTTGCTTTCCTTTTTTGCCTTATTGCATGACTAGAATATCCAGTACTATGTTGAATGTGAGTGATAAGCATAAATATCCTTGCCTTGTCTCCAGTCTTAGGGAGACAACATTCAGTCTTTCACCATTAAATATAAGATCACCTCTAGGTTTTTATAGATACTCATGAAAGTTGAGAAAGTTTCCTTCTATTCCTGTTTTCCTGATTTTGTTATAAATGCACACTTAATTTTGTCAAATGCTTCCCTACATCTATTTACATGATTTTTCTTCTTAGATAATTAGTAAGGTATGATTGGGGCTTCCCAGGTGGCTCAGTGGTAAAGTATCTGTCTGCCAATGCAGGGGAGTCACAGGAGACACAGCTTTTATCCCTGAGTCTAAAAGATCCCCTGGAGAAGGAAGTGGAAGCCCATTCTAGTATTCTTGCCTGGAGAATTCCATGGACAGAGAAGCGTGGTGGGCTGAAGTCCACGTGGTCACAAAGAGTCAGACAAAACTGAACACACACACACACAAGGTATGTTACATTAATTTTTTAATAATGAACCAGTCTTACATCCTTGGAATAAGCCCTACTTGGCCATGGTGTAGAATTCCTTTTATGTATTCCTGAATTATATGTGTTAATATTTTAAAAATTTTAGCACCTATATTACTAGAAATATACATTTGTAGGTTTTTTCTTTTCCTCTTTCACTTGTCTTTTCTTTCTTTCATCTCATATTTCTTTGGTTTGGATATCAGTGTAATATAATATTGGCTTAATAAGATAAAATCAGATGGCTTCCCTCCTTTCCTTTATTTCTGGAATAAATTAATGTTAATTCTTCTTTAAACATTTGGTGGAAATCTCCAGTAAAAGCACCTGGGTCTGGAGATTTCTTTTTCAAGAGTTTTTAAATTATGATTATAATTTCTCTAATAGCTCCGGACTATTCAAATTTTCTATTTTCTGTCTTGTGGTAAGTCTGTGTTTTGGGAGTAAATCAGTCCATTTTATCTAAATTATTATATTGATGTGTATAGAGTTGTTCATAGAATTCCCTTATTATTGTTTTCTATATGTGTGTTTACAGGGCCTATAATGATATTCCCATATTTAATTCCTGATATTAGTACTCTTTTTTACTTTGCCTATGTTGCTAGAAATTAATCAATTTTCTAATTGCAAAGAATCAGCTCTTTGTTTCATTGATTTTCTTTAATTTTTTCCTGGTTTTAATTTCATTAATTTCTGCTCTTTGCTATTTTCTTCCTTCTGTTTGCTTTGAGTTTATTTTGCTTTCTATCTTCTGTTAATTTTAACATGGGAGCTTAGATTATTGAGATTTTTTTCCCCTTTTTTCTATTGTATGTATTTATTGGTATAATTTTTTTGTTTTTATTTAGTTCATTGTATTTTTAAAAATGTCCTTTGACCAATCACTATTTGGAAGTGTATTGTATATTTTCCATGTGTTTGGAGACTTTCTGGTCATCTTTTTGCTACTTATTTCTAGTTAGTTATATTATGGTAGGAGAACACACTCTCTCTGATTCCAGTTCTTTAAAATTTGAAGTTAGACGTTCAGTCATGTCTGGCTCTTTGCTACCCCATGAACTATAGCCCACCAGGATTCTCTATCCATAGAATTCTCCAGGCAAGAACGCTGGAGTGGGTTGCCATTTTCTTCTCTGGGGATTTTCTCAACTCACCAATTGAACTCGAGTCTCCTGCATTGCAGGTGGATTCTTTACCATCTGAACCACCAGAGAAGCCTGCATTTATCTATACTGGGAATAAATTTTTGATGTATTGCATGAGAAATGTGTGCACCTTCACATTTAAGACCCTGTTTTATGAAGTTGAAATGTGAGCTTTTGCTCAGAACACCATGAAAATGCTTCATTAGGACCACTTTGCTTTTCCTCTACTCTTTGGCACTATGCCATTGAGAGGCTCAGATTAATAGGCCAAACAATGTCATTTTGGGGATATTGCCGAGAATGTTTCCCTCTATAGCACAATGTATTCTTCACGAAGACCCATGGGAGAAATTCCTCTTGGGTCTCATCATCAGTAAAACCTGTTCTGCTTAAAACTGGCATTCTTCTGTTTCTTTCTTTCTTTTTACCATTAAGGGCAGTTTGCTCCTTATAACTTTTGGCGGCCAGGAAGCCCAGTCATACTTGGGAACCGTCTATTGCAACAAATCTTACGGTCTGCACCTGATGGTCTGTATACTTATTTTTACTTTTCCACCCATATTTTCCTTTTAAAGGCTCCTCAGCCCAGTAACTCCCTTGACTATTTCTTTTATATCATGAACATTTTATAAGTAGCCTCAAATATGTATCGTAAGAAGCATAGATATGTAGGTGGATGACAGACAGAAAGACTGATAGATGCATAGACAGGCAGGAACACAGATACTTAGCCTCCATCAGTCTACTCTAAGTGCCATGGCTTCAGCAGTGTTCAGGCTGACCACATTCTCCATCACTCTCCAATTGCCTTTTCACTGCTGCATATGGATGTAAAGGAAGGATTTTCATCTCAAGGCTGAAGTCCTGGCCTGTACAAATCCCAAGTGGGCTGGAGTGAGGCTAGTGGGGAAGAGGGAGCCTCCTTAATGGGATAGAATGAGTGAGAACTCCTGGAGTCTTTTCCCCATCTTTTCCCATCAGCACTACCTGACTGTTGGTTGCTACTTTGTATCCTTTGGAAATGGGTCCTAAGTATACAGATGGAAGGGAGAAAGCCTTCCAGGTCCTATGTTCCCTCCATCCTAGGGCTGTCACAAGAAACCATTTTTGATGACTCCTTCACTCTTCTCCCTTCTCCTATGTCAGCCCAGAGACAGGCAGGCAGAGAGCTGTGGTGCTGCAGGGGATACAGCTTCCTTCACCGTGGCATGAGACGAGGTGGTTCTCGCAACTGGGCTTTCTGGTTGCCCGCCCCCCAAAACCATAGAGACCTTAACAACTTGCACATGCTCTTTCTAATATCTAGACTTTGTGTCTTACCCTGTGTTAAGAGAATAAAATAGTAACTTCCACATGGGGTTACAGGTAACCCGTAACCTCCCCTGTAATCCTGACAGGTGAGGATTTAATGGAAGACGGGGGAAGTAAAATTGCCGCATAAGCTACAAAGTGTTACACGATGCTGATTGGGGTTCTCCTTATTATTATCATAACCCCCAAACACACCTATTGCTTTCCTACTTTAGAGTCTTGGCTCATAGTCTTCCCCTGAAGCACCTCACTCTCCTGGGGTCACTTCAGTCTACCCTTGCCCCCAGTACTCTCTCCCCCCTAACCTGTCAGTAGAGTTTATTTCTATACTATTTTATTTTTTTCTGTAAGACTTTAAACTAAAAGTGGTTCTCAAACTATAGTGCCCATAATAATCACCAGAGGAATTTATTTTTAAAGAAATGATGTAGATGTGAGTAGTCCAACTGCTAAGCCCCTTACAGAGAGAGGATAAGATGCCAAGGGAAGGAAATACAGATGTGTGTGTTAGTCAGCTAGAGCTGCCATAACAATGGACCACAGACTGAGTGACTTCAAAAGCCAAAATTTATTTCTCGTAACTCTGGAGGCTGGAAGTCTGAGATCAAAGGGTCTTCAGGTTTGGCTTCCGAGGGCTGCGAGGGAAGAATCTGTCCCAAATGTCTGTCCTTGGCTTGTAGAGGGCCTTCTTCTCCCCATGTCTTCTCATTCACCTTCCCTCTGTGGATACGTCTGTGTTCAGATTCCCCCCCTTCTCATAAGGACACCAATAATACTGGATTAGGGCCCACTCTAATCTAATCTAATCTAAGACCTCATTTTAACTTGATTACCTCTTTAAAGACCTTATGTCCAAATATGGTCACAGTCTGAGTTAACGGGGCTAGGACTTCAACATATGAATTTGGCGGGGGTGGGAGGGGTTGGCAGGGGGCGGGGCGTGTTATAATTCAGCCCATAGTATTAGACACCTGAGGCCAGGTTTCTCACAAAACCTGGGAGCAAAGAGACAGGGCTTCGGTATCCATTAGAAATGAGTTTGGCTGAAAAGTAACAGAAAACCAGCAGCTGTAGAGACTATAACCTGACAGGAAATCAAGGAATGGCAATCTAGATCAGATTCGGTAGCTCCACAGCGCCACGCAGGAGCCTAGTTTCTCCTATCATTCTGCCCTTCTGTCCTTCTCATGTGACTTTCTTCAAATGCCATACAGTGAATGCTACATCCCTAGGCATCTCTTGTCCATTCTGGTCAGGAAGAAGGGTAAGAGTGAAGCCAAAAGTATTTGTCAGATTGTTACCAAGTCCAAGCTCATACTGTTTGCTGCATGCATGCATGCTAAGGCACTTCAGTCATGCCCGACTCTCTGTGACCCCATGGACTGTAGCCTGCCAGGTTTCTCTGTCCATAGGATTCTCCAGGCAAGAATACTGAGGTCTCCTCCCGGGGATCTTCCTGACCCAGGGGTTGAACCCGAGACTCTGATGTCTCCTGCATTGGCAGGTGGGTTCTTTACCGTTAGTGATACCTCAGAAGCCCCTTTAATCAACTACATGCTGTGCTTAGTCGCTCAGCCATGTCTGACTCTTTGTGACACCATGGACTGTAGACTTCCCAGCTCCTCTGTCCTTGGGGTTTCTCCAGGCAAGAATATTGGAGTGGGTTTCCATGCCCTCCAGGGGATCTTTGCCACCCAGGGATCAAACCCAAGTCTCCTGCATTGCAGGCTATACTCCAATATAATTTTTTTTTAAGAAATATATCAGGGGAATCTATAAGGGAAGGAGAAGGAGGTGACAACAAAGTTAAAGTCAAATATTAGAAATCAGAATAAGGGAGAAACAAACAAGCCAACTAGGAGATGGGAGAGAGAGGTTGAGGCCACAGATAAGAGGTGGGGGCAACCAGGGGTAAGAATGCCTTTTTTCATTGTGCGGCAGCCATTCTAGTGACTCTAACCTAGAACCAGGATTCACCTCAGTATGGATCTGGATTTGTGTTTCCAGGTGTAAGAAATTAGCTGTCCTTGGCCAGGATGTAGTTGTCAATACTAACTCCATCTACTTCTTGAATTGTCCTATGGTTTAAGCTCACCTGGGCCTCCAGATGGATGCCACACCTGCTGGGTGGGAGACATATCTGCAACAGTTTGTCTGTATTAGTCTCTGGAAGTACTGCTCCTAGTGAAATGGTGCCAGACAGGAAGAGACAGGGACGCCCACTCGCAGCACAGATTCTTTCCCATAATGCTCCAGGCTGAGACAAGTGAGAAGTTATGTTTTGACAGGTTTCTTTCTCAAAATATCCTATGCTGACTCCATGTGGTGCACAGCCTCCACTTTGGGAGTCATGGCAGCTGCCAATGGTGTCTGCCATGATGTTTGGGTGGGAACAGAAAGAGAGCCCAGTAAGGAGGTGACTCAGCCTAGAGGCACCTCACTGCGGCATCCCCAGGACTTAAAATAACTGTCCTTCCAGGAGATCACATCTCTTTGGGCTTCAGGTTCAGAATCTTCCCAGAGGAAGACTGTCTTTTGGTGTCTAAACATGGGGCTTCCCTGGTGGCTCAAATGGTAAAAAACAACAACAACAAAAAAAAAAAAACAAAAAAAAAACTGCCTGCAAGGAGGGAGACCCATTTTCAAATCCTGGATCAGGAAGATCCCCTGGAGGAGGGCATGGCAACCCACTCCAGTGTTCTTGTCTGGAGAATCCCATGAACAGAGGAGTATGGCAGGCTACGGTCCATGGAGTTGCAAAGAGTCGGACACAACTGAGCAACTTTCACTTTCAAGCACGTTTTAGTTCATCCACCTGCTCCTTGAAAGATGCAAAAAGTGGGAGCATGCAGGTCAAGATGCTGGTTCCTCATAAGCACTCTGAGTCTGGTGAAATGTGGACCTGCCCTGGATTCTATCCATCCTTTCTAGCACAAGAGCCTTATCAACCAGGTGGGCCCTGTAATGTAAGTTTCAAAGACAGCATATGGCCTTTTTGGAAATGTTTATTCATGTTGTTTATATGAACAAAAAGAGATGCCAGGTGGTGGACAGAACCAGAATTCCTCAGCCCACCTGTGAAAGGCTCCCCACCAGTTACTTTTCTTGTCTGGGTTGATTATGACATTTATTTCAAGCTCTAGGACATAGTCCTTCATTTCTCCAGTGGATTTCAGTCCCTCATCTTTTTTTAGAGTAATGCCCAGCAGAAGTAGTGGGTGGAGGATATACAGTGAGCTAAGACAAACTAAGAGGTTGGAGAGACTATGGAACTCAGGAACGACCCAGGTTATAGATACACCTGTTTGTATGCTCAGTCGTGTCTGACTCTTGGTAGCCCCATAAACTGTAGCCCCCTAGGCTCCTCTGTCTATGGGATTTCCCAAACAAGAATTCTTGAGTGGGTTGCCATTTCCTCCTCCAGGGGATCTTCCCAACCTGGGGATCAAACCCACATCTCTCATGTCTCCTTCACTGCTGGTAAATTCTTTATCACTTGAGCCATCTGAGAAGTTTCTTATAGGTACACAGGAGTCTCTAATAGGAAGTGAGTGGTGCCAATCAGCTGGCATCACCAAGACACTTGGGAGTGAACCTCGGAGCTGTTACCTCTGAAGGGTCCCTCTATAGAGAGTGGTGTCCCAGCTCTTAAACTGATGGCTAGCATTGAACTTCAGGACTTATAGAAGTGAGAGGTGCTGGAGCAGACTGTTAGCAACAGAAGACAGGGTCCCAGCTTCTGGGTTTGGAAGGGCGTCCGACTCTGAGCACCCCTAGGTGAGGGAGCTGTGTCAGTGTGAGGGGACCTGCTTCATGTCAGGGTTTTCCTAAAAATCTCTAAGGCTGAGATGTGAGTCAAGGGTCTCAAATTCAAATGCCCCCAGGGTCCAAGGCAAGTATCAAAATCAAATAAGGCAGGCCAGGCTTAAGAAAAATCTGTTAAAGCACTCCCTTTGGAAAATAAGCAGAAATATAGTTTTACCTGCTCTAAGAAATATGTTCTTCCCCTTTATTGAAATATTAGGTCTCCAGGTCTATTTCTATTCTCCTCCTTTTAATAGATTTTGTAGTAGAGAGATATATTTCTCTCCCACAAGAAAAACAAGAAGCATATGTGTGATTTAAAAAAAAAATGGCAAATGGTGTTGGGCCTCCATCCAGAAGTCACCACTACTAAGGATGGTGGAAAATTGCGGAGTGTACCCCTGACCTGTTTCAAGGGAGCTACTTCCCAACAGCACTAAATTGGTATCAAGTTGAATGTCAACTCAGTGCTGTTATACCTTCAGATGTTTGAAGGAAGTCTAAATCTGGATTTTTCTTTGTGACATCTCGAAATAGTGAAATGTTTGCTATATGTATATCAGTTCAGTTCAGTCACTCAGTCGTGTCTGACTCTTTGCGACCCCATGAATCACAGCACTCCAGGCCTCCCAGTGCATCACCAACCATGGAGTTCACTCAGACTCACGTCCATCGAGTCAGTGATGCCATCCAGCCATCTCATCCTCTGTCGTCCCCTTCTCCTCCTGCCCCCAATCCCTCCCAGCATCAGAGTCTTTTCCAATGGGTCAACACTTCGCATGAGGTGGCCAAAATACTGGAGTTTCAGCTATAGCATCATTCCTTCCAAAGAAATCCCAGGGCTGATCTCCTTCAGAATGGACTGGTTGGATCTCCTTGCAGTCCAAGGGACTCTCAAGAGTCTTCTCCAACACCACAGTTCAAAAGCATCAATTCTTCTGTGCTCAGCCTTCTTCACAGTCCAACTCTCACATTTATACATGACCACAGGAAAAACCATAGCCTTGACTAGATGGACCTTATTCAGCAAAGTAATGTCTCTGCTTTTGAATATACTATCTAGGTTGGTCATAACTTTTCTTCCAAGGAGTAAGCGTCTTTTAATTTTATGGCTGCAATCACCATCTTCAGTGATTTTGGAGCCCAGAAAAATAAAGTCTGACACTGTTTCCCCATCTATTTCCCATGAAGTGATGGGACCTGGTGCCATGATCTTCGTTTTCTGAATGCTGAGTTTTAAGCCAACTTTTTCAGTCTCCACTTTCACTTTCATCAAGAGGCTTTTTAGTTCCTCTTCACTTTCTGCCATAAGGGTGGTGTCATTTGCATATCTGAGGTTATTGATATTTCTGCTGGCAATCTTGATTCCAGCTTGTGTTTCTTCCAGTCCAGCGTTTCTCATGATGTACTCTGCATAGAAGTTAAAGAAGCAGGGTGACAATATACTGTCTTGACGTACTCCCTTTCCTATTTGGAACCAGTCTGTTGTTCCATGTCCAGTTCTAACTGTTGCTTCCTGACCTGCATACAGATTTCTCAAGAGGCAGGTCAGGTGGTCTGGTATTCCCATCTCTTGAAGAATTGTCCACAGTTTATTGTGATACACACAGTCAAAGGCTTTGGCATACTCAATAAAGCAGAAATAGATGTTTTTCTGGAACTCTTGCTTTTTCCATGATCCAGCAGATGTTGGGCAATTTGATCTCTGGTTCCTCTGCCTTTTCTAAAACCAGCTTGAACATCTGGAAGTTCACGGTTAACGTATTGCTGAAGCCTGGCTTGGAGAATTTTGAGCATTACTTTACTAGTATGTGAGATGAGTGCAATTGTGCGGTAGTTTGAGCCTTCTTTGGCATTGCCTTTCTTTGGAATTGGAATGAAAACTGATCTTTTCCAGTCCTGTGGCCACTGCTGAGTTTTCCAAATTTGCTGGCATATTGAGTGCAGCACTTTCACAGCATCATCTTTCAGGATTTGAAACAGCTCAACTGGAATTTCATCACCTCCAATAGCTTTGTTCGTAGTGATGTTTTCTAAGGCCCACTTGACTTCACATTTCAGGATCTCTGGCTCTAGGTGAGTGATCACACCATCGTGATTATCTGGGTTGTGAAGATCTTTTTTGTACAGTTCTTCTGTGTATTCTTGTCACCTCTCTTAATATCTTCTGCTTCTGTTAGGTCCAGACCATTTCTGTTCTTTATCGAGCCCATCTTTGCATGAAATGTTCCCTTGGTATCTCTAATTTTATTGAAGAGATCTCTAGTCTTTCCCATTCTGTTGTTTTCCTCTATTTCTTTGCACTGATCACTGAAGAAGGTGTTCTTATCTCTTCTTGCTATTCTTTGGAACTCTGCATTCAGATGCTTATATCTTTCCTTTTCTCCTTTGCTTTTCACCTGTCTTCTTTCCACAGCTATTTGTAAGGCCTCCCCAGACAGCCATTTTGCTTTTTTGCATTTCTTTTCCATGGGGATAATCTTGATCCCTGTCTCCTGTACAATGTTACAAACCTCATTCCATAATTCATCAGGCACTCTATCTATCAGATCTAGGCCCTTAAATCTATTTCTCACTTCTACTGTATAATCATAAGGGGTTTGATTTAGGTCATACCTGAATGGTCTAGTGGTTTTCCCTACTTTCTTCCATTTCAGTATGAATTTGGTAATAAGGAGTTCATGATCTGAGCCACAGTCAGCTCCTGGTCTTGTTTTTGTTGACTGTATAGAGCGTCTCCATCTTTGGCTGGAAAGAATATAATCAATCTGATTTCGGTGTTGACCATCTGGTGATGTCCATGCGTAGAGTGTTCTCTTGTGTTGTTGGAAGAGGGTGTTTGCTATGACTAGTGCATTTTCTTGGCAAAACTCTATTCGTCTTTGCCCTGCTTCATTCCACATTCCAAGGCCAAATTTGCCTGTTACTCCAGGTGTTTCTTGACCTCCTACTTTTGCATTCCATTCCCCTATAATGAAAAGGACATCTTTTTTGGGTGTTAGTTCTAAAAGGTCTTGTAGGTCTTCATAAAAACATTCAACTTCAGCTTCTTCAGTGTTACTGGTTGGGGCATAGACTTGGATAACTGTGATATTGAGAAATTGCATCCAAGTACTGCATTTTGGACTCTTTTGTTGACCATGATGGCTACTCCATTTCTTCTGAGGGATTCCTGCCCGCAGTGGTAGATATAATGGTCATCTGAGTTAAATCCACCCATTCCAGTCCATTTTAGTCGCTGATTCCTAGAATGTCGACGTTCACCCTTGCCATCTCTTGTTTCACCACTTCCAATTTGCCTTCATTCATGGACCTGACGTTTCAGGTTCCTATGCAATATTGCTCTTTACAGCATTGGACCTTGCTTCTATAACCAGTCACATCCACAGCTGGGTGTTGTTTTTGCTTTGGCTCCATCCCTTCATTCTTTCTGGAGTTATTTTTCCACTGATCTCCAGTAGCATATTGGGCACCTACTGACCTGGGGAGTTCCTCTTTCAGTATCCTATCATTTTGCCTTTTCATACTGTTCATGGGGTATATGAAACCCAAATTAAACAGATCAGGAGACTGTCAGTCTATGACTTCTATCCCTGGTGGAGGCAGTGATACTAGCTTTAAGGAACTGGGTAATGGCCAGGCTGGAGGCTGACACTGACTTTTGATTTTCCCTAAAACAACAGATTACAGAAAATATCTAGATCCAAAGGTATCCATCACTTAATATATTCAAAAGGTGTAGCTTTCTGCAGGCATCCCTCCACTTCACTAAGCTGTCTAGACAGGTGCCTGCAGAGATCAGTTGCCTGGAGTCCACAGGACTTTCCCAAGTGTGTGTGTAAGGCTTGGGTGAGAGAAGGTGAAACATTTTGACATTAGGCTGAGTTTCTCTATTTTCCAATATACTCTGCATGCTATCCCCCCTAGGAATCAATTCTCAAGAATTCATTAAGTCCCACAGACTGATATTTGCCAGAATACCGGAAAAAAAAAAAAAGGCTCCAACCAGAACATAAATTGCAACATAGAAAAACTTTTGTAATTTAATTTTCCAGAGAATATAAAGAGTATCTACGTGACTGTAGCTTCAATGCTCTAATAATTGGATGCAAATGAGATAGAAACATATTCATCCTTAGGAGGTGGTTGGGTGGGAGACCGTTTGTTGGCTGAAAGAAAGGATACCACTTTCCAATCCGTACCTATGGCAAAACCAATAAAAGCAAAGTGAACTAAGTGCCTTGACTATTTGCTAATTTAATGTTAAAATTCAGATTTCCCATAGGTGAGATCCAACTTGATTAATTCAGTAGTGAGAGACTATGTGGGTGTGTCTGTGTGTGTGTGTGCACAAGCGCACACATGCCCTTATGCCCACACACTTGTACACTGTGCTTTGTGAAGGCATCCAGGTGCCTTTGCAGGCTGCTGAAAGACAAACTATCCTTTGCTGGCTAAGCCTATGTCTATATGGGCAACCAGCTTTCTCATTTGTATCGAAGACTCATTAGTCTTCGATACAAATGACTCATAATATTTTTTTCCCCTGAGCAACTGGACTGTGTTGGTAAATCAAATCTGTATTTGGACTCAGTCTAAGATTAGCCATCCCTTCTCTGAAGGACTGTCTCTGAATTTGCCCTCAGGAGGACGAGATACTGTGGTTCTTTGAAAAACTACTTGGTGCCCCACCAGTCTGGCAGGTTGTTTTGAAGAGTCGATGTCCCAGGACATGGCTTCCAACCCTGCCCTCCTGGGACACATCACATCTCAGGCAACAGGCTGTTGGTGGTGGTGGGGGCAGGGAGAGGGGCCGGAAGTTGTGTCATAGGAACACAAGCTAGGCAGAGGCCTCGAGGGCCATGCTCTCATTTCATGATGCAAAAGACTGAGGTCTAGCGAGCAAGCTTGTCCAACATCATCTACTTGACCCCAAGCCTTCTGATTTCCACTGTTTTTTCATGAAGTCTCTCGTTAAAGATTCTGTTTTTGCTATACTCCACCTAGGCTCCCAGGTGGCAGGTCCTCTCCAGGCTCAAGTATGTGGATTTTTGGTTCTTTCTGGGCTCCCTTTGTCTTATCCATGAGGATAACTGCCTGTCCAGCAGCTAAAGTCAGAATGCAGAGCCACTCGGAATGTGTGAGGGGCAGGCTGCATCCCAACACGGGACTCAGTAACACAGCAGGGGGGAGCACTCCCAGAGTCTTTTAGAAGAGACAGAACTGGCTGGCTATTGATGGAGAAAGGGACTATTTTCTCCACCTCTGTCCAACAACACCTTCTGGACCACCTCACAGCTCCACCACTCACCTCCCGGCCACCTCAGCTCCCCTTCTTTCTGGAAAAGTTCAGTGCTTTCTTCTTTGCAGAGAAACACATGTAATTAAGACATCAGGAACCTAGCAAGAGTATATGTGTATATGTGTGTGTGTGTGTGTGTGTGTGTGTGTGTGGAGTTACATATGGAGAGAGAGAATAAGAAATAGGTTATTAGAATCATATCGGCTTTGAGTCTTAGCTCCAATGAGTGCCCAGTCACTCAGTCATGTCCGACTCTGCAACTCTTTGGAATGTAGTCTACCAGGCTCCTCTGCCTGTGGGATTTTTCAGGCAAAAATACTGGAGTGGGCTGCCATGTCCTTCTCCAAGGGATCTTCCTGAGTCAGAGCTCAAACCTGCATCTCCAAGTCTGCAGGTGGATTATTTACCGCTGACCTATTGAGGAAGCCCCTCCAGCTCCAGTTCTTACTAGCTATGTGACCTCAAGCAAGTTACTTAGTATCTCCGTGTCTGTTTCCTTATACATATATTTGGGAATAATAATAATCTCAGTGGCTGTGAGGATTAAATAAGCTAATGCATATAAAATATTTAGAATAGTTCCTGACACATTGTAAGCATTCTGTAAACACTGGTTACCAATGATATTAGCGTATTTTTCCTTCTGGAGACTCCTGCCTTTTAAAAATGACCCAGCAGTGAAAGTCCACACTTAATCCAAAAGAATGCTTAACCTGATCTTGAACCCTTGAAGATCAGGGACCATCAAGAGGTAGTTATTTTTTAGGACAAACCTTCTAAAGCACCCCCAAAGTCCTCCCATACTGGATCCTGGCCACTTCATCTGCACATAAAGCCAGCCAATGCCCAGGCAGAAAATATCCAGAATGGGCCAGCTTTGGCCATCTTTGTGAACCACAAACCAAAGGGCCCAAGAGACAGCAGCCACAGCAAGAGCGAACTTGGCTGGGAGTTGGGACGGAGTTAGAAGCAGCCAAGGTCTTCATGCTCCTGGAGCTTCTCCCTCCCTTCCCCAGACTTTTTCCAGCCCTAAGCATTTCTATTTTTCAGCTTTGGCTCTAGCCTGACATTTGAAGGATGAGCTATTAACGATACTAAATTAATAACGGTTATAGAGTATATTTGAGAAGATCATAAAAAAATCAGTAATGTCATCATGTCAAGCAAAGTTTCTGATAGTTTTTTTAAATTATGCATGTCTTTTATTTTTTTTTTTCCCCCTTCCAACATTGATCCAGAGCTTTCAGAGGGACATTAATCTACCTGACCACATCAGACTCCTTAATTATTCACATCCAGCAATATATCTAATTCCACAGAAATTCCCTGTGGATTTCCCATTGTTGAAGTAGACTTTGGCAGCTCAGCTCAGCTCTGCTCTCGCTGTTCAGCCCAGCCCAGCCCTGCACACTCCTCAGTGATGCAAAGCCACCTCCCTGACCTCTACTGCGCTTTAATGCACAGATGCCCAGGCTTATCATTCAGAGAAGTGTAATTTCTCCCAGTGTGACAAGTGAGTGAGAACTCATAGGTGATAGCTACGGAGGAGATTCCTCTTTGGGGAACGACAAGAGGGACTAAAGAAATTACAGTGACCTTGGTGGGTGTGTGCCCTCCTGTGCAGGACCTTGGAGCTGGGTGATACTGAACAAGCCATTTAAACTTGGCGTCCCCTGTGCCCTGGTAGTACGACCTCCACAATGCTTTCACTAAGCTATAGACTGAAGCTGAGCAATTGAAGTCATGAAAAACCCCTTATAGGCCAGCAGAGCCCCCAACATGCAAAGTGACAAAGAAAATACAAATGCCGGCCATGTCAGTCACGATGAGGCTCCCTCACTAGGCGCTGGCCGGCACTCTGGTGAGAGACCAGCGGTGAACCCTTCCAAATGCTGAAAGCAGTTGACTAGGTTTTTTAATGGAGAAAGGAGCTGCAATGTGTGTGCTTTAAATAAAGCCTTGAGGGGGACAGCTGGGAGTGAGACAGGGAAAGGGTAACTTCTGAGTGTTCTCAAGGGGACAGGGAGGGAGGCTGGGACAGCAGAGGTCAATTCTGCAATGGCGTAGGCTCCAACATCCTCGCCCTGACTTCCTTGCCTTTCCACAGGCAGGAAAGCAAGATCTTGAAGGTTACTCCACTCAGTGTCTCTTTGGCTCTCTTTGGGGACTATCTGGGAGTGTCTCAATTTCAAACAGGTACTCTTTTCTTCCTTACAAACTGTGACTCCTCACTAAGCATGTTCCTCTTCACTGGAGCCTACAGCCAGACCATGTTTCCCAGCAGCCCTTGCAAGGGATGTGGTCATGTGACTGATGTTCAGCTGATGGCATGTGGGTGGAAGAGCTGCCCATCACTGTGGCTTCGCTGTGAAAAACTCCCATGTGCAACCCTCCCTGCTTCATCCTCATCTGTCACCTGAATGTTAACAGCTGTTGTACCTTGGAAGTCATGTGTAGAAGATGGAAGAGCCCGGCTGTGTCTGGGAAAGGAAACTCGGCTTTGTTAAGACCATGAAACTTTAGGGTTTGCTTGTTACAACCATTAACAAAACCACATTATGACTTTCTCGGGTTGTATAGTCACTTTTGTTTTCATAAGTTCCTTGCTGTATAAAATAATATTAAGAACCATAGTTTGCAACTATGTTGGTATGTGAATATGATTCATGCTTTTGTTCTGATTTCAAAAGGAGTGAAAACATTTCCATAGGGCCTTAAAAGTACCACAATACTAGGCCCCAAACACTGTGTGTGTAGTGTCCAATAGCTAAGTTGACCCAGGTTATTAGCTAGAGTTGACTGCTGACACTTCTGATCCATAAATGCACACCAATGTCAAACTACATATCAACATGTTAGGTTTCAAGGAAATGATCATGTCTGGAAGAAATGCCTAAACTATGGGATGGGAATCAATGAATCCCCACAGATTCTTGGCTCCTCAGTTTCCTGGAGGGAAAAGGGAGTCCTGCAGGGTTAAGCCCCATGATGGTGATTTGCACAGTATTTGACAGAGGAAAATTCTGAAAGAGATGGGAATACCAGACCACCTGACCTGCCTCTTGACAAATCTGTATGCAGGTCAGGAAGCAACTGTTAGAACTGGACATGGAACAACAGACTGGTTCCAAACAGGAAAAGGAGTACATCAAGGCTGTATATTGTCACCCTGCTTATTTAACTTCTATGCAGAGTACATCATGAGAAACGCTGGGCTGGAAGAAGCACAAGCTGGAATCAAGATTGCTGGGAGAAATACCAATAACCTCAGATATGCAGATGACACCACCCTTATGGCAGAAAGTGAAGAGGAACTCAAAAGCCTCTTGATGAAAGTGAAAGAGGAGAGTGAAAATGTTGGCTTAAAGGTCAACATTCAGAAAACAAAGATCATGGCATCTGGTCCCATCACTTCATGGGAAATAGATGGGGAAACAGTGGAAACAGTGTCAGACTTTATTTTTCTGGGCTCCAAAATCACTGCAGATGGTGATTGCAGCCATGAAATTAAAAGATGCTTACTCCTTGGAAGAAAAGTTATGAACAACCTAGATAGCAAATTGAAAAGCAGAGACATTACTTTGCTAACTAAGGTCCATCTAGTGGACCATGTATGGCCATGTATGGATGTGAGAGTTGGACTGTGAAGAAAGCTGGGCACTGAAGAATTGATGCTTTTGAACTGTGGTGTTGGAGAAGACTCTTGAGAGTCCCTTGGACTGCGAGGAGATCCAACCGGTCCATTCTGAAGGAGATCAGCCCTGGGTGTTCATTGGAAGGAATGATGCCAAAGCTGAAACTCCACTTTGGCCACCTCATGCGAACAGTTGACTCATTGGAAAAGACTCTGATGCTGGGAGGAATTGGAGGCAGGAGGAGAAGGGGACGACAGAGGATGAGATGGCTGGATGGCATCATCAACTCGATGGACATGAGTTTGAGTGAACTCTGGGAATTGGTGATGGACAGGGAGGCCTGGCATGCTGTAATTCATGGGGTCGCAAAGACTGAGTGACTGAACTGAACTGAACTGAACTGACCCTCTACTGGCCTTGCTCCCGTCTCTGTCTTCCAAGCCCACTCCTTTCGTTCTGGGAATATTGCAGGAAAGTGGTGATGGTGAGTGGGGGGTTGCGGGGTGGGGTTAGCTTCCAGGACCTGAGAGTGGGCTTTTGACTAATGTTCAAAATGGGTTGTCTGAGGAGACACACATGCTGACAAACGAAGAGACTTTATTGGGGAGGGGGCCCATCAGAGAGCAGGAAGGTAAGGGAATCCAGGAGGGCTGCTCTGCCACATGGCTCCCAGTGTTGGGTTTTATGGCAATGGGATTAGTTTCCAGGTTATCTCTGCCCAATCATTCTGACTCAGGGTCTTTTCTGGTGGCCCACACATTGCTCAGCCAAGATGGATTCTGGCAATGAGAATTCTGGGAGATTGGTAGAACAAGTGGCGTCTCCTTTTGACCTTTCCCAAATTCTTCTGGTTGGTGGTGGCTTGTAAGTTTCATGTTCTCTACCAGGACCACCTGTCATAAAACAGCTCATGTGAATGGTTACTATGGTGCCTGGCCAAGGTGGGCAGTTTCAGTTAGTGTTTCCCCTAACAGGAGCATCTCTCTAACAAACTGCATTTCCCAATCCTTGTCTGCCTTTGGAGGCATTCAGGCCAGGATCCACACCCCCATCACAGTGTTGGCTCTACCAGGAATCTCCTCGACTGGCCTCGTTGAGGATTCCTTTCCTACATCTCACACCATCTCTCACCTCAATCTGACACTGAAAGGAGGGTAGTTTAGTTCCACCACATCCCGCTGGCCTGTTATCTTGGAGGCTGTTCTCCAGTTGGGAGGGGCCTACATCTTCTACTCCTTTGTAGGCCCCAGGCAGGGCACTGGTAGGATGTGGTGGAGGCTAGGAGCACCTGGATGATAGGTATTCATACTACGCAATGTCCCATTTAGAAGAGAGTCAGCGATGTATCTTTCCATTTGAATAGGACTTCATGGTTTAGTAGTGTGTTTCTTTTTCTTGTTAATTCCTTTGATTCAAGCAAGGCATCTGTTTGCTACTTTTCCTTTCCAAAAAAAGAGGATGCTGGGCTCTGGAGAAGTGTGTTTAGAGGCTTGGAAATAGCGATCTTCATCCCAAATCCTACCTTACTCCATGAGGCAGACTTCTCTCATGTCACACCGGTGGTAGGTTTCCCTCTCACACAGACTCTGTAAGTCTGATATTATTACACTCATTTGACAGATGAGGAAAGTATTGCAAGAGAATAATTTTTCCGAAAACACACAATCAAGAAGCAGCAGATTAAACTCTGAAACTGTTCTTACGTGGGAGAGAGGGTCAGAAGTGCCTTCCCTCTGATTCCATCAGAATTCTGCTTGCTGCTGTCCGCTGGCAACTAAATGACGCACAACATGAGAGCTGCAAGTTAAGCTTTAGTGGGGGCAAAAAGAGGACTGCAGCCCAGAAGACAGCACCTCTGCTCCAAAGAGACAGTGGGGGAGGTCACTATATAAGATTTCGGTGAAGGGGAAATTCAGTGCAATCAAGTGCTTACTTTACGAAAGGTTTTCTGCTAGTCACCAGGAGCTGATGTCACCAGGAAGGGATCTAGTGCTTTTCTAGATATAAGGAGATGCAAGGGTTGAGATCATGAAATCAGTCCCTGAGAACATCTAACTGTCTAGAGACCTGTTCCACCAGATTCCCTGGAGCACAGAGTGCCTTACTCTCCACTCTGAATTCCATTCAGGGGGTGTTAGAGGTCAACAGCTGCAGCACCACAGGCAGATGGCAACTACCCTTGTTGTTCAGGTGCTGGCAAATGCTGTTGTCAATTGCCAATTTGTAGTTGACACTGCTTTCCTAGTAGTTTCCTCATCCACGCTCCTGGGAGGAGTGATGGAGAAGGAGCTAATGTGACAACATCATCACCATTAATCCCCCAAATCTGGTTTCTCTTTCTGGCTGTGTGATGTCACTGCGCTCAAAATCTTTCACCTTTTGTTTCCATCACACCATGGAAAGGATGGTTGCATTATTCCCCTCCCCTCAAATTTCCACCATGCTTAAGACTGAGCTGGTGCTTTCCATTTTAGCTGACTGCATAGACAGACCTTCACTGTGAGTCCAGCAACAGACATGATTTCAGCCTAACCCCTGCTTACCATTCCCATCCATGGGTAGGGTAGCATTTGAAGCTTTTTTTTTTTTTTTTTTCTTTTATACTTCTGTGTAAGTATTAGAGCCTTGCTTGGAAAGGGAGATAGGAGTAGACAGAGGGCTTGAATTCATGTTCTTGTTTGGATTTTGGTTTCAAACAGGCTAGATATTCAAGGAATGGAATTTGCTGATGAATTCTTTGATTTACCTGCGTAGCCATTATTTGCTTTGCGTGCCCAAGGTTTATCATTCCACCTTTATTTGTACTCCCAAATGAATTAACCCAAAGACCACTGACTTCTGGTGTTTTTCAGTCTGGTCTCAAGTCTGACTGGAGCCTTACCACTTATTTATTTACTCTATCACTGTCTCAATATGTCACCCAAGGTAGGTAACTTAATCTTTCGGAGTCTCAATTTCCTCATTCAAAGAACGAAAATAGCTGCCTTGCTTAGCTGCTCAGTCGTGCGCAACTCTTGGCAGCCCCATGGACTAGTCCATCAGGTTCTTCTATTCATGGGATTCTCTAGGCGAGAATACTAGAGCGGGTTGCAATTTCCTCCTCCAGGGGATCTTCCTGATCCCAAGGTAGAACCTGAGTCTCTTGAATCTGGAGCACTGGCAGGTGTATTCTTGACCACTGGCTCCACCTGGTTACTCCTGGTATATATTTGGTTCTTGGGATGCATGATTTTTGGATGAATGAATGAATGAATGACCCACAAGTTTGTTGAGAGGATTGAATGAGACAAACCTAGACAAAATGTTGTAGACAAGCGATTTGCCAATGTTTCTCATTCAGATCTGGAAAGATAAGTGAATACCACTGAGGGAGGTGTTTATGTGAAGAGAGGGTGGGTGCGGATTGGCAGGGGAGACTACTAAAAGGGCTAAATTGTGGAAGAAGTGGCCATATGCGAAAACACCTCTGACGGCTTTCCATGGCCTCTCCAGCCAATGTCCCCAGCTCTGGCTGTCAATTCCTGCCTGCCCAAGCAATCCTAGGGGAATGGTTGTTTCCATGGCAACACTCCATCTCAAGTAAGAGATCCAGAAGTCACCTCCTCTTCTTTTCTCCCCCATGGAACACAGAGTGGGGAGACAATGGCTTTTTGTTCTCTTCCTCCCAAGAGGCAGTGAGGTAAAATGGGAAAGAGAGAGAGGGACTCAGACACCCTGAGTGGAGGTGTTGCTTTGCGCTACTGACATCCTGATTCTGCCTAACAGGAGGCACAGCCAGGATGTCCATGCCTCCTGCTTAGTCCCGCTGAGCCTGGGTCTGCAGGCAGCCAGGGAGACTCTGTCTTCTCCATCTTCCACTCAAATGCTAGCTGCTGTGGGGGATAAAACTGCCACCTTCAACTCTGTTTTGTCTCACACCAAATGTCACTTTCTTGGAGAAGTTTTCCTGGAAGCCCCTGCCTACAGACTAAGTGAGGGGCTCTGTCTATGATATTCTTAGCTCCTGGAGACATACCTTCAGTGGTATGTAAGACCTGTTACATTCTTTGGCTGTCCCTTTAGACCCTATGGGCTTCTCTGATAGCTAAAGAATCTTCCTGCAATTCAGGAGACCCTGGTTCAAGTCCTGGGCCAGGAAGATCCCCTGGAGAAGGGATAGGCTACCCACTCCAGTATTCTGGCCTAGAGAATTTCATGGACTGTATAATCCATGGGATCTCAGAATCGGACATGACTCAGTGACTTTCACTTTCACTTTAGACCCTACACAGAAAGCTCGGACGCTTACTTCACACCTGTAATCCTCCTGCCTAGCATAGCTCCTGGTATGCAGTAGGTTCTCAATATGCATTTGTGGAATGGTGAGATGCATAAGAGAAACCCACCATTTCTTCCCTGGGCCAATCCCACTATACAGTTGTGGATAGAAGGGACCCATATTAGGAGTTGACAGTCTCCAAATGACTCTGCCACTCACTTACTTGCATAAGCTCCTTTAATTCTTAACTCCCTCTTAAGAACATTAGATTAAAATGGTGCAATGCTGTAAAACATGAAAGTGGAAGGTATTACCAATACAGAATAAAAGTTTCCTCATTGTGTCTCTTTCCATCCACTCTTCAGGATCAATCTGCAGCTAAAATCAATGAGTATGTAATGCACATTCATAATGGCCCAGGCACTGTGCTAAACGCTTTATGTGCATCAAACTCACAGTGACTGTGAGAGGTAGGTCTTCCATGTTAAAGATGAAGCAGCCAGGGCTTGGAGAGGTTAAGCAGGTTACTCAAGTTTAAGTACTTGGGAAGTATTGAAGCTGGGATTTGAATCACACACCGGTGCTCTCATCTTCCCTGGTGGCTCAGTTGGTGAAGAGTCAGCCTATAATGCAGGGGATCGCCTACAACACAGTAGACCCAAGCTCAACCCCTGGGTCAGGAAGATCGCCTGGAGAAGGAAATGGCAACCCAATCCAGTATTCTTGCTTGGAGAATTCCATGGACATAGGAGCCTGGCAGGCTACAGTCCATGGTGTCGCAAAGAGTTGGATACATCTGAGCAACTGAACACACCCACCTGTGCTCTCAGGGTCTCAGAGACCCTGCAGGAGTCAAGACAGGGCAATTCTCCAGCCCTCTCCCACCAGGTCTTAACGCTCATGGAGATTTTCACTCTCCAGAGTAACAATGATCCAGGCTACCTTCTAAGTATATTCACTGGCTCTGCTTCTATTCAAAGCAAGATTTATTGGTGGAGCTAATCAATTAAGCAATCGTTGTTTATTGAGTTCCTCTTCAATTATTCAATACTTATTGAGCACTTTCCATGTAGCCAGCACTTGTGCAGTGAGCTGTAGAGAATACAAGCGAGGTATCTGATTCAGCCTTCATCTTCAGGGAGCTTGAAATCTAGCAGTGGATTGGAGATGGGGTGGTTGGCAATATTAAACCGCATAAGGAGACAAGTATTCAAGTCTTAAATTGATCAGTGCGAGCAGCACACTGAAAGGCAGAGGGAAAACAGTGCTTCTATATATTCTATGCCATATTATGCAGTATTGATAAGATTCATGAAGAGGGTGAAGTCTAATACCTTTCAAAAGCAGGTAGGTATAGGCTAGGAAAAGGGTGGAGAAGAAGGCATCCCAGGTAGAGAAAAACAGCAATTGGCAAAAACACAGAACAAACATTTGATGTTTCAGTTCTAATAAAGACTGATCTAACTAGAACGGAGGTGCTGACTGGAGAGTCATTCTTATCATCCAAACATGAAATACAAGAATCCCAGGATTGCTCCCTAGCATCCAGCACAGTGCTGAGCTTGAACTAAGCCTTCATTGTGTGTTTGTTAAACTGAACACATGCGAAGATAAATATGACAGGCCATGATTTGCAAGGAGCTTAGCATCCAGTAGAATGGAAAGCATCTTTATCTATCTATTTGTGACACAAAATCAAACTTACCAAGTGCTGTTAGTACTACGATAGAGAATTTTATTTCTTTCAATAAAGCAAACCAGATTTATAGCTCCCCTTTTATAAATTGCCTGGAAATCCAGATATAATTAAGAAAATGAACAATATATTTGAATATATCCACTGAGTTATCAAAGAATTAAGTGAAGTTCCCAGAAGGAAAAACAAACAAAAGAAGTGAAAATGCAAATTTGGAAATATGAGTTTGCTGAAGCCAGCAACTATTCTTTGGCTTCTGCCAACTCTCATTGATTTGGGGCCTGTATTTCCACAGTTGTATAGGAGCAAGAGATACAATCTGGACCCATAAAAGGGACCACAGGGAGTTGAATTAGAAATTCCCATATAAGCCAAGTTCCTATTTGATCTTACCCTCAGTTAAAGATGGTTTAGACTCACTGTGCTGGGGCCCATGGGGAGTTCACATAAGCCCTTACTCTTATTGGTGGGTTCTAATGTTGTCCCCTGTTGGAAAGATTAAGGGCAGGAGGAGAAGAGGAAGATAGAGATGAGATGGTTGGATGGCATCACTGACTCAATGGATATGAGTATGAGCAAGCTCTAGGAGATGGTGAAGAATAGGGAAGCCTGATGTGCTCCAGTCCATGGGGTCTCAAAGAGTCAGACACGGCTTAGTGACTAAACAACAGCAACATAGTGATGTTTAGGCTTTATAGTGATGTCCCTATTCTTGAATATCTAGTAATCCCCCAAAGCCTGGAGTCTAGTTCCTCTTCCCCTGAGCAGAGACACCATGATAAATGGCTATATGTCTCTGTGTGAAGTTTGGGTAAAAAGATTTGCAGGGTATATTTATAGAAAGGATGCAGAGTCTTTCCTTAGGGACAACTGGTCTTGTTTTTAATCAAAAGGCTCTGAGTGATCTCAGACCTTGGAATTGGGTAAAAAAATATGATTTTTGGCTCACAGATTTGGTGCACCAAGCTTGATTTTTTTTTTAATTACCCATATCAAGAAAGGCATCTGTTTCAATTCTTGAGAAATTATAATGAATTACTTTTCACCAAAGACCCCTATGTGTCTAGGATATGGCTACCATTCTGACTGTTTTGCATTTTCTGAGTTAACATGCCCATGGCACATACTACTCACTCTGATATTCTTGCCTGGAGAATCCCCATGGACAGAGGAGTGACTAAGCACAGCACTGATCTCAGGTTGCAGTCCATCTACCAAGCACAGTGTTAGAACAATTCCCAGCTGCTTGAGCTAACACATTGAATCTAGAATATCTATTGAACGGGCTCATATCAATACATTTGACACAATCTTATTTTGTGTTATTTTTGTTCTGATCTAGTACCTATAGAATTTATTTCCACACAAACTCATCTGATTTTCCTTTGAAGAAAATTAGCCCAATCTTGCAGTTCTTTTAGCATGTGAAATAGTAATATGCATGCATCCCTTGAATACTGTAGGTAATGAGGAGTGATGAAGGTGAGTCTTAAAGAAAATCAATATTCTCAGGCAAGGTAGAGTCTTCAGGTGAGAACTTGGCTTTTAAGCAAGTCACTTGCTTTTGAAAAGAAGTGACTGCTTCTGAAGACAAGGAAATTTTGGGAAGGGAATCATCATTGTGATTGCATATATCCAAATTGTCCAAAAAGCCCCATTCCAGTAGTCAGACCTCAGTTTTTCTCCGTCAGTACCTTCACATTTATGTGTGAGCTCTCAGAAAGCCATGATTTCAATTTGTGTTGTATTTCTGCATACATTTCTTACCTACAAGATAAGATTTGCAGCTGATTTTTAGGTACATTGGTTATACAGCTATGGTAGATATTATTCTAGTGCAACTGTAGGTATATTGAGTTTTATAACATTAGCTTGAGTGAGAATTAAGAGGACTAAGGCTCTCATTTTCTTTCTCTACGTGTTCCAGGGCGGTCATATGCATTCGGTCTGCCCTGCTGTTCTTGATATTCTCACTTATGCAGCCAGCTACTTGGCAGTTTATATCCTTGCTTTAATAGTAATTCATTGTAAGAGTTTTAGGTGAAATATTTCATAAACCCTTTGCCACTTTGGGCTGTGAACTAGTAACAATTTCTACCATTTTCTATCAATAGAGAAACTAACACTCTCCTTGCATGTAACCAGATCACAAAATAAGTCCAGTTACCATCATTCAAGATCTGTTTCTTGGAAACACTTTTGATACAAAATAATGTAATCAGTCAGAGTTTGACCAATAAGAACAGCTTTAGGTATTTCAAGTAGGAAGTCATTTCAGTTCATTCAGTTCAGTTCAGTTGTTCAGTTGTGTCTGATTTTGTGACCCCATGGACTGCAGCATGCCAGGCTTCCTTGTCCATCACCAACTCCCAGAGCTTACTCATGTCCATTGACTTGGTGATGCCATCCATCCATCTCATCCTCTGTCATCTCCTTCTCCTCCCACCTTCAATCTTTCCCAGCATCAGGGTCTTTTCAAATGAGTCAGTTCACACCAGGTGGCCAAAGCATTAGAGTTGCAGCTTCAGCATCAATCCTTTCAATGAATACTCAGGACTGATTTCCTCTAGGATGGGGGAAAGGAGAATCCCCAACAAGATGGTAGGAGGGACAAAATCACATTTAGAATAAAACCCCATATCTGCCAGAGACGCTCAGAGGGCTCAAACAAACCTTGTGTGCACCAAAACCCAGAGACCCCACAGAGACTGAGACAGAACTGTGTTTGAGTGTCTCCTCTGGAAGATGATGCTGTGAAAGTGCTGCACTCAATGTGCCAGCAAATTTGGAAAACTCAGCAGTGGCCACAGGACTGGAAAAGGTCAGTTTTTATTCCAGTCTCAAACAAAGGCAATGCCAAAGAATGCTCAAACTACCGCACAATTGTACTCATCTCACATGCTAGTAAAATAATTCTCAACATTCTCCAAGCCAGGCTTCAGCAATACGTGAACCGTGAACTTCTAGATGTTCAAGCTGGTTTTAGAAAAGGCAGAGGAACCAGAGATCAAATTGCCAACATCCGCTGGATCATAGAAAAAGCAAGAGAGTTCCAGAAAAACATCTATTTCTGCTTTATTGACTATGTCAAAGCCTTGGACTATGTGGATCACAATAAACTGTGGAAAATTCTTCAAGAGATGGGAATACCAGACCACCTAACCTGCCTCTTGAGAAATCTGTATGCAGGTCAGGAAGCAACAGTTAGAACTGGACATGGAACAACAGACTGGTTCCAAATAGGAAAAGGAGTCCATCAAGGCTGTGTATTGTCACCCTGCTTATTTTACTTCTATGCAGAGTATATCATGAGAAACGCTGGACTGGAAGAAACACAAGCTGGAATCAAGATTGCCAGCAGAAATATCAATAACCTCAGATATGCAGATGACACCACCCTTATGGCAGAAAGTGAAGAGGAACTAAAAAGCCTCTTGAAAGTGAAAGTGGAGAGTGAAAAAGTTGGCTTAAAGCTCAACATTCAGAAAACGAAGATCATGGCATCAGGTCCCATCACTTCCTGGGAAATAGATGGGGAAACAGTGGAAACAGTGTCAGACTTTATTGTTTTGGGCTCCAAAATCACTGCAGATGGTGATTGCAGCCATGAAATTAAAAGACACTTACTCCTTGGAAGGAAAGTTATGACCAACCTAGATAGCATATTCAAAAGCAGAGACATTACTTTGTCGACTAAGTTCCATCTAGCCAAGGCTATGGTTTTTTCTGTGGTCATGTATGGATCTGAGAGTTGGACTGTGAAGAAGGCTGAGCACTGAAGAATTGATGCTTTTGAACTGTGGTGTTGGAGAAGACTCTTGAGAGTCCCTTGGACTGCAAGGAGATCCAACCAGTCCATTCTAAAGGAGATCAGCCCTGGGTGTTCTTTGGAAGGAATGATGCTAAAGCTGAAGCTCCAGTACTTTGGCCACCTCATGCGAAGAGTTGACTCACTGGAAAAGACTCTGATGCTGGGAGGGATTGGGGGCAGGAGGAGAAGGGGACGACAGAGGATGAGTTGGCTGGATGGCATCACTGACTCGATGGACCTGAATCTGAGTGAACTCCCAGAGTTTGTGATGGATAGGGAGGCCTGGCGTGCTGCGAATCATGGGTCACAAAGAGTCGGACATAACTGAGTGACTGAACTGACTAAGTGTGGAGATATGGGTCAGCAGTGGACCGCTGCAGGGGCAGGGGCTTTGGATGCAGTAGACCTCGGTATGGCATAAGCCCTCTTGGAGGAGGTCACCATTAACCCCACCATAGAGCTGCCAGAGCTTACACAGGACTGGGGAAACAGACCGTTGGAGGACACAGAGAAAACCTTGTGGGCACCAGGACCCAGGAGAAAGGAGCGGTGACCCCACAAGAGACCCCTCAGGTCAAATAACAGGGAGGGAACACAGCCCTGCCCATTAACAGAAAGTTGGATTAAAGATCTACTGAGCATGGCCCTGCCCATCAGAACAAGACCTAGTTTCCCCCTCAGTCAATCTCTTCCATCAGGAAACTTCCATAAGCCTCTTATCCTTCTCCATCAGAGGGCAGACAGAATGAAAACCACAATCACAGAAAACTAACCAATCTGATCACATGGACCACAGCCTTGTCTAACTCAGGGAAACTATGACCCATGCCATGTAGGGCCACTCAAGATGGACAGGTCATGGTGGAGAGTTCTGATAAAACATGGTCCTCTGGAGAAGGGAATGGCAAACCACTTCAGTATTCTTGCCTTGAGAACCCCATGAACAGTATGAAAAGGAAGTCATCTAAGTACTTTAAAATATAAGAGGGGCTTAGAGAAGGTTAAGAAAGGCACTAGAATTCAGTGGCAGGCAGATAGATGCCAGGGAGTTGTAAAAAAATCCAAGAAGTTATTACTGAGCACACTCACCTAGCCCTAAAGTGAATGATTTGTAGGAAGCTCATATGAAATCTCTGTTGGCTTAGGCAGTGAAGAACCTGCCTGCAATGCAGGAGACCTGGGTTTGATCCCTAGGTCAGAAAGATCCCCTGGAGAAGGAAATGACTACCCACTCCAGTATTCTTGCCTGGAGAATTCCTTGGACAGAGGAGCCTGGTGGGGTATACAGACCATTGGGGTCACAGAGTTGGACATGACTGAGTGACTAACACTTTCACTTTTTTTTTTTTTTCATATGAAATCTCACCCTGGCAAAGGTCATAACTGTGCCTGTTGCAATTGTAAGAATATTGATTTAGCTTTTGGCTCTCTTATAGCTTCTAAACTTTATATAAGTGCTTCTTAATGGTAGAACCTAGTTGAAAACTCTTGATGGTAGAGATTTTGATAAACGTAATTTTCAGGTTTCTAACTTTAGTGATAGAGTAGAGTGCAGAAAAAGGGAAATGATCTGTATTGCTGAAAAACAATTCAAAACATGAAAAAAAAATGCCATTATTGTTCAACGTCTACATTGCCTTCATAGAAGATGTAAAAGAAACTATAAATAAATTGTTTCAAGAATATTCAATTTAGCAAGGTGACTGGATAAAATATTAATGTGCAAATTAAAATTTATTCCTATATACTAGAAAAAAGAGGAGAAAAACCATCTACACTGCCATATTATTATTATTTATCTAGCCAAGAATCTGCCAAAAATGTTCCAAATCTTTATGGAGAAAATTTTAAAACATTATTTAAATACATTCAGTTAGACCTAAATAAATATATATATTATGTTCATTAATGGGAGACTGAACTTCAAAATAATTTCAATTGTCTTCAAATTGATCTATCCTTTTGATGCAATTTCTATAAAAATACTGAGATGTTTCTAATAGGAACGTGACAATAAATATGGAAGAACAAAGGGTCAAGATAGATAAGATACTTCTAAGGAAAAAAAAAGAACAAATATTTTCTCTACTAGATACTAACAGTTACTATTAAATGTATGGCAATTAGTACAGTGTGTTATTAATTCTGGTACAGATTAACATATATCTGGAGCACAGTAAAGAGTATAAAAACAGATTGGTGCACTTCAACAGTTGATATTTTACAGAGATAACTTTGCAAATCAATGGGGAAAAAATAAAATTTTTGAATAATGTGCTCTGAGATATATTTGTTCACCAATATAAACATTTTAAATTGAAAATTTAAACCATAATAAACAAAAACAAACAAAAGATCAAGTCCAGATGGATAAAATTTCTAAACATAAAAGATAAAACTACTCATTTTCAAGAAAATGTCAGTGAATGTTTTGACCTGAGGGTGGGGAGGATTTTCTTAAAATGTGAAAGCATGTATTACCTAAATTTGATATATTTATTAGCATTATAATTAAGATATTCCATTCATCCAAAAGAGCATGAAGAAATGAGGGGAAAAAAAGCACAAAACTTTGAGAAGATATTTGCTGCCCTTACTGACAAAGGATTAGTATTCATAATACAAAAAGAATGTTTATGAGTCAATAAGAATAAGATCCAAAAAAGTAGACATAAGGAAGTGGACAAAGACATGACAATGCATCCCAGTTAAAAAATAAAACACAACTGCGGCAGCTTTGAAAAGCTATTTAATCGTGTTAATCATTAGAGAAACGCAAATCAAACTTCCACCCTTTTATGCCATTTGGACACAAAGACATTTTTGATTCTGACAAGGTCAAGGATTAGAAAGGCAATGAGATTTTCATAGTTTGTTTATAAGAGTGTGAATTATTACAAATACTTGGTAAACAAGGCGGCTTTCTCCTTGCATGCCAGCTGTTCCACTTCTGGAGAAACACCTGCATATCGAAATGTGTTTATAACACAAATGTTTATAGTAGCAAGGATTTGGGGGAAGATACATGCGATCTACTAACAGAAGACAATATAAATAAAGTGTGGTAAAGTCATTGAAGTAAAAACCATTATTAACCAGAGCCCCATCTATCAACATAAATGACCAACTCTATATATTCTTTATATTTGAGTGATAAAGAATACACAACGTCCGATTCAACTTATAAAGTGTTCGTAGACACACAAAACTGAACAATATAGACTTTTAAAATAAATAGGTACATACCTTAGATTTTGATGATTATGGATCACATTCAGAGCATCAGTCCAGAGCTACGCACGTCAGTTTATATAATCCCCCATTGTAATGATGATAACACCCACCAAGGTAGTGTTAGTGTCTCTCATACAAGTAAGAGACATTAATAACTCACCAAGACTGTGCAGTAGGTGGTAGTTAGGACTGAGACCCAGAATGTCTGTCTCCAAAGGCATGGTTCTTTCTTCCTCGCCAACACACGCTGCTGTCTGATAACTCAACACCTCACTCAACTCTCCTGACAACTTGTCTGGATCTCACCAACTGACATTAATGCTGGCTTTTACTCTTGGCCCCTCATTGTGTGTCTTGTCCTTAAGCCCAGAACTTAAGGTCTATGAGGGCAACATTATGCCTTAAGTATATTCTATAATGGTATCTAGGACTGGTTTAGATATCAAAGAGATTTTCTATTAATCAATCAATTAATCTATTCATGAGCTGGAGAGTGGCTCATAGAGAACACTCCAGGACTGGAAGGGACAGGGTGGGACGTTAAATTTCAGATCTGAGGGGGCCACAGAAGGGGGCCAAATCACACAGTGAAGGCAGTTCAGTTGCCTAGAGGGAAGGCAACAAAGTTCCCTTTAAGAATCTGATAAAAATCTCTGAAACATCTGCCTTAAAGAACACACATCTGCAAACACAAACACACAGAAACAGAGTTTCGTATATACATGAACCTCAGGACAGGAATCTTGAGATTAAAAAAATGGCCCAGATTTAGAGTCAAAGTGTCTAGTGACATCATATGGCTTTATGAACCAGCTCTATCCCAAGAAAAGAGCATCATTAAATTCCCCACTGGCCTCTGATAGTCTTTACTCTTTGCTTGTCTCATTTTCTTTTTGCTTTAGCTTCTCTTCCAATCATGCCTTCTTGTGTGCCATTCCAACTTCGATTTGTCCTTCTGACTCTGCTTTCCAATCACAGATTTTGGACTTAGCTCCCTGTAGGTGGGCACTTGAATAGGCCCAGGTGGTATTGCAGGTTCTCAGTTTCCTTCCCTGATCTCAGCCTGATCCTGCTCCCATGGAACCTCAGTGAGTGCTCCAGAATCAGCACTTTCTCATTCTCTGATCAATTTTCCTACCTGAGAATGGGGAAAATGACAGCTCACAGCATTGTTGAGATTAAATGTAGAAATCGTGTTTTATAAACATTCATTTCAGGCAAATGTTAGCTGTTATCAAGAAGCAAGAGCACTGTGTGTGTGTGCGTGTGTGCGTGTGTGTGTGTGTGTGTGTGTGTGTGTGTGTGTGTATTGGAGGTGGAGATTTACATACTGTGCTATGTATGTATGTGGGGAGGGAGGCGGGGCTCCAAGAGAAAAGAACAGACGACAGAACACATATGCTGATTGGATTGATTATTTTGTTTGCAACATATACTGGATGAAAGTGCTATAAAATTACTATTATTATTACCATCATCATCATAATGAAAGTCTCGGTGGGTGCCAGGATTTTTCTCAGCACACGGCAATGGGTAAGCTTTTTTTTTTTTTTTTAATTGCAACTCATGCTAAGGAGATGCAAAGATTCTGAGTACAGACCCAGAGCATCCTCCCACTATAGCTGGCCCAAGCAAGAGCAGACAGCCATCTCCTAAGCACATCCTACCTTGGAGGAGCCAAACAGAAAACCTGAGTCTCATGAGGATTGTCTATAGGTAACCTCTGAACAGCTCAGCATCCCATCTGACAACTGTCACAACTCCAAAGCCTAGAAGGACAAGTGCTGGCAACGCCCAACAAGTCCTGCCTTTGCTCCATCTCACTCTGTGAGATTTTAACAAAGGCAAGTATTGTGCACTGGCTTTGGATGGCCTATTTTAGGATAATTGCAATGCTGCTTTTCTTGGAGTTCTTGGATCAAAGATATGGGAGTGAAGATGAAGAAAAATGGGAAGGATATCTCACAACTTGCCAGCCAGAATGAATCCTGTGTCCCACTCAACAGAGAGATGCTAAAGCTTCATGCCGCCATATGTCCTGGAAGAAGGAACTAGATATCTGTGGGCAGCCCTAATGATCACCGCAAAATCAAAATGAATTTGCAGATCAAATACACGGAAAATTACAGAACCCAAACAATTCAAATTTACAAAATTAATCCAGTGTTACAGTTGATATTGCTTGCTCAAACTGAGTCACCCCCCACAAAGGAAAGGAATACATTCAACGGATCCTTTGAGTCTGGCTTGCCTGTGCCACGGGATGATTCAAACCTCCCACTAACACGCCAACATCCACGAAGTCATTTGGCTTTCACCTGGCAGAAATGAGCCGTTTACACTGTGATTTCCCCTCTGTTCTTTTCTCACTAGACCACATCAATTATTGCAGTGCTAATTTTTGCTAACACAATCACAGTGCAAAGGCAAATGTGGACAATGAAATCAGCACTTTTGTTTTAAGGTAATAATCTATATGATCTGGAAAATGCTTATATTATTTTTTTCATATTATAATTGAGTTGAAAACTAAGTTAAACAATTGTCACAGGGAAATAAAAGACCCCTTAGCAAGGCAGCTTCTACTTGCCCTTTTTATTTCCGACTTTGCGCTCCCTGGAGGGTGACAGGGCAGGTGGGGGAGGTAATGCCCCACTCCGTCTGGAAGGCGTGTCTCTCATTCTTCCAGTTCTTGCTCTCCTCATTTTCTCTCATTTTCCCCACTTTTCAGTGCTGTCATGTGTCTTCCTCTATTCAAGATTTCTGGCTGTTCTGTATTTCCCTCAAGCTGTTTCTGGATTTAATCCAGAAAGCCTGTCTCTATCCTTGCCCATGAGCCCTGCAGCTTTGGGATGCTCTATTCCTTCCTGCCCCAACTATTTTAGGTGACACCTGAGTCACATGCTGAAAAAAAATCCCTGCCACAGGAAGCTGAGGTTTTCAAGAACATTTTTGTTGACTGTACAGCTGTCATCTGATATAATTCTCTCATATCTGGGTGACCCAAAAGTTCAGGTCACTCAACCCCATAGTGTGTGACCAACCTGGGGACCTCGGGACATGCCTCAAGGGGTCTCAATCTCCTAAAAATTGCAGGCAAAACTTTACGTTGCATAGGTATTCAAGTACATCTTTTTCTGACAAGAAGGTGTCCAGAATGTCATCAGATTCTCAAGAAGGCCTGGGACCTAACAGATGCCGCTGTCTTAGTAGTTTTACATGGTCCAGTTAAAACTTCATAATATTCATTTTCATTTAATATACAACTTGTCTTTACTTGTGTTAAAATTAAATATGCTGTATTTAAGAGCCTACATTGATGTGTTTGTTCCAGATAGTACCGCAGTATGGGGCTTTGCCACCTGTTTTTATAGAATATTTTTATGATAAAGACTGTCTGTGGTGTATTGATAGCCAGGCATCCCATAGTCCTTCCTGGAAGAGCCTGATTTTGATGGGTTCTTCAGTCTCAGCCACCTGAGATTGAACATAAGTTGGCTTAGTAAACCACTGGAAGTCAGATAAGTTGGCTTCCTTCTGCTTCCAGTGGTTAACCGTGATGGATTTAAGCTCTATTAGTATTATGTTGCTGCACAACAAGTGACTACAAACTTAGAGCCTTCAAATAACACATGTTCATTGTGTCATAGTTTCTGCAGTTCAGGAGTCCAGGCATGTGTGCCTTAGCTGAGTCTTCTGCTCTGGGTCTCACAAGGCTGCAATTAAAATGTCAGCCAGGCTCCATTCTTATCTGGAGGCTTGACTGGGGAAGACTCTGCCTCCGAACTTACTCAGGTTTTTGGTGGAATTCATTTCCTTGCAGTTGTAGAATATACCACTTCCATTCCTTGTTGGCTGTTGACCCAAGGCTGATCATGGATTCTTGCCATGTGGTTTCCTTAGCAGGGAAGCTTTCTTCATCAAACCAGCAAGGAGAATCTCTAGACAGTTGTTCAGTCACTAAATTGTGTCTGACTCTTTCTGACCCCTAGACTGCAGCACACCAGGGTCCTCTGTCCTCTACTATCTCCCAGAGTTTGCTGAAATTCATGTCCATTGAGTCCGTGATGCTATCTAACCATCTCATTTTCTGATTCTTTCTTCTCGTGTTGCCTTAAATCTTTCCCAGCATCAGGGTCTTTTCCAGCTAGTCAGCTCTTCGCATCAGATGGCCAAAGTATTGGAACTCCAACATCAGCATCAGTCCTTCCAATGAATATTCAGGTTTGATTTCCTTTAGGATTGACTGGTTTGATCTTCCTTATGTCCAAGGGACTCTCAAGAGTCTTCTCTGGCATCTTATATTAATATAATGTGACCTAATGTAATTATAACAGTGACAATATATGACCTTTTCCATATAAAAGTGACATCACATACTTTGGCCATATTCTGTTGGTAGAAGAAGGTCACATATCCCACCCACACTCAAGGGGAGGGGATTACACAGGGGTAAGAATACAAGAAGGTGGGGAGCACTGGGGATCACCTGATTATTTGGGCATCATGCAAGCCAACTGGATCATCCTCATTCCCTTTGACAGTGAATAGTTTAGTCATGAGCATGTAACCTGCTCCTGGCTGATGGGAAGTGAGAGGATATCTGATAGGGTATGTGGCAGAGACTGATGATACTTGCAGTATGCACATTCCCCTCTTCTTCCAGGGCACAGAATTAGACGGCATTTCCTAGCCTTTTTACATCTTAGCAGGGTTGTATAACTAATGGAATTACACTAATGGAATATGAATAGAATTGAGGTATATTGCTTTCTGCACCTTCTTCTTAACATCTCTTCTTTCACTCACAGATGCTGAAGATCCAGAGGATATTCTGAGGCTTTGAAGGATGCTGGAGCCATTAGCTAAAATGACTTTGGGTCCTTGAGGGTCTGCATGGAGCAGAGCATTCTCCCTGCCCCAACTGACTTGAATCAGATTATGGATATGAGCAATAAATAAACCTTTGCTGTCTACGGCCATCAGAATTTTGGTGGTATGTGTTATGGCAGTAAGGCCATGTTGATGAATAAAGGGATAAGATTTTTAATCTCTACTGATAAAAGATGCATGGTGAATGAAAGTAGACATATTCTTTCAGTTTCTTTAATGAATGTCATATTTGCACAATACATAGAGTAGCTTTACCCACCTTGCAATCAAATGGAGTACAAAGGAAAGAGGGGATTATTACAGCCGCTGAATTAGCAAACTCTGGAATTCTTGTGATATCATGTAATAAAATTCCCTCATCTTTCAGTCACATTTCATTGTGTACTTTATTATTTTTAGTTAAAACATCCCATACAATTCAGAATCTGTGTTCAATTCTTAACAGCCTATATCCATTCTATACTTACTGCATCCCATGTCATCTAATACTTAACCACCTGGTTCCTAAGATCCACTTATATCAAACATATTCATGTTCAGAGAATTGAGCCTGAGTCCATTGCCTTATTAGCTGATGTTTAACAACTTACTTTCACTGTGCTCTATAATAACACAAATCTGCTTGGAAAGATAACACATTAAGGGGTTATCAGACCCTACAACTGTGATATAGTTTGGGTTCATTAGATCTCACATTAACCCCCCTTTTGAATCCCTGTTCAGTTCACTAAATTTCATGAGAAATTAGTGTAGCCAGTTCAGGAGATGGTCAGTTATCTTCAGGGGATGGTCAGGTATAGAGAAGAAGATAGATCTGGGCACCTAAGACTGATCACCCCTTTTGGGGGAAAATGCACATGAAAACTGGGCTTCCCAGGTGGTATTAGTGGTAAAGAACCACCTACAAATGCAGGAGACTTCAAAGGCGCTGGTTCAATCCTTGGGTCAGGAAGATCCCCCTGGAGGAGGGCATGGCAACCCAGTTCAGTATTCCTGCCTGGAGAATGCCATGGACAGAGGAGCCGACAGGCTACAATCCATGGGGTTGCAAAGAGTCAGACACGACAGAAGTGACTTAGCACACACACACCAGAACATGGAAAAAGAGATGGAGACTATGAACAGTAAAATGACTGTTTCACTAACACATTTGTAGTCAGTTTGTTTTGGGTATAATCAACCAGTTTGATTGGACAACCAGTCTCCTTCAGAGAACTGAGCCAAGAAAGGACCAGGTGACTCTGTCTCATCCTATTACGAGCTTCATTGACAGGACCAGTCTGAGGGTGATGTTGCTGCCGTTGGGGCTCTCTGTAGTGTTCATCCAGAATCAGAATTTTTTCTTTTATACAACCTGAACCACAAGGGAGGGAGCAGCTGGTGCCTTTTCTCCCACACCCAATACATCTCCACTTCCACTCTTGGGAGGGAGAAGAGATATTGGAGAGAGGGGGAAGAGGGTGAGAAGGGATCAAGTTCTCCTTCCCTCTCTCCTTCCCTCACGTCCCTTCTATCCTCATATCTTCCTCTCTGAACTACTCTTAGAAACTTAGGGGGAAAAAAAAACTGCGTCTGGATTTTACCCCTGACTCTGCAACTGATAAGCTATGAAACCAAGTCACTTCTTGTTCTTTCTCTCTCATCCTCCCTCTCTCTCTCACTCTCATATCCCCACCCTCTTAATCATCAAATGCTCTCTGGGTTCTTACTCCGACAGGCCAAATGTTGTGCTAGTCACTGGAGGTAATCTGCAAAGGAAATAATTCCTTCTTAGAAAATTAAACCAGACCATGTGATCTCACCAGTCTGTTTCACCTACTAATTTGGCCCCACTAGCTTTGCCCACACACCCCTCTCCATCATGTCTAGAATCCTCACCTGCCTTCTCAATGCTCTCCTGCTGCTCCCTGTCCCTTTAAAGTCCCTTTTGACCTAGCATCAAAGGGCATTCCAGCCTTTTTCCTTTCCTTCTCCCCCCTCACATCAAAACCAGGTTGCTATGATGAACACTTCTCCTTTATTCCTTCAGTCAGCATGTGCTTACTATTTCCAATAATATAACTTGAATAGAAGTATAAATAACTGCTTGATAATCTCTTAGTATTTGATCATCCTAAATAACATTTGCATTTTCATTAGGGTCTTAAATGATCTGGTGGCTTTCTTTTTAAAAAAAAAATTACTAAGTAATTTAATTTTTATATCAATAACTTCAAATGTATGCATATATCTTTACATTGAGCAGGACAGAGGTGTAGATTTATACTTTCACAGAACTGCATAAAAGTTATCATGTTGTACATAGCTTTTGTATGAATTGTGATTTTACCCCCCTTTTTCCCTTAGTTCCTTTTGGTCTCTGCAACCCATTCCATATTAATAATCCTCAGCCACAAGTCCTTCTCCACAAAACCTCATAACCCTTTTTCAACCTAAAACGTGTCTTTCACATTTTTTTCTATTTGTGCATGTTCATACCAGTGTATGAGAATATACATAAAAAGATGTTTATTGGCATATTGTGGTTAGCGGCAAAAACACTAGAAACAGACATCGATCAGTAGAGAATGGTTGAATAAATTCTGGTACAGCAACATGTTTCCCTTAAGCTAGGCTGGGTGTTGATGTGGAATACGCAGTTCCAAAATCACAGTGGCTTAAAACAATAGAAAGGATTTGCTCGCTCTTCGTCTATGTCCAGTTCAAGCCAGAATGGGACTCTGCTCCTCATGGTCTTTCAGAGACCCCGGTTGATGCAGCAACCACTACCTTGAATATCGTCAACTGCTTTGACAGAGGGAAAAAGAGTTCTGGAGAGTCTTGCTCCAGCTGAGTAAATGTTTCAGCCATTCAGCCACTCACAGGTGAGCCAGAAAGGCCAATCCTACCATGTGCTACAAAGAGAAGGCTGCTTAAAGTGTTGGTGAATAGCGCGAAGGACAACCAAACTGCCTGTGTTCTTTTATGTATATATTAATAATAAACAAAAAAAGATGTATGCCTGTAGCTAATCATGGTGATGTATGGCAGAAACCATCACAGCTCTGTAATTATCTTCTAATTAAAATTTTTTTTAAAGTAAAAATTCAAATAAGTACAGTATGTACTTCTACAGGTTTTTTGGTTTTTTTTTTGGTTTTTTTTTTTGCTAAAAAAAGTAATATTTCTCTTATACCAAGTGACTTGGAGGGGTTTCCACAAGGGATTGCTGAGTGAAAAAAAAAAAAACACACAATGCAGATAAGTGGAGAAGATATGATCCCATATTTTGAAACCAACAATGGTCAAATATTTCTACATGTGGATTTACTTGTGTTTATGGGCCTATGTGCACACGTGCTCACCTAAATATTTCCATAAACCTTAAGCATCAGAATTACCCTGGGGCCCTTGTTAAATGTTAGGATTTCTGGACCTCAACCCAGCCCTACTGAATCAGAACTGGTTTGTGCACTAGTGAAAGAGCCAGGACGTGAGATCCAAAGCTGGTCCTTTATCTACCATATGCTGTCCCCACTGTAGTGCTTCATTCATTCCCAATGACTTCCTCCCTGAGAAAAAAGTACTGATTCAGTGATTTATCCATCAAATATTTATGAACAACTGTTACATGCCAGGGACTTCGCTAGATGCTAGAGATTCAGTAGTGAACAGAGCATACTAGGCTTTATTTTGATTTTACAGCCTAGACTGATTTTACAGTCTCCTGGATAAGGAGACACCATATTAATTCACCAAAAGAAGTTATGATAAGGACTAAGTGGGAAAAGAATATCATGAGCAAAGGTAATCAGGAGACCACATTTAAACGGGAGAGTAAAGGAAGTCTTCTCATGAGAAAGCAAATGCCTACAGGAAACTGCTGGGGGTGGGGCCAGATGGTAGGGGATACATAGCTGCTCAGAGAGCACTTCAGGCCGAAGTGATTACCCAGGGGAAGGTCCCTGGCGGGAAATGATGCAGGCCAGTGAGTCTGGAGGACAGTGAGCTTGGGGACAGTGATGAGAGATGGCATCAGCCCATGCAGAGCCTTGTAGAACTTAATAGGGAGTTTGGACTGTATTATAAGCACATTGGGAGACATTATGGTTAATGGTTATTAGCAAGCAGGTGAGAGAAGATTGGATATATGCTGTCTTTTAGCAAATGTATTAAGGTATGAGTTATATACTATAAAAATACACTCATTTCAGATTTCAGTTTGATAAGGAAAACAGAAATATTCACAGATATACATGAATATATCTGTGTAATCATGAAGACATAGACTGTTTCTATCATCCCAAAAGGTTGTTCCTTTGTGTCTAGTTATAGTCAATCCCCACCATGAACCATAGGCAACCCTAATCTGCTGTCACTATTGATGGGTGGTTTTCCAGAGTTTGATATAAGTGGAATTTTACCATATATACACTTTCATGTCTGGCTTATTTCACCCAGCAGAATATAGTGAGATCCACTCATATTGTCATTATCTCATTTCTTTTACTGCTGAAAATATCATATAGCACAGGTGAACTGCAGTTTGTTTGATGTTCACCCATTGATTCACACTTGTGTTGTTTCCTGTTTGGATCTACTATCAATAAAGCTACTGTGAACATCCTCATGTCCTCATGTGGATATGTGTCTTCATTTAACTTGGGGAAATACCCAAGTGTGAAGTTGGTGTCTCTGATGGTTAGTATATGTTTAACTTTATAAGAAACTGTCAAACCATTTGCCAAAGTAGTTGTATTGTTTTGTGTTCCTACCAACATTATACAAGAGATTGTTGATCCAGATCCTGCCAACACTTGGTATTATCACTCTTTATTTTTTAAACTTATTTCTATCACTATAATTTTAGCCATTAGAATGAGTCATGATGGTTGTTGATGAGTGAGTTGTAGTTTTAATTTACACTCTCCTGTTGAGTATCAGTCTTCCCAGTGCTTGCTGCACTTTCATGTGTTCACTTTAGAGCAGTGTCTGTGTTATCTTTTGCTGTTTTTAATTTAGTCATCTTATTATTAAGTTGCTAGAGTTCTTTATATACTTATGATACAATTTCTTTGTCAGATATATGCATTGTGAACACTTTCCTTTTTACCTATGACTTATCTCTGTTTAAAAGTATTTTGAAATGCAATCTAATTTTTAAAATTTTTATTTTTGTTTCTCTGGCCATGCAATGTGGCATGCGGGATCTTAGTTTCTTGACCAGGGATTGAACTTTCATCCCTGAACTGAAAGCTCAAAGTCTTAACCACAACCATCAGAGAAGTCTCACTAAAGTATTTTTCAAAGAGCAAAAACTGGTAAAATTTAATTTCCTGTATTATGTCTCCACTGCTGTATGCTTTTTGTGTCCTAAGAAACACTTGCTTAATCCAAGGTTTTAAAGCCCTTCTTCAGTGAATTTTTGTAAAACTGTATAGCTTTAGCTCTTACGTTTAGGTTCATAATCCATTTCAGGTTAATTTTCTGTATAGTATAAGGTAAGGATGGAGGATCATTTCTTTTTCCTCTTCAGTAGTTCTAGTTGTTCTAACACAGTTTGTTGAAAGATTTTTCTCTCATTCATCAAGTTGCCTTGCCACCTCTGTGGAAAATAAATTGGACATATAAGTATGAGTATATTTCTTGACTCTCTACTCTATTTCATTGATATGTAGCTATCCTTACTCAGTACTATGCAGTGTTGAGTAGCACAGTTATGCAGTAAGTCTTGAAATCAGGTAAGTAAGTCCCCCAACTTGCTTCTTAAACTGTTCTGGCTATGTTAGATCCTTTGAAATTCTGTATCAATTTAGAACCATTTAGAACCACAAATTCTGATGTGTTGTTGTTATTGTTTTTTAAGCCTGCTTGGATTTTATTGTAAAGATGTTGAATCTATAAATCAGTTGGACAAAATTTACGTCTTAACAATATTGATCATTCAATCTTGGATTTGCTTAATAGCTTTAACAAGACTGCCCTTCTACTGACCTGCATGGCCCACAGCACCTTGGAGAAGTAAAAGGGCTCTTGTCTCCGAGGTTGAAAGGAGACTTTGGTTAATTTTTCCCTTCATAACTCACTTTATTTAACTGAATAAATTAACCATCAGTGGGAGAAGGAGAGGGTGAGATGATTTGAGAGAAAAACATTGAAATATATATATATATTACCATACGTAAAACGCAGGGCACTCAAAGCTGGTGCTCAATGACAAGCTGGAGGGATGGGGTGGGGAGGGTGGTGGGAGGGGCATTCAGGATGAAGGGGCCATGTGGTGTCTATGGCCAATTCATGTTGATGTATGGCAAAAAACATCACATTATTGTAAAGTAATTATTCTCCAATTAAAATTTAAAAATAAAAAAGAATATACGAAAAAATAATACTTGACACTGAAATGAAAATCTTCACTTTGACTTAAATCCACCAAATAGAACAAAATTAGTTATGAATGCAGGCAACGTAAGTACTTCAAATATTTTCATTCTCTTGGGTTTCTCTCCCCATCCCTGGTTGGAAATGTCACTCTTCATAGTAGTGCTTGCTGCTTACGTCTACAGCTAGTGGGTATCCAGGGTAGATCCTTATCTTGACAATCCTATGTACTTCTTCCTTTACAACCTCTCCTTCCTGCACTACCACCATCCCTCAACTGCTGCTGAACCTCTGGCCCCCAGGTAAGCCTATTACCTGTGGAGGCTGTGTGACCCAGTTTTGTGTGTTTCATTTCCTGGAAGCCACTGAATACATCCTCTTAGCTGTGATGTCCTTGCAAAGCCATCTGCAAGCCTCTCAGGTACCCAGCTATCATGCATCAGCAACTCTGTATCTTCCTAGTGGTCATAGTGTGGCTAAGTGTTTTGGCTAACTCCTAGCTCCAGTCATCCCTCACTGTCCAGCTGCCACTTTGTGGCAACAACAATGTAGATGATTTCCTGCATGAGATCCTAGTGATAAGATGTCGTGTGCTGACACTACGTTCAGTGTAGCTATGCTCTCCATTGTGGGGACTTTCTATTCCCTCTTTCCCTTGTCACTTATCCTTGTCTCCTACAGGTTTGCTGAAGTTACAATGCTCAGAATCCAGTCTTTAGAGGGAAAGAAGAAAGGCTTTTACACATGTAGTTCTCATGTTATTGTTGTATCTCTCTTCTTTGGGCCAGTAATTAGCATGTATGTGCAACTTTCTGCTACTAACCCCCAGGATAAGAACAAACTCATGTCCCTTTGCAACAGCTTGGTGAAGGAGTCCGTGGTTATTGATTTCACAGTCCCTGGAAATCCACACACAGAAATGGTTCCTCCTCTCTTGATTCATGTAGTCTTCTGAGACTTGGGCAACAGAAACAAGTTGAGGTAGGCTGGGGGCTTCCCACACTGCAGGTCTCCCACAAGCAGTGGTTGCTGAGGGACGCTTACAGATCTGAGCATCTTCACTTCTGACTCTGGTAGATGCAAAGGTCTGCTGGTGAGAGCAGGGCCAGCTTTACCTATAAACAATATGTTATCAAAGCAAAGTGAGTGACAAGTGTGAGACCTGGGCAGCGATATGGAAGGATAAATTTAGATGAGGCCCCATAGGAGGACCTCCCCGAGTGTATACTGTAGGTGCAGTATGTGTACTGCAGGAACCACTGGGCTAGTCTTCTTGTCAAGAAATGGGTGTTCACCATCCCGACTCTGATCTTTCCAGGTAGTGTGCTTTTTGACAAGTTATCTCAGTTCCCTGAGGCTCTTTCCTTATTTTCCCAAGGAAATGAACATCTTAACATCACTCAGTTATTGTGAGGAATAGAAAGACAGCAGAGGGAAGGCTGAATCTGTTTGCTGAGGCTGGGAAAGTTAGATGTAAGGAGAAAAAGTGGGAACAGAAGAAAGTCCCTCTGCTTCTCAGCTAGAAACATCAGGACAGCGGTGGACAGCTTGGACTGGGGCTACACAAAAAGGAGACGAGGTGATGGTAGAATATTGCTAGCCTCAGCCCTGTGCTTACTTTTTCCTTCTCCCTTCCATTTCCCCGTCCACGTTTTCTCAGGGAGCTCCATTATGGTGCTCACTGAAGGAATGGAGCCCAGAGACGATGGCTAGACCCAGGACACTGCCTGCAGCCAACACAGATTTCAGCAAAAGCTTCCCAGCTGCCATCCTCCTCTCAGACTGATCAATCCCCTCTGTCTCAAGGACTCTGCACAACACTGCTGGATGTTGGTGAATCTAACTTGGAAGGTAAATATGTTTTTCCTGGGAGCTGCCTCCTTGCCGCATCCTTGACTGTGCACCTGTGTCTTCCATGTGGGGGAGAGGGGAGCTTTTCCTCGTCTTCAAACGTATCTAGCTTTGCACAACTTGGAGCTATGGAATGTGGTGTTGGGTACAGGACACTAGGGTACCTCTGTCGTCTGAATTGGAGATGCTGGTTTCTACCTGATGGAGAAGGGGCATTTCCTGGAAGGCTGGAGCCAGAGCGAGCTATACTTGTTGTCTGGGGATAAGACTGGGCCTTCTCTTTAGGGAAGGGCCATGAGCATTAGACTTGGGTGATGGAGTGGGAGGTGGGCTGGATGTACTCCCTTCACAGAAAGGATCCTCTCTTCTACAAGGGTCTTCCTAGGATTCCTTCCCCTACATAACTCTTCCAGATGATTCCATTTACCAAGCATTTATTTTCCTAGCTCTTTGTTGGGACGGGGAGTGGATCGCCTGGTGCTGTCACCTAGTGGTGGTGAGAGGTAGGAAGAGAAGGAACTGTTCATCCTGGTTTGCTCGCCAGAAACTTGGGCTTCTTCTGGGACATTACTCAGGCATCTGGGCAGGATGACAGGCAGCCTGAGGGTAGTCCTGGCATACTCCGCCATCTTCCCAACTCTCTTGAGCTGGGTGGCGTGGTGACTTGCAGCCCCACACTTTCCTTGACCCCTGATCATTCACTCCTCTGAGGACCCATTTATTCAATCAAGGAACTTCCCAGGTGGCACCAGTGGTAAGGAACCCGCCTGCCAGAGCAGGAGACATAAGAGACGTGAATTCCATCCTGAGTCAGAAAGATTCTCTGGAGGAGGGCATGGCAATCCACTCCAGTATTCTTGCCTGGAGAGTCCCATGGACGCAGGACCCTGGCAGGCTATAATACATGGGGTCACAAAGAGTCAGACAAAATTGAAGCGATTCAGCACACGACACCTCTGCTCTGAACAACTTTCCTTACAGAAGACATAGTGAGTTAATACATTACTTCTCTCAGGAGTATGCACACTTTGAAAGAGAAGCTCAGCGGTGTCCTGTGCTTAATCAAAGCGATGATGCACTCCTGCAGAAGTTCCAGGAATCTGTGAGGACAATCCTTGCCAAGGTCCCCTCGGGTGATACCTGAGTGGCTTTCTCCCTAGACAGGTCAAATATTGCTAGCTCTGCATGCCACAGAGCTCGTGGACATCAAGATGAAAGCAGCACACCATGCCTGTCACTAAACGCTCAGCTCAGCCTCTGCCCTGTCCTTCCCCATACGTGGTCCAACCATGAGCACAAACTCTTATATTGACAGCAGCCAGGGTCCTCACACTGAGCCTGGGAGAAACCTTGGGCCACTGGCCCTGAGATGCACTGCCTTCTCTCTGAAAGTTGGAAGACTCTCAGAAGTCAGATTCTATAGTTGTCTGCCTTCCTTCCCCAGAGCCTGTTCCAAGTGCTTAATTAACAAATCTCCAGTATCAGGAAGTTGTTTACTTGGCTTCCTCAGGAACCATTCTCTAAGGAACTCAAAGCACCACTAATAGATTTTTTTTTCTCACTGCCTCCATCCATCAAACAACTTCCCCTCATTCCAAACTTTGCTTCATCCCTCACCCCTGGGGATCTGACTCTCATGCAGAGAACCAGAGAGAGCCTTTCCAGCTTCTCTAAGCATCTCTGCTCTCCTCCTCCACAAGGCTGTGCTCCATTCTAATTAAAGAGTGGATGAGGAGAGGCTTTTGAGAACACAGATTCGCAGGCAGAATCAGGCCCTCTCTGTTCTTGGAGAATGCTCAGTCACCCACACTGACTTGCGTTGCATTTTCTTCTGCAGCCCCTTCCCTGAAGAGAAATCATCACAGCATCTGGGAACATGTGGCAATCAGGAGCGGAGTTCACCTGCTGGTCTCTCATTCATCTCCCTTTGGCCACAATCACACTCGAGGACCAACTGCAGGGTGCATTCACTTGTACTACTCTCTCAACTGCTGCAGGATCCTGGACCCTGCCTGCCCCTGCAGCCTCTGAACCACTTGTCTGATGTCCCTGCAGGACCCCCCCTGGGCCTCTAGTTGGTTGGCTGGATGCCTGAATCCTGGTCCATCTTCTTCAGGTTCATCTGTTCCCATCAAGGCCTCAAATGTAAGGACTCCTCTTGACACAGAGCATCACAGGGAAACTTGGGGAGGTGCCTATAGTCAGAGGTATCATCTGAGGACAGGAGCAAAATCTTTGCCCAGGATGTAAACCATGGCACAGACATAAACATGGTAGTTATCATGATTGGTAATATTTATTGGCACTTGCACCAGGCCAGGCAACTTATATTTATCATTACACACAATCTTCAAGACAACTCTCTGATGTAGATGCTACTCCAGAGTGGTTGTAAAGTCTAAACATACTGTTAATGTTATTTTATCAAAGATCTTAGTGTACTATCCATAAATGACCCATTACATATTTGCATATTTTTACAGGCTTGGAGTCACCCCTTTTCATGCCAATTTTACAGATAAGGAAACTGAGACTCACAGATATATCACTGTAATAGGAAAGCTGAAATTCAAACTCAACCCTGTGCAGCTCCAAAAGCCATGCTTACAATTCTGTACCATATAAACCCATCATGTGTGGGGTGAGTCCCTTCAACTCCACTCCAGAATGTGTCCCCACTTTGCACTCAAGAGACCTCAGGGAAGTCCCATCTAGAGCTTATACTCAGGGAGAGAATCTGATGGAAGCAAAGAAGTTTTAGAACTCAAGAAACTTAGAAACTGATAGAACCTTAATTAGATCTAAACATCGTGGTTCTTGGAGAAGGAAATGGCAATCCACTCCAGTATTGTTACCTGGAGACTATTATGGACAGAGGAGCTTGGTGGCTGTAGTCCATGGGGTCGCAAAGAGTTGGACATGACTTCTCAACTAAACTACCACCACTGTTGTTCTTAACTGGACGAGCTCTTTAAGAATCTGATGAAAGCTACTGACCCTCTTTGCCAAGAAATGTACATACATCCATACACTATTGCCTTTACTCTGGTGGTTCTTGGAGCCCCAAGAAGCCCAGCCTGGGGCCTTGGACTGCACCTTCCCTTGGTGCTTTTGCCCCTTACATGCACACGTCCTATGTCTGGCATTATACTCAGTCAGGCTCCATTAGCCCAAGTTAGAGCTTCTTGTCTGGCCAAAATTTCTCCTTGTGCAAACATGGAAGCAGGCCCAGAGAAGAGCTCTGCCCAACATCACAATCAATGGAACTGGGAGGGCAGGCCTAGAGCCAGGGTGGACGATTCCTTTTGGACCACTTAGGCCTGAAGTGTCCTGGGTCCAGTCAGGGCCCCAGGTTTCAGTGCTAAAGAGTCCTTCCCTGGGTGGCTGTCAGTCAGCCACTCACAAAGAATCCCATCGTCCTCTATGGGTCTTCTGAAGAGATTGGAAGACCCCTGCATTCTCTCAAGGTCTCCTCACTGCCCCATACTACCTCCTCAACACCAGCTCAGTCTAATGACCTTATAGGGTTTCAGTATGGAGTTGCCAGTTCAGAAGATTGCAGGAGAAGAGCTCAGAATATGAAGCTTCATCTCAGGAAAGAAACTGAGGCCCTGGGGATGATGGACACCCACTACTTTTTTTTTAAAGAAGAATCACATCAGCTTTCCCCAGACTGAGACTTTTCAGCTGGAAACCATATACTTCTGCTCTGGTGCATTTTCCCTGGTCCAGAGAAAGGGGCCTATTGAGCCCAAAGCTGGAGCACTCCTGGCCTAGAACTCATTCTCTTGGGTCTTCGGTAGTTTTGAAATAGGGAAGAACAAATCTGATTCCTTATTAGATCTGTTCTATTGCTTGTGCTGAAGCTGAAACTCCAGTACTTTGGCCACCTCATGCAAAGAGTTGACTCATTGGAAAAGACCCTGATGCTGGGAGGGATTGGGGGCAGGAGGAGAAGGGGACAACAGAGGATGAGATGGCTGGATGGCATCACGGACTCGATGGACACGAGTCTGAGTGAACTCTGGGAGATGGTGATGGAAAGGGAGGCCTGATGTGCTGCGATTCATGGGGTCGCAAAGAGTCGGACACGACTGAGCGACTGAACTGAACTGAACTGACTGCTTGTGCTTAGTCAGTCTGGCTCTGCACCTGTTGCAAAAGAACACTCCCTATAGCCTGAAATACAGAGAATAGCTTATTCTCAAGGCTCTGACCTTTAATGAGTCCATTTATATAGAGAGAAAAAGTTGCAGAACAGAGAATAACATTTGTTTTATTGAGATTTACAGTTGACCTGACATACGTGAATAGCTACAAGAACAAAGGATTCTGACACCAAGTAGTTTGCAACAATTAACTACAGCCCTTCCTCACCTTGCCTTTAAAAGCACTCTGCTGAAACCCTTAGAGGAGTTTGAGGATTTGAGGCATGATCCACCCTTCTCCTTACATGGCCCTGCAATAAACATTTTTCTGCTCCAAATTCTGATGTTTCAGTTTGTTTGGCTTCACTGCGCATCGGGGACAGGAACTGTGTTCTCTAAGAGTTTTCCTTCTCCACCTCCATACCCTAGCACGTGGCTCAATGTCCCATACACAGCAGGTGTTCAGCAGACACTTCCACCACTGGAAGGAACCCTGCCGTGCAGATCAGGAAGGCAGGCACCATCCGGTCTCCCCTCTGCTTCCTTCTCCTCCTCTTTGCCTCTGCTGGAAGGTTGCAGCTACTCAGGCTGCAATGGGCTCATTATAGTGTCTCGAGGAACCCACGATGCCAGCCATAAATATTAACAGCCCTTGTTATGAACCCCCTTCTGCGCAGCTGATTCAGTCCAAGTTTGCACAATAAACAGTGTGGTTAGTTTATGCCATTAAAGGAGTTCTCTTCAGAGCAGCTAATAGCCTGCTCCGGCCCTGGATCTTCTCTTGCTGTTTGATCAGCCCAGCCACAGGGCCAGGGAGACCCCACTGTTGGGTGGGGCCAGGCCACCTCCTGCTGGCCAGAGGCCATGCCCATGGGGACAGGGGGCTGGGAAGCTCAGGGCCAGGCTGGAGCCACCTGCCCCAGAGAACAGGAAACAGGGGATGGCTTTCCTGGGAAATGGTCCCTTCAACAGCTCCTTTGGGGTAGCCAGTTACCAACACTCATCTGCTCTTGGCTGTTGAACCCAGTTTTAAAAGTAGGAATTGACACGGTACACTGGTTTCTCTCTCTGATTTAGTGGGGAAATGAGAGAGAAACACTAATGGGGATGTTTGAGCTTCTTGTTTTCTTTTTTTTTTAATTTTTCAAAGCTGGCCTCAGAGACTCTATAGCTCTGTGTCACCCAGGCCTCTTTTCTGCAAAGAGCCAAGAACACCATTCTCATTGGAGTATGGACCATCAAGAAGGCTCATCACCACCAGCAGCCCAGGTGATCTCGGTCAAAGGTGCCACATCAGGGCTGAGGGGTTAGGATTGCACAGCCCAATGCTGGGACCCAACTGGGTCTTAAGAGAAGGGGGTTTAACATACAGCTGCTGATTGACTGCCATCTTTGATTTTGGAAAATGGAAGAAAGTGGGGATGGATGATCTCAGCTTTTAGCATGGAGCAAGGGGAAAATAATGTATGGTGGGGGTTCTTAACTGGCCTGACTAGAGGAAGAGAGGAGATGAAGAAGTTTCTAGAACTGCCCCACTAGATGAAAGGGAAGGGTTCTCTTACTCCTTTTGACTCAGATTTAATTCTCTGATGCTTTCTCCTGCCAACCTCTTCCTTTCCAAGCCTTCCCAGCAGGCATTGCTGTGAGTGAGGGGTCTGTGATGAGTCTGGTTGTTACTTTCCCACTCTAGAAATCGTGGGGTACATTCTGGGCACCCACTGGGAGCCAATCTGTGGCTTTCCCCTACCACCCAGCCGCTGCCTTGGGTCTCTGCCCAGCATGGCAGCTCCTTGCTGGGACTGGCTGATCTTCTGTGGACCCCAGTTGGTTTGTCTGGGTCTGGTCACTGTGCCTGGGCCCATTTCTGTGCCTTACATCCTGCTCTGAAATAACACATTTACTCAAATTACATGCCTCCATGCCCGAGTGTATGCTAAGTCACTTCAGTTGTGTCCAAATCTTTGCGACCTCGTGGATTGCAGCCTACCAGTCTCCTCTGTCTGTGGAATTCTCCAGGCAAGAACACTAGAGTGGACTGTCATTTCTTCCTCCAGCAGATCTTCCTAAACCAAGGATGAAACTCGGATCTCTTACGTCTCCTGCATCGGCAGGTGAGTTCTTTACCACAAATGCTTCCTGGGAACCTTCCATCAGCCTGATTTTCAGTGTCACCAGCTGGCCCACCTCACTTGAATACTGACAGTTATCTGGGCTGCTTCTGAATCCAACAAGCATATTAGATGCCATCCCCTGGCCTGCCTGGCCTCAGCTCAGGGCATCGACCTTCAAAGCAGGGAGGGTCCCCCAGCAATATTTTGAAGTTCTTTCCTATCCTCCATCTCTTGCTTCACATCTGAGCTGGTCCCAGCTGCAGTATCTCTCTCCTCTGCCTCCTTGTGAAGAAGGACAGGCCCTGCTGAGCAGACCTTGTGTGGAGTACTGCTCTGGTAGGAAAGTGCAAATCTGTCACTGTCAGAGCTGGTTGCCATTGGACAGTAGGAGGCAAGGAAATGAGGCTGAAGGTGGCTGGACAGACATGAGGCTCAATCCCTCTTCTTACACTGATTATTCCCCCAGCCCAAGCCTCATTCAGTGGGCTTCATGAGAACATGTACCTCACTTTTACTCAACACACATTTGAGTACATGCTATGAGCCAGGCCCTATTCCAGCTAAGGGGGATCCATGTAAGCCTCCCCGAGTTAACAAAATCCTAGTGCTGACCTGAGGAGTACATGAGAATGTCATCCATATCTATATAGCTATCATTTATAAATAAGTATCTATTTATCTGGGCTTCCCTGGTGGTCCAGACAGTAAAGAATCCATCTGCAATGCAGGAGACCCAGGTTCAATCCTTGGATCAGGAAGATCCCATGGAGAAGGGAATGGCAACCCACTCCAGTATTCTTGCCTAGAGAATCCTATGGACAGAGGAGCCTGGCCGGCGACAGACCATGGGGTTGCAAAGTCAGACCTGACTGAGTGACTAACACATCTATTTATTGTATATCTACCATATAGTTATCATTTATCAAATATTCTCCTGGGAGTCGCACTCATCTCAACAGGACTGTGAGGGAAGGAGTTTTATAATCCTTCAAGATTTCTCAAAAGACTGAGGGCACGGGCATTGGTCTGACTCTTGGAATTTGCTAATAGTGACACCAGTGGGCCATCTCCAAGAATGGGGAGGCAGGGGTGCTGGGGCACAGGGAAAGTCTACAGAGGGTAGTTGAAAAAAATCACGTGTTCCATCATAGAATTTCTCTTCCCTCCCTTTTTCCTTTCTCATTTGCTGTTTTCCTAATCTCACTACAGTACTTTTGCTCTCTTTCTTCTCTGTTTTTCTCTTTCCTTTCTCTCATCCTTTTCTCTCTCTCTGCTCATCTGACCCTGAGGCTGTGCAGAGGCACCTGTCAGACTCACTCACCATCATTCTGAACAAACACCTGTTCCTATGACTTAATGTATCGCCCCTTCTGCCTGCACGGATCATTTCCATTGCAGGGAATTTTAACACCAGCTTTCAGCCCCAGGGTGGCTGGTAAATCAGTTGGAGAGGCTCAGCATGTCAGGGAACAGCAGCGGAAGAGTGGAGAACCACTGGACCTCTGTCGGGAGCCTTCCACTCACATCTCCCGGGATCTCCCACCCAACCCATGCAAGGAAAACAGAACTCCCACTCGAGGTGGAGAGCAGGCTTCCTCCCAGCCCTGAGCAACCTTAATTCTGCCTCTCAGGTCCACAGACTGTTGGCTAGGGCAATGGATAGTGATGAGAGAAGAATTAGCCTACAGCTCAAAGCCTGGTTGGCTACAGTCCATGGGGTTGCAAAGAGTCCGACACGACTGAAGAACTGAACACACACACACACATGTGGCCATGGCCAGTGAAGAAAGCAAACATAAGGGCTGAAGTGGAGTGATCCATAATTACATGGGCTTTATAGAAACAGCTTTTCATCAGCTACACTGGGAGAGGGGGCAGTGAGGCCTGTCGCCAAGGGTCATGTCACTTGGTCTCTCTGAGTTTCAGTTCTTTGTCTGAAAACCGCAGAGAATAATATCCACTGCAAAGAATTAGAATTAAATAAAATAACCATTTTGAAAGCACTTAATGCATTGCATACAAGGAATATAAATTCAATCTGGATATGTTCCTACTGACTTAGCACACACACACACACACATGCGTGAACACACTCAATTTGTAGCTGTGTTATGGATTCAATTCCTATCTACTCCAGTCTCCTTTCTCAAAACCTGGAGAAACAGGCAGCCCTGAGACAATTATCTGAGTCACCCTTGCCTGAGCCCCAGAGGTCAGAGAAAGGCTCGGGTCTATCCACAGTAGCCCAGGCATTCAGGGCAGTGGACCAGCTACCACATCATCTGAATTTCTTCCATGAGAGTGAAAACCACACGGAGGCCCCTGGCCACTCAGAGCTGACTCATGAGTCCAAAAACTGCATCTTGTCTTGTTTCTGAGCATTTTATTTGAGGGAAGGTGTTCCCAACACAGGCAAACAGAAAAAGCTATTATTCTTGTTCAGTCCCTTAGTGGTGTCTGACTCTGCAAACCCATGGACTGCAGCATGCCGGACTTCCCTGTCCTTTACTATCTCCTGGAGCTTGCTCAAACTCATGTCCACTGAGTCAGTGATGCCATCCAATCATCTCATCCTCTGTTGCCCCCTGCTTCTCCTGTCCACAATCTTTCCCAACATCAGGGTCTTCTCCAGTGAGTCAGCCATTTGCATCAGGTGGCCAAAGTTTTGGAGCTTCAGCTTCAGGATCAGTCCTTCCAATTAATATTCAGGGTTAATGTCCTTCAGGATTGACTGGTTTGATCTCCTTGCAGTTCAAGGGACTCTCAAGAGTCTGCTCCAACACCACGGTTTGAAGGCATCAATTCTTCAGTGCCTAGCCTTCTTTATGGAAACATCTGTACTACATGTAGAAAAGAGACAAGTTGGTGAGGAGGGAAGGCATGGTGATGTATTGTTTAAAACGCATAGAATCTAAAGCCCGGTCTGAGCTCAAATGCTGTAAGGAATGCCTTCCAGGTGACTATGGATGTGCTTCAGTTCCCTACTCTGAAAAATGGGAATGATAATCACCATGTTCCTGTCTTACAAGACTGAGGTGAGGACCAAACGACACAATTGAAATCATTTTGCAAACTATTATAGGGAACTTTTCTGGTGGTCCAGTAGCTAAGACTCCATGCTTCCAATGCAGGGGGCCCCAGGCTTGATCCCTGGTCAGGGAACTAGATCTCACATCCCACAACTAAGAGTTTGCATGCCCCAACTAAAGACCCACATGCAGCCACCAAGATTGAAGATCCCATGTGCTGCAACTAAGACCCACTGCTGGCAAGTAAATAAGTAAATAAATACTGAAAAAAATAATTATATAGCCAGCAGCAGCAGCAGTAATAATAGTAAGCGCAGAATGTGAACCAGACAGCTGAAAGTCTCACAAAGGCCAGTTACCATAACCAAGCCATTTTCTCATGAATATCTCAGACATGAAAGGGTTGAGCTTAAAACGTCACATGTCTTGCCCACAGGAAACCTTTCTCATGAGAGGATTTCCTCTTACCCACCCCTGTTGTGCAAATGGAGATGGAAAGCCAGGCCAGGCCATCTTGCTGGCTCCCTGGAGGGAGCCTGCTGGGATGGGAAGATGGCTACACCTTTGTGAGAGTAAGGAGCCTCTGGTGATACCTGTATATTTCACCTGAAGTGACAGGGACCTTGTTAGCCGTCCTTGCATTGAAGAGTTTGATGGATTGAACTCCTGGGGAGAATGTGGCGGCCGTGATATGCCATAAAGATGATGAATAACAATTTTTTTCTTAAATGATTACCTAAAACTTTATAGCTAGCCAAAGCTGGCTTTCTCAGAGCCCCTGGAGGAGTACTTTTATAAAGTGCCATTTAATTAATAAGGGATTATTGATTGCTGTCATATATGGAGTACTGCACAAGGACCAGGTGAGAAAAAGTAACTGAGGACCACAGAGGAGGGCAAGCGTGGGGCTAGGCACCTCAGAACCTTCTAGTATGATACTTAAGGCAACAAAGGATCTTTCCAACCTAGGGATTGAACCTGCGTCTCCTAATTGTCTCCTGCATTACAGTACCACTCAGTCACCAGGAAGCCAAAATATTTATACGTGTATTAGTTGCTCAATCGTTTCTGACTCTTTGCACCCCCATGGACTGTAGCGTACCAGGCTTCACTGTCCATGGAATTCTCCAGGCAAGAATGCTGGAGTTGGTAGCCATTCCCTTCTCCAGGGAATCTTCCTGACCTAGGGATTGAACCCAGGTCAATTGCATTGTAGGCAGATTCTTTACCATCTGAGCCACTAGGGAAGCCTACTTATGGCAAAGCAGTAACCATTTTCCAGGAAACTTCAGAAGTTAAACCAGTCTAGAAAGTTCACTTCATCATTCAGAAATAAAAACAGAGGCATTGTAGAGTGATGGAATATTGTGTTGGGGTTAAAAGTTAAGTAACAAGACTGTCCTGTTAACCTATGGTGCAGTTAAGGGAGTTGCATAACCTCTCGGGTTAACTAAAATAATAGAATTGAACTAAGTCATCTTTGGTATTCCAACTCAAATATTCTGTTTTATTCTGAATGTTTCAGAAAGCAGTGGTATAAGGCAAATGAATCCCAATTTGTCCTTTTTTTTTTTTTTTCTGACTGAGTCTCTCAGAGGGGGAGCTCAGATAAATATTAGTGTGAGTTAAACCGAACCAATTAGAGAGAAAAGAAAATTTGAGTTGAGCTCAAAATAAGCATAAGGAGAATATACTGGTATTGACAGACTCTAGGGTATATGCTCTGAATTTTGTGAGATCATCAATTCTTTGAACAAATCTGTTATGGGAATCTAATCTGGGTCTCCCAATAGGAGACCTGCAGTTTTCCAAATTCCAGTAGTCATTCCTTGACCAAAGATTCTAAGTTTATGCCTGAGAGCTGTCCTCCTGGCTCTACCAGTTAGCCATTCTACGGAATGACTTCAGGGGCCCCATATGTTACGGGGCTTTCTGATACTTCAGGGACATTGCCAAGTTGTTGGAAGAACTTGGCTTAAATGAAATGAGGTTGGGTTTGAATCCTCTCTTTGCAACTTATTAGCTGTATAACCTTGGGCAAGTTAGTTAGCTGTGAGCATAGAAGTAAGATAATTGCGTATCTGCATGGATTGTTGCAAAGATTAAGGAAGATGAGCCGGTAAGAGTGTAGTGCCTGGAATACAGTTGTTTATTTATATCTGACTCTTGCAACCCCACGTGCTTGAATCCACCAGACTCCCCTGTCCATGGGACTTCCCAGGCAAGAATCCTGGACTGGGTTGCCATTTCCTTCTCCAGGGGATCTTCCCTACCAAGGGATTGAACCCACATCTCCTGTTTGGCACATGGACTCTTTACCACTGAGCCACCTGGGAAACCCCCAGAATACAGTACACCAAAATATTTGTTGCTTTTCTTTCTCCCTCCCTTTCTTTTTTTCTTTCTATAAAACTGTAAAAAGCAGGTTATCAATCTGATGAATGACACAAAGGCTGGAGAGAGAGAATCACACTGCTCATAAAGACCTCAGTAAGCAACATTGATGACGAAATTCAACATGCTGAGTTTTAAGAGAAATTAATTTATCATTCATACTTTGCACTGGATTTTGAAGATCTGATGTGACCAGCACTTTGCAAGGGAAAAACAACCTGAGGTTCTTTTTGGATTTTAAGCTCAGCATGAGGCAACAGTGTGATGAGGCTGCTAGAAGTAACTAGTGTAACTCTTAGCCATGTGAATAGTAATGTATGGATTGAGGGAATGTAGTCATCTCATTGTTTTTGGTGAATTTTAGCCAATTTTGGCTGTCACTTTTAGATAGGACATTGATAAGCTTGAATGTATTTTAAGAGGGTGACATTATACAGATTTCATAATGTTGCAAGCTGTAAGAAATAGTTGTTGGGCCCCAAAATATTGAGATGAGAGTACCCTAAAATCATGCCCATTGCCATTCATATTGAGCCTTGGCAAAGGAGAGAAAAGTACCTCTCTACAAAAAGGGGCAGCCTTGCACCAGGCTTCTTACTAACATTTCTCTTCACAGCCATATTCCCTTGTTAGGTTCACAACTTGTACAATGGTATATGGCAACGTTGATAATAGAATTTCTCAAATTTTTGAAGAGCTGTCACATGGAATAAGGCGTAGAGTTTCTCTGTGTTTCAGACTGAGCTAGAACCTGGACCACTAGTGGGAAAGACAGCTGCAGGCTCAAGCTCAGAGAGAAGTTCCTAATGATGATAGTTTAATGATGGTCTATAGGAAGCTTGAACAAATCTAAAGAAATAGTTTATTGATTGGAGATAAACTTAGGGCTTCCCTTGTAGCTCAGTTGGGAGTTCCTGAGATCTTCACAACTCAGGAATCAAACCCACATCTCCTGTAACTCTTGCTTTGCAGATGGATTCTTTATATTTGAGACCCCAGGGAAGCCCAATGGAGCAGAGCTCCCATTCCAAAAGTAGCGCCATCCTAATTGGACATAGGTGCCAGGGGCTGAAGTCAGGAGACTCTCAGTATTCCTGACACGTTTGTCAGATGGACCCTATCGGGAGACAGTGAATCAGATGTCACCAGCTGCCACTGCCACGTGTCATCACTCTAACTTCCTTTGCTCTGATTCCAAGCTCTCAAGAGAACTTTTCACTGTGACTTGGCTCCAGACAGGTCAACTTTTAAGGACAGTTTCTAGAACAATTGTATTTCTGATTGCAAATTTATAAAATTTCAGCCTAAACTTTAGATCCCCTGAAGCTTGACTGCTCATGCTATGTTAATAATTTGCGATTCTGGTTACAGAACTCAGTTGATTGAATCAAATTGCTTTCCAAATGAAGGTGGAGTGAAACATATGTAATATTAAAAATGAACCACTTTCCACTGCTCAGACCTGACTCACCACATCTCAAGTGGGAAACATGTTACATCTTTTTTATTTTTTTTTCAGGAGAATGAGGACAAGAATGGTGAAGTGCATGCTGGGAAACCTGGATTTCACTTGAAATGCCTTGTCTTCCTAAGCAGGCTGCTTCTTCATCTTCTCACTCTTCTATGTCAACCTGAAAATCCTCAATAAGTCAGCAATATGGCCAGAGTTGAGGTGTCCCCCTTGACTTAAAGTTTCATTTCTTCCCTCCTTTCCTATTCTTTGTATTGGGTTTCAGTTCCGTCTTAGGCACATGCTTATGTACTTCATCCTTCAATCAGTGTTCATTACCGTAGATTGAAGGTGAAGAAGGCTTTGATCCTGGCAGGTCTCTTGACTTCTGGCTTGAATGTGACTCTTACCATCTATTCTCCAAGAGGCAACTGAGCCTGTATAGGAGGCTCTATGGCACCTATAGGTTCATTTCAACCCCTTTGTTCCAGCCAACAGTGAGTCCCAGGGGCAAATTCTAGGGGTGATGGATTCCTAGATACACGTGTTTCCAGAATTAACACTATGTTTACTTCCCAGAAATGAAGTAGCCATCATGGTCAACAAAAGAGTACGAAATGCAGTACTTGGATGCAATCTGAAAAACAACAGAATGATCTCTGTTCGTTTCCAAGGCAAACCATTCAATATCACAATATCCAAGTCTATGCCCCAACCAGTAATGCCGAAGAAGCTGAAGTTGAATGGTTCTATGAAGACCTACAAGACCTTTTAGAACTAACACCCAAAAAAGATGTCCTTTTCATTATAGGGGACTGGAATGCAAAAGTAGGAAGTCAAGAAACAGCTTTAGTAACAGGCAAATTTGGCCTTGGAATATGGAATGAAGCAGGGCAAAGGCTAATAGAATTTTGCCAAGAAAATGCACTGATCATAGCAAACACCCTCTTCCAACAACACAAGAGAAGACTCTACTCATGGATATCACCAGATGGTCAACACTGGAATCAGATTGATTATATTCTTTGCAGCCAAAGATGGAGAAGCTTGATACAGTCAAGACCAGGAGCTGACTGTGGCTCAGATCATGAACTCCTTATTGCCAAATTCAGACTTAAATTGAAGAAAGTAGGGAAAACCACTAGACCATTCAGGTATGACCTAAATCAAATCCCTTATGATTATACAGTGGAAGAGGAAGTGAGAAATAGATTTAAAAGAGTAGATCTGATAGATAGAGTGCCTGATGAACTATGGACAGAGGTTTGTGACATTGTACAGGAGACAGGGATCAAGACCATCCCCATGGAAAAGAAATGCAAAAAAGAAAAATGGCTGTCTTGGGAGGCCTTACAAATAGCTGTGAAAAGAAAAGAAGTGAAAAGCAAAGGAGAAAAGGAAAGATATAAGCATCTGAATGCAGAGTTACAAAGAATAGCAAGAAGAGATAAGAAAGCCTTCCTCAGCAATCAGTGCAAAGAAATAGAGGAAAACAACAGAATGGGAAAGACTAGAGATCTCTTCAAGAAAATTAGAGATGCCAAGGGAACAATTCATGCAAAGATGAGCTCAGTAAATGACGGAAATTGTATGGACCTAACAGAAGCAGAAGATATTAAGAAGAGGTGACAAGAATACACAGAAGAACTGTACAAAAAAAAACCTTCATGACCAAGATAATCATGATGGTATGATCACTCATCTAGAGCCAGACATCTTGGAATGTGAAGTCAAGTGGGCCTTAGAAAGCGTCACTACAAATATAGCTAGTGGAGGTAATGGAATTCCAGTTGAGCTATTTCAAATCCTGGAAGATGACACTGTGAAAGTCCTGCACTCAATATGCCAGCAAATTTGGAAAACAGTGGCCACAGGACTGGAAAAGGTCAGTTTTCATTCCAATCCCAAAGACAGGCAATGCCAAAGAATGCTCAAACTACTGCACAATTGTACTCATCTCACATACTAGTAAAGTAACGCTCAAATTCTCCAAGCCAGGCTTCAGCAGTACGTGAACAGTGAACTTCCAGATGTTCAAGCTGGTTTTAGAAAAGGCAGAGGATCCAGAGATCAAATTGCCAACATCCACTGGATCATCAAAAAAGCAAGAGAGTTCCAGAAAAACATCTATTTCTGCTTTATTGACTATGCCAAAGCCTTTGACTGTGTGGATCACAATAAACTGTGGAAATTTCTTCAAGAGATGGGAAGAGACCACCTGACCTGCCTCTTGACAAACCTGTATGCAGGTCAGGAAGCAACAGTTAGAACTGGACATGGAACAACAGACTGGTTCCAAATAGGAAAAGGAGTACATCAAGGCTGTATATTATCACCCTGCTTATTTAACTTCTACGTAGAGTACATCATGAGAAACGCTGGGCTGGAAGAAGCACAAGCTGGAATCAAGATTGCCGGGAGAAATATCAATAACCTCAGATATGCAGATGACACCACCCTTATGGCAAAAAGTGAAGAGGAACTAAAAAGCCTCTTGATGAAAGTGAAAGAGGAGAGTTAAAAAGTTGGCTTAAAGGTCAATATTCAGAAAACAAAGATCATGGCATCTGGTCCCATCACTTCCTGGGAAATAGATGGGGAAACAGTGGAAACAGTGTCAGACTTTATTTTTCTGGGCTCCAAAATCACTGCAGATGGTGACTGCAGCCATGAAATTAAAAGACGCTTACTCCTTGGAAGGAAAGTTATGATCAACCTAGATAGCATATTCAAAGGCAAAGACATTACTTTGCCAACAAAAGTCCGTCTAGTCAAGGCTGTGGTTTTTCCAGTAGTCATGTATGGATGTGAGAGTTGGACTGTGAAGATCAAATGGCCTGAGGGTCTAGGTCAATTTCTGACTACTGATTTGGTAAAAGAGGTCACGGAGGAGGAGTCTTCCTGTATGTTCACAAAAGCAGGTGAAACGTCTAATATGTGTCAGAGAGGTTCTGTTTTACTATTCCTACAGAAGGACCCCAAAGAGAGTTCTGGAAGGGACAATGACTGTCTAGGTAAGAGTTAATGACCTGTTCTGCAGGAGTACTCATAAGAAAGACACTTTGAGTGAGGCGCTCTATGATGTATCTCCTAGTTGGAAGACTGTAGTTTGGTGAGGAGGTAGACATAATTAGATAACTGATGATAAGAGTGTCATGCCTAACTATCCCTCTTACCACTGTATATATGAAAATTTTAGATCAAAATTGTTTTACAATTGTTTGTTGTCAGGAAAGTAAGGGAGTTCCTTGGTGGTCAGAGTTGACAAGGAAGTGTGACTCCATGAAGGTAAATATGCCCTGGAGTTGGCCTCCCCTGGGGTGAGGTGGAGGGGTCATTTTTGGATTTTTGCTTTCCTGGAGAATCTATTTTAGTTAATCTATTTTAATCTAGGGCCCTAGAGTACTGGGAGACAAGACACAAAGTCTAGGTCCTGGTTACAGTGAGAGGTCAGATAGAAGACACTATCATAACACCTAGACCCTAGAAGGGAGACCCACTTGGAAGGAATATGATTTGTCTATTGTATATTAACAATTTTTCAGGGGATCCCACTTAATAATTGTTTCTTATCCACACATCTGGCCTGGCAGTCAGGCAGTTCTGTTATTCCTGGCTGGGCCCACTCACATGTATACAAATCATTTGACTGTCTACCAGGATCCAATTAGATGGGCAGCTCCCTGTTTCTCTAAGTCTCTGCTTAATCAGGCACAAGGCCCTCATAACAATGCAGAGGGCAACAACAAGAGGAAATAGCCTTGCACTTCTGCAAGCCTCTGCTTGTGCCACAGTGAGTGACATCCCTTTGCTGAAAAGAAAGTCATACAATAGGATGAGAGTCAAAAGGGCAGGTTACTACAAAGGGACTTGGAGTAGGGTACAGATATAGAGAGGTGCAGTGGGTTGAAAAGTATCCTCCCTAAAGTTCATGCCCATGTGGATCCTCAGAATATAAATGTACTTGAAAAGAGGATGTTTGCTGATGCCATTAGTCAGAGATCTCATGGTGAAATTATCCAGGATTTGGGGCAAGAAGGACTAAATCCAATGCCAGGCATTCTTATAAGTGGAGGGGACACAGAGAGGCACATGAGAAGGAGGTCAGGTACCATATGAAAATGGAGGCAGAGACTGGAGTGATGCTGCCACAAGCCAAGGAATGTTAGGAGCAACCGGAAGCTGGAAGAGGAGGAAGAATTACCCCTAGAGACTTGGAAGTGAGCTTGGCCCTGCCAAGGCATGATTTCATACGCTTGGCTTTCAGAACTGTAAGAGAATACACTTCTGTTGTGTCAGCCACCACATTTGTGGTAATTGGTTGCTGTAGTCCTAGGAGAATAAGACAGGAAGAGGGAAGACCTGGGGTTGTGACCATATCAATCACAAAGGGTAAAGCTCAAAAATGAAATCAGCTAGGCAGAAACAATGGTGAAGGTTTGGGACTTTCTTGGTCTTCTATCTGGGTGTAAGAAAAAGTAAACTTTCCTCAAATAATGGCCAGCTCCAAACCCATCCTCCCAGGAGTTAGGGACTGAAACTCATACTACATCTGTATACTACATTCTTCTGCCTCCCTTTCCCTCAAAAAAACTTCCACAAAATCCAAACTCAAAGTTGAGTTGTAAATGGCTGTGAGTTAGAAGCACCTTAAGGTGTCTGCTGGAAGCAAGAGGATATTCTCTGTAATGAGCATACTTTAAACATGGTGCCCAAAGAATTTCTACGAGTTCCAAACTCCAACTCTAATTTCTATGAGTTCCAAAGAGTATATCGCCCTGAAAGAAAACATTTTACAGTAAGCAAGAGCTAGTAGAAACATTTAAACAACAGAAATCAGGCCAGCAAAAATAATAGTTACAGGAAACAAAGATGTAAAATTATTAAACACATTTTATGTGTTGAATTGTGCACCCTAGATCGGATAGATAGAGTGCCTGATGAACTATAGACAGAGGTTCGTGACATTGTACAGGAGACAGGGATCAAGACCATCCCCATGGAAAAGAAATGCAAAAAAGAAAAATGGCTGTCTTGGGAGGCCTTACAAATAGCTGTGAAAAGAAAAGAAGTGAAAAGCAAAGGAGAAAAGGAAAGATATAAGCATCTGAATGCAGAGTTACAAAGAATAGCAAGGAGGGATAAGAAAGCCTTCCTCAGCAATCAGTGCAAAGAAATAGAGGAAAACAACAGAATGGGAAAGACTAGAGATCTCTTCAAGAAAATTAGAGATGCCAAGGGAACAATTCATGCAAAGATGGGCTCGATAAAGGACAGAAATGGTATGGACCTAACAGAAGCAGAAGATATTGAGAAGAGGTGACAAGAATACACAGAACTGTACAAAAAAGAGCTTCACGACCAAGATAATCACGATGGTGTGACCACTCACCTAGAGCCAGACATCCAGGAATGTGAAGTCAAGTGGGTGTTAGAAAGCATCACTACGAACAAAGCTAGTGGAGGTAATGAATTCCAGTTGAGCTATTTCAAATCCTGGAAGATGATACTGTGAAACTGCTGCACAAAATATGCCAGCAAGTTTGGAAAACTCAGCAGTGGCCACAGGACTGGAAAACATCAGTTTTCATTCCAATCCCAAAGACAGGCAATGCCAAAGAATGCTCAAACTACTGCACAATTGTACTCATCTCACAAGCTAGTAAAGTAACACTCAAAATTCTCCAAGCTAGGCTTCAGCAGTACGTGAACTGTGAACTTCCAGATGTTCAAGCTGGTTTTAGAATAGGCAGAGGATCCAGAGATCAAATGGCCAACACCTGCTGGATCATGGAAAAAGCAAGAGAGTTCCAGAAAAACATCTATTTCTGCTTTATTGACTATGCCAAAGCCTTTGACTGTGTGGATCACAATAAACTGTGGAAAATTCTTCAAGAGATGGGAATACCAAACCACCTGACCTGCCTCTTGACAAACCTATATGCAGGTCAGGAAGCAACAGTTAGAACTGGACATGGAACAACAGACTGGTTCCAAATAGGAAAAGGAGTACGTCAAGGCTGTATATTGTCACCCTACTTATTTAACTTCTATGCAGAGTACATCATGAGAAATATTGGGCTGGAAGAAGCACACACTGGAATCAAGATTGCTGGGATAAATATCAATAACCTCAGATATGCAGATGACACCACCCTTATGGCAGAAAGTGAAGAGGAACTCAAAAGCCTCTTGATGAAAGTGAAAGAGGAGAGTTAAAAAGTTGGCTTAAAGGTCAACATTCAGAAAACGAAGATCATGACATCCGGTCTCATCACTTCCTGGGAAATAGATGGGGAAACAGTGGAAACAGTGTCAGACTTTATTTTGGGGGGCTCCAAAATCACTGCAGATGGTGACTGCAGCCATGGAATTAAAAGACGCTTACTCCTTGGAAGGAAAGTTAGACCAACCTAGATAGCATATTCAAAAGCAGAGACATTACTTTGCCGATTAAAGTCCGTCTAGTCAAGGCTGTGGTTTTTCCAGTGGTCGTGTATGGATGTGAGAGTTGGACTGTGATGATAGCTGAGAGCCAAAGAATTGATGCTTTTGAACTGTGGTGTTGGAGAAGACTCTTGAGAGTCCCTTGGACTGCAAGGAGATCCAACCAGTCCATTCTAAAGGAGATCAGTCCTTGGTGTTCTTTGGAAGGAATGATGCTAAAGCTGAAACTCCAGTACTTTGGCCACCTCATGAGGACAGTTGACTCATTGGAAAAGACTCTGATGCTGGGAGGGATTGGGGGCAGGTGGAGAAGGGGACGACAGAGGATGAGATGGCTGGATGGCATCACTAACTCGATGGACAAGAGTTTGGGTCAACTCCGGGAATTGGTGATGGACAGGGAAGCCTGGTGTGCTGCAATTCATGGGGTGGCAACGAGTCAGACACGACTGAGCGACTGAAGTGAACTGAACTGAATACATAGGTTGAAACCTAACCCCCAAAGTGACCGTATTTTAAAATAGGACCTTTAGAGTGGAATTAAGTTTAAATGAGTCATATGGGTGGGTCCTAATTCACTATCACTGGTGTCCTTATAAGAAGAATAATTTTGGACACACAATAAGACATCACGAAGCTTGATGCAGAGGAAAAGCCATTTGAGGACATAGTGAAGAGGTGACCGTCTGCAGTCAGAACAGAGAGGCCCCAGAAGGATCAAACCTGCCAATACCTTGATCTCTGACTTACAGCCTCTAAACCTGAGAGCAAACAAATTACTGCTTTTTAAGGCAGTAGTCTGTGATTTTTTTAAAAGCATATTTAAAGAATTAAAAGATAGGGTTTGTAAGCATGGCTTATAAACAAGAGTATACTGAAGTCAATCCACTGGGTTTGACAAAAGAAAGAAAAAAAAATCTAGAAATTTGAAATACAATAATTAGCAACAAAATAAATAGCATCATATTCAATCATAAACTTGGAGATAGATGTAAAGAATACCAGAATACAGCACAGAAAGGTAAAGGGCTGGAAATAGGAGAGGTTCCGTGACTTGAAGGATAAATGAGGAAGTTCAACAAACACTGAATCAGAATTCTAAAAGGAGAGCTATTAAAGAATAGGGAGTAATTCGTTATCTCTGGGAAAGGTTGCTAGTTCTGGTGGCTGTGAGGGCAGGCATGACACAAGTGATCGTGTTTGAAATGGTTCTGTCTAGTCTATGGGGTTGCACAGAGTTGGACACGACTGAAGAGACTTAGCAGCAGCAGCAGCAGCAGTGACAAAAACAGGAGCAGGAATTAAAGCAGAGGAAAAGCATGTCCAAAAATACAGAGGCGTGAGGAAGCATGATTTCTTCCAGGAGTAACAAATAGTCTTATATCACTGTGTGTTGGCATGTGGCTTGTGTGCTTGTTTGGGGACCAGGATTTGAAGGTGGGCCTGTGGTCAGATGAAGGCATTTGTCAACCACAATAAGGAATCTCAGTTTGTGTCCTGTAGGTGATGGAGAGTCAATGGAAATCTATAAGCAAGGAAGTGACATCATCAGCTTTGCACATAGAAGAAAAAGCACCCAGAGAAACCCAATAAGCACTCGTGGTTTGATCAAGGCAGGCAGCTGATACAGATCCCTTTGTTATTGGCAGGCTGTGGCTGGGAAGAGCTTAAGGCATTCTAGACTCATCTTCTTCTGCACAGAGGATTCCAGAGCCACTCTCTGCTTTAGAGGAGAGTGCTGTATGCAAGTGGTAAATTAAACGTGATGACTTTGGGTGCTCTGGAGCTGTAAGGAGTCTCCCAAGACATCATTCACATTCTTCCCAAATTTCCCTTCCACAAGAGACTCACCTCAACAGCCTTGAGTAGGTAAGTGTTTCCTCTACATGGAGGCAGACTGCCAGACTTGATTCTGAGGTTACTCTCAGAATCACAACCACCCCCTGCCTTATTCTTAGTCTCCCCGGCAAATATAACCATTCAACCACCCACTTCTGGGCTCCTCTGGTTGGGTGCTGTCCCTCTTATCCTTCAGTGTTTCACTAGTGAAGTGAAGGTTGGGGAGGACAGAATAAAATTCATATGTTACTTGCCAGAGCCTTTCATTTGATTACCCAATTGGCCACCTAGCAGTCTTAAAGAGTAGACAGATATTATCCTCAGCTTTTGAAAGAATGTAAGCAACTTGCCTGAGTTCCCAGGGCCTGAAGTGAAAGTGAAAGTCACTCAGTTGTGTCCAACTCTTTGCGACCCCGTGAACGATACAGTCTATGGATTTCTCTGGGCCAGAATACTGGAGTGGGTAGCCTTTCCCTTCTCCAGGGGATCTTCCCAACCCAGGAATTGAACCCAGGTCTCCGGCATTGCAGGTGGATTCTTTACCAGCTGTCCCTCTTATCTCTCATGCAGGGCAGTTTGCAGCTGGCTTTGAGCCACAAGGGAAGCCCTGCAGGTCCTAGTAAAGGCCAAAACTAGGATTCAAACCCAGGTAAGCCAGAATTAAACATGGCTTTTACTACTTCAACCTCATTTCTTCACCCAGTTTCCACCTTCAGAGCTGGCATCACTGACAAAATCACAAGTTGAACTGCATCTCTCCCAAGTTGCCTCTTTCTCTTTCTCCCTGTTTGAAAATGGGTTCATGTCTCTTCTACTCATGGACTTCTTTGAGTTGGGTGCATCTTATTTTTTTATGATTAATCAGTTGTTAAGTAGCTAAGTTGTGTGTGACTCTGCACCTCCATGGACTGTAGCATGCCAGGCTTCCCTGTCCTTCACTGTCTCCCAGAGTTTGCTTAGATTCATGTCCATTGAGACAGTGATGCCATCCAACCATCTCATCCTCTGCCACCCTCTTCTTTTACCTTCAATCTTTCCCAGCATCAGGGCCTTTTCCAGTAAATTGACTCTTGGCATCAGGTGGCCAAGGTATTGGAGCTTCAGCTTCAGCATTAATCTATAGCGTGTGCAATTCACATCTGTAACTGACCTTTGTTGCTCATTAAATGTGCTATTGGGAGAGCGCCAGTAAGCTGATAGCAGCAAACTGCCCTGCATGTGAGATCAGGGCTGCCATGCGTGTGAGACCTACACTGATTTCACATCTGGCCCCAGATGTCTGGTCCTGGATAGGTGACATATAAGTGTTCTTGTGCTGAAGAATGAGTCTGATGTTTTTCCAGATGAATAATCTGCACATTTTTTAGGGGGAATATCCAGTTGAAATGACTCTTCATGTGCAAGGCTCCAAGAGTCTTCCTTTAGAAATGAGCTGACAGTGGGTGACCTCTTATGTCCTGTCATGACCTGTCTGGGAGAAGCTTTTGTGTGAGACCTAGAACTTCTGAACCAGAAGCTTTGTGGGCAAGTTGTCCCAGGAAGCCAAAGGTGTAACTAACCTCTGGCCATTCTTATCCATCAATCTGATGCTGCTCCTTAGACTGGAGTTTAGAAGGCATGTGACAGAGGAAGGGAAGGAAAAATGAAGAAAAGGGAGGGATAGGAAGCCAACAGTGGAAAATGTGAAAAGATGAAAGTGCAGAAGGAAGTGAGGACAGAGGGAGGGAGGAAGAAGGGAGAAGGAAAGAAGGGTGGGGGAAGGGGGAGCAAGGAAGGAGGGAAGAAAAGGTGGAGAGAGAACAGAGAGAGGAAATCGGAGCTGTGTCCAGGGCATTCCAAGCCCTTCTTGGGCACACTCATATCTTACCTTTTCTCTAGCTTCAGCACAACTCAAATACTGCAAATTCAACACCTGTCTTTTGACTGACACCTTAAGCTCAGATACCATACACAATGGTCCAGAGAATGTGGGTTCACATGCAGTTCAGCACAGGGCTGGGTGAGGCTTTAGAGAAATCATTCCTCTGGTTCTCAAGGGGGTTGGTGCCCTCCTTGGGGGTAAACTGGGAAATCTGAGGTGTTTTTCACTTAGCCCTGTGACTGGGGGAGGTGTTGACAGTCATAGTGGGAAACAAGGATTCACTGCATTGTATGGGAAGCCTTCTCAAGGTGGAATTGTCCTGCCCTCCATCCATCCCAGCTTGACTTCAGAATGTCCTATAGGACACACATGTAGGTGAAAAGCCTGCTTATAGATATCCAAGCCCAGAACTTAACTCTATTGCATGTCATGAAACCATATTATGTTTTAAAATATAGTTTTAATATATCCTGTATTTTCCAGAAATGCAACTTCCTTGTAAATCAAGCAAAGACTGCTCACTTTCCTAAGAGCTGTTTATTCCAGAAAAGCATGTCACTGATGGCAAAGCTCTTCATGCTATTGGAGTTATCAATACAGTTCACTTGTGTCAGTTCACCTTTTTTCCCCCTGCATTCAGTGACCCATGTATACTGCAAACCTCTATGTATTCCCTTATAATACTTCCTAATCTTGACAAGCCAACCGCTTACATACCGAAGACAACATTTTAATATAAATTATTTTTTCTTTATTAGTCTTTCATGTAGCTATTAGCACATTAATCTTAATTTTGAAATTATATTTGGCTATATCATCAAGATGACACTATTTTTAAATTTCACTCTAGGCTAACTGTGAGGCATCACTGTCCTCCTGTTTCCATAGCTGGAATCCTCTCTGTTACATCCTTCTGAGAGACCTCTGCCAAGGTGGGCACTGGGCAGGGTGATGCTTCTTGTCTTTCTTCTTCTCCAGATCTTCTTTCTCTCTCTTTTTTTTCTTGATATGCTCATGTGGACAGATTTTCATCTTCTAAATATGATAGGCAGGGGAGAGCCCCCGTTGAGAGGGTAGGTGTTCATTTCAGGCTTATGGAGGATGTATTTATTTCCTGAAGCTTCTGTCCAAAGTAGCACAAACTGGATGGCTTAGAACAGGAGAAATATGTTATCACACAGCTCTAGAGGCTGGAACTCTGAAATCAAAGTGTTAGCAGGGCTGAGCTCCCTCAAACTTTCTAGGAGAGAATCCTTCTTCACCTCTCCCTGCTTTCGGTGGCTCCTGGCATTCCTTGGCTTGTGGCAGCATCTCTCCAATATCTGCCTCTGTCTTCAAATGGCCATCTCATCGAGTCTGTTTCTCCTTCTCTTCTCTTGCAAAAACTTGTCATTGCATTTAAGGTTCACCTTAATCTATCTTAGTTTGAAATTCTTTTTATATATCCAAAATTTCTATTGGAACATGGCTGCTTAATGGGGTTGTATTAGTTTCTGTTGTACAGCAAAGTGAATCACCTATACATATACATATACCCCCCTTTTTTGGATTTCCTTCCCATTTAGGTCACTTATTTTGAAATTCTTAACCATGGTATCTGCAAAGACCTTTTCTCCAAATAAGGTCACCTTCACAGGAGGTTCCGGGTAGACATATCTTTTTACGAATGACTATTCCACTTGCTGCAGAAGGTATCACCAAACGACAGGGAAAGATTCAGATTTGGAGTCTGGATTCCACGTTTTCCACTCCTTAGTTGTGAATCCCACAGTCTGTTCAGTCATGAAAATATTTGGTAGAAATCACATAGAGCTGGAGGAGCGTAAGCTCGTCTAATTTACTGTTCACGTTAGAAATGAGTACGTGGAGATTTAGGGAGGAAAACGACTTGCCCAAGGTCAGTTGGAGAATGGGTATCACAGCTGGGATCCTGATGAGGCTTTCTGTGTTTCGCAAACAGTGCTGTGTTCTCCCCCGCCTGATTCACACACAATATAAATTAAATCCTGATTTTCGATCACCTGGCCAAGGTAAGGCTTCCTCACTGAGCCCTGGACAGCAGCCCTTCCCTAGGGAGTCGCAGACCCACTGAGGGGAGGATGAAGGAGCTTTCTTGGCTCCCTGGGAATTTCCCAGATGCAGGAGACAAAGCCAGGCTCTTTCTCCCTGGGCTGCCTTTTTTCTTCCCAGACACTTGTTCCATATTTACATTCCATTTATGTTGCCTCTTGTTTATCTTGTTACCTAAGTACTTGGCACAAAAGTAATTATTTTGTTGCAAAAGCTGGAGCAGCCGGCAAAGTTAAAAAAAAATAAAAAATAAAAAAGACTGACTCCAGCACAGAATTGTATAAATAACTACCTCAGTGGAGATATGGGAAATTATGCTCACTCTCTGCCACCATCGTCACTGACAGGAGAAGATTCTGAGGGTAACATCTTACCATTGTTTAGAGGGAAAAGATCATCTCTGGACAGAGTGGTTTTTTTGCAGATGCTCACAATGCCAGGTTCTCCAGCGCACGCCCCATCCTTCCTGGAATTAACAGCCCAGGTATCAATTCACGGTGCGCAGCACGCAAAGCAAATAGAAGGCAACTCCCCGCCGAGCCTCCATCCAGATAAAGCTCTCTCTCTTTCATGCCAAAGCAAACAGTGCAGAGAAGAGGGGGCATTTTTTCTTCAGGGAAACAAAAGCGACCTTTCTACCCAAGAAAGTCATGGTGGCTTCAGAACCTGTCCCCCAGCTCCACGCATGCAGACAGTTATCTTCCCCCCACCCCTCTTGATGTTTACCTACAAAGCTGTTTTTAATTAAATATATCCCATTTGACTGAGAGCATAATAGCAATTGCACATATTTTGGAGAATAGAAGCAAGGAAATGAAGCTCAATCAGCTGGGAGTTAAGGAAAAATAAAGGTATTTTTCTCTCCCAGGCTCTATCCCTTTCCTAAGAGCCAGATGCAAAAGGGAAATTGTCCCTCTTTTTTCTTTTTTTTTTTCCTGGAGATTGTGCTGTGATGAGTCCAACTCCCTGCTCCTCCCATTCCATGTAACACACTATATAAATAGTGAACAAACGCCCTCTTTTCTCTCCATGGTCTCTTTCTCATCTCCTGTTTCTGCCCTTCTTATCCATTCCCCTGTGTGCCTCTTCCCACCTGTTCTTTCCCCCACTTACTCCCTTTTCCTGTTTCCTTTCTCCTCTCCCTCATTTCCTTTTAGTCATCCATTTTCTGAGCAACCACATTCTCCCCCTACCCCCCTGCTGCACCCAGTCACATATATGTGACTTCCAACCTCCCTTCTCCAAGGATAAGAAGAGCGAGGGCTGATGAAGGTCCTTCTGATACCGACCAGAGTTCTCGATATTCTACAATCAATAGAAATTGACTAGAGGCCAGACAAGAACTTCAGGCAAGGCTTTACTGGTGTCCCTGGCTTTCCTGGTAGCTCAGGTGGTAAAGAATCTGCCTGCAGTGTGGGAGACCTGGGTTCAATCCCTGGGTTGGGAAGATCCCCTAGAGGAGGGCATGGCAAACCCCTCCAGTATGCTTGCCTGGAGAATCCTATGGACAGAGGAGCCTGGCAGGTTACAGTCCATGGGATTGGAAAGAGTCTGACACAACTGAGCGACTAAGCACAGCACTGCACACAGAGCTTGTGGAGGGAGCAAAAACAAATTAACAGGTTCCCTTGCTCACTCCCCTAGATGCAGGTGAACTGGCTCCGAATATGGGAGGAGGTAGGAGTTGGGCCAGAGAGGTGGCATAGGTCCCACCTCTTTGTAGGGTTGAGTGCAGGGGGCATGCACAGTACCCTGCTTTTGCTCCCCATTCTGTAAAAGTGTCAGGTGAATTTTTTGGTCTTTTTGTACCTTTTGGTCCAGAGTTTGCCCCAACTGCACACACAGTTATTTTTAGTTTCATCTAATTTCTTTGTGCTTCCCAGGTGGCACGAGTGGTAAAAAAAAAAACCATCTGCCAGTGCAGGAGACATAAGAGATGTGGGTTTGATCCCTGTGTTGGGAAGATCCCTTGGAGGAGGATATGGCAACCCACTCCAGTATTCTTTGCCTCAAGAATCCTGTGGTCAGAGGAACCTGGTGGGCTACCATCCCTGGGGTTGCAAAGAGCTGGACATGTCTAAAGGAACTTAGCACAGTAGCACAGTTTCTTTGTATTTTGTTGCTCAAGGAGAGATTTGTCCAGGTGCAAGCTTTGCAGCACTGCAGAAAAGGGTCCTGGGTCCCAGCCCATCTCACTTCTCTGACCAACAGATGGAATGGAGGTGGTGTGGGCTGGAGGTGCTGGGGACGGATCAATAATTCAGATGCAAAGTGGGAGACAGCTTCTGGGACCACTTCTCAAGGCCCAGCCTGACTGGGTCTACCCTCCCTGTTCTCATGAAGTGCCAAAAGTCCTGAGCAGGAGCTCCAGTGAGTGTCATTTGTCACTGTGGTTGGGCAGGTAGGATGGGTGATGGAGAGGGTGCTTGCCAAAGAAGAGGCCCGTTCTGTCTTTGTAAGAGATGGAGGTAAAGAGAGAAAGGAAACACAGGGAGAAGAACACACACAACACGAAATATAGGCAAGAGGATCTCCCCTACGCCCTCCCACTTGCCTCTGTTTCCTTCTGGATCACATGCTGGGGTGGAACAGAGGAGGAGGAAGGCAGAGGAGGGCCATTGCCATGCCTCTCTCCATTCTCACATTCCCACAATGTCATCAGAGCCTCTTTGTGGAAGAACAGCTGCGGTCCACAACCATGCCTCCCTGAACATTTCCTTCCCAGCAAGACCGCCTTTCTGGACTCAGTCTCCATCCACACCAGGGCCATGCAAAGATGAGGGGATGAAGGAGAAGCTGGGCGCCTTTTGTTCTCTGTCATTTCATTCTCAGAACTGTGTTCCCCAACTGTTACCTGCTTGGGTCGTTTATTGGGACCATTTCCAAACTCTGAGGTATCGTTGCCCTGGTCCCGTGACTACTTGCTCACTCTCTGGGATGACACTTCCCTCATATCCCTGTAAGAGCCCTGGTGGCTCTCCCTGGAGGTTCTGGAATCTAACCATGTTGGATTCCCAACATGACCGAATGAGAACACGGTGTGCAGACCTCTGGGCTTAGACCTGGGCTTGTCACCTTAAACAAGCCCCAGTCTTAGTAAGATGCAATGTCCTCTTGATGAAGAACGGACAATAGAGTTTTCTCCCTCCCCACCCGCACCAGCTTTCATGGACACCAGTGGATTTGGTGACTTCACCTCTGAGAAAATAGCATGAATGGATAGAAGAGACCAGGATAGAGGAGCTGAGGATTGTGTTTGCGTAGGAAGTGGGGGCAGCAAACACGAGATCTTATGAAAAGAACTAAGAGTCCATGAGAAAGGAAGAAATGAGACAGGAAAAGAAAACAAAACCTAGACATACCAACTTGAAAGTGAGAAATTGAAAAAAACTCGAAAAGCGTAGTTTGATGTGTTAACTTCAGGATAAGCCTGGGAAAGAAACGCATTGGCCCCCAAGGAACATGTGGAGATAAAGCTCCCGAGCTACCATGCATGCTGTTCTGCTGTGTTACTCTGAAAAATGACTCAGGATATATTGGAATAAAAATATCTACAAAATCTTCATCACCCTGCCCCTTCCCATAGAAAGCAACTTCTCTCCAAGAAGTTGGCAGCATATGAAGCAATATTGACTAAATGTATCTTTAAGCAAGTATGTAAGATTAATTGCAAACATGAAAATGGTGTGATTATTTAAATAAATGTAAATGGGTGAAATTTGTAGGGTACTGCAGTTTTTTCTGGGATGGGAGAGGGTAATTATTTTTATATATACAATGCCTTTTGAGAAAATGCTAAAATCTCAACAAGCTTTCCTTACCTATTCCAATCAGGTTATGGCCCCTGCCCACTTACCCTCCTTTCCTGCAGAAGAAAGGCCGGAATGGACACTGCCTGATGCAGAAGAATAGACCTGTCGGAAAAGGGGCAGGGAAAACAACAAGAACAAAACCCACTATCAAAATGAATGTCTAGTGAGGACGGGGAGAAAAGAAAAACTCCAGCTTCCCACAACGAAATGTGCTTTCCAGACTGGCTAAATGAAGCTCGAAGTATTAAAGGCGTAAATCAACCTCGCCGATGTCTAGGTTCTACGTGGGCAGGTCTGCTTATGAGGCAGAAACCGTCCAAGAGAGCTGGCTTTCTGAAGGAGGGCCATAAATGTCCCATCCCGAGGCGGCTCCTTGGAGGCCAACTGATTTGTGGCCCCGCCAGGTGGAGTTAAAGAGGCCAGGGCGATGTGATTTTTGTTGGGCACACTACTTCACTGCTCCCCTTTCAAAGGCAAGGTAGCCTTTGGAAAATGGGAACAGAGTCCCTTTTGGAAGTATCAACATAATCAATCTGGGTGCTGGTGGGATCCCGAGTTCTCTTCAGCTTGCCCCCACATGTTTCCAGCAAGTGTCACCTGTCACTGCCCCTTGGCACATGCTCACCCCTCCTCCCCACCCCCCCCACGCCCATGTTTGTTGCCCCTGGTTTCCTCTGTGACTGGCCCACCTCTGACATTCTGGGTATCCCTATCAGTGCAGGATACAGCCCTTTCAGCGCATCCTCCACATGACTTGGAGAGGGGGCACAGGGAGGAACTGGCAGCCGATGTCTCTTTGCTGTGCTGAGGCCATAAAAACCAGACCTGATGGGATCCTCACACAAGGTAGAAAATTGAAGATTAAGGGTCTAAGTGCCTTTCAACTAATCATTTGTGAGAATAAATGCATCCGTTTTCTTCTCAACCTCAGTTTCTTCGTCTATGCAATGGGTAGGTAGAGCCTTATGTGATCATTCAAACCCTTTTTTGTTCCACAATTCCTGAGAGTCCCATTCATGCCATTTTAGCCAGATGGATAGCTCCAAAGTAATCAAACTTCCAGGTGTTGACACCAAAAGTCACACTCAAGACAGACACCAAAATAAATACCAATAGTGGCCACTGCTACTCCTCAGGGTGCTTCGTGTCAGCAAGACTCTGTTGAAAATGACTGGCCTTCTGAGTCAAAGAGATCTGGACTTGAAGCTCTGATCCTTACTAGCTGTGTGACCTTGGGCAACATAACTGATTTGCTTTGTTCACTTGATCTTAAAAATAGGATTACAATTTGCGACCCCTACAAAATGTGGGAAAATAGTAAGATACAAGCCATTGAACTGTCTAACTCTAATCAACATTAGTTTCTGGCCTCCTGCTCAGCATAGCATCCTTTTTCCCAAGCAGGCTATACAAATAAGTCAGCCAGGAGAAGCTGAATGCTGGGGCAGGGAGTAGCGCTGGTCAAGGTGTATGGTCAAGACACCATTTCTAGGTGCCGTCACCTGGCTCGTGTTGTTGGATGAGGATGATGAGATGCTCAGGATTGAGTGAGAACCCAGAAGCAGATGGTGGGCTGTGTGTCCATGGTGCTATCATAGAAAAGCTGAAGAATTAGCACCTGGGGTCTGGGGGGGGGGAGGCAGAATCAAAAGAAGGATCGTTTGATGCTCATGCTTGTGCTTAATCGCTCTGTCTTAAGTGTCTGACCCTTTGCAACCCCATGGATTGTAGCCCACCAAGCTCCTTGGTCCATGGGATTTCCCAGGGGATAATATTGGAGTGGGTTTTCATTTCTTCCTCCAGAGGATCTTCCCAACTCAGGTATGGAGCCCACATCTCTTGCATCTCCTGCATTGGCAGACAAACACTTTACTGCTGAACTATCAGAGTTAGATGCTCTCCTCACCCCCAAATAAATAATATTAGCTCTGAGTCATTTCTTCCAAGTCTCAGGTTCCCGTGGGACATGAAGATGTAGCTATAGGTTTGATCTAGAACAGGGGTCCCCAACTCCTGGGCTGCGGACCAGTACCAGTCAATGGTCTGTTAGGAACCCACTGAACAGTTAGGAGGTGAGCAGTGACCTAGCCAGCGAAGTTCCATCTGTATTTACAGCCACTCCCCATCTCTCACATTACCACCTTAACCATTTCCCCCCATGGGTCCATGGAAAAATTGCCTTCCAAAAATCTGATCCCTGCTGCTAGAAGGGATGAGTGACCTTGATGGCGATGATATGCACTCTGAGAACCACCTGCCTTCACTCATTCACTTGCCAACACTTACCAGTTGCTGTCTTATATGAGGATAAGACAGTAGACAACATGACAAACCGTGCTGCCTTCAAGGAGCTAAACTGCCATAAAGAGGAGATAGATCTAGAATTAAAATGCACAGTCCCTAGGTGGTGGTCAGCAGTATAGAGCAGGGAAGTAAACAGGGAGGACCTGGGAGGAGAGGGTGGGAGGGGAGAGGGGTTATCCCTCAACCTTCAGAACTATCTGAAGATTATTATGATCCAAGAGGTGGAAAGGGAGTCGCCTGACAGACCCAGCCTCCTTATAGTGGCTGATGTTAGGTGCAAAGGAATCAAGGACCCCTGGCCTCTGTCTTAACCCTCCCTTTGCAGAGAGTGGTGATGAGCAGTGAGCGCCCGAGGAAGGCTGGGGTGGTCAGTCTATTCTCAGCTCCTCTGTGTGCTGGGACCTTTTCTTCTTCCCTGCTGGTGGTGAGAGGCAGTTCTCTTGATACCTGTCCTTTCTTTCACTATCACTGATCAATCTCTTTCCATATTCCAGGCACACCTGTAAACACCAGAGATTCAGAGATAAACCTGGCAGTCCTGGCACTCAGGCACCTGCCAGTTTAAGGGGAAGATGCAGGAATTGCAGCAGAGTCGGGAGTGGAACAGCAGAAGGGGAGAGATTCAGAGAAGCAAAAAGGGAAACCAAAGCACTTCTATCTGAGTGTGGGACTGAGTCTAGGCTGTTCAGGGGAGGGGGAAGGGAGGAGAATAGGGCATTTTCCAGAGGGAAAAGCAGTTCTGAAGTCCTGAATGATGTTCAAGGAGGTGGGGCAGGTCTGTGGAAGGACTGAGGGGACTTTGCCTCCAAAGGAGACTGAGGCCAGTCCTCAGGAAAGAGGTTTGTATATTATCAAAAGTTTGGCGTTTATTCTGAGGACAGTGGTGTGATGAGGTGTGATGGTCCACTTCTGCTCCAACTCTCAACTTCTAGAAGCACGAACAAAACCCAACAGCTTTTGGCCTCAGTTTTCTGGTGGCTTCCACAGAGTGTGCACATGCACTTGGTGGGTGAGCCAGCCCAGAATCGCCTAGCAGGCCCAAGAGGCAGGGAGGAGGTGGGTCCTCGGTCTGTACCCTGGGCTCCTAATGGAATCTTTCTGCCTTCCGTCTGATGGCCTGGGGACTTTCAGGAGAAGTCCCTGAAGTTTTGGCCATGTGCCCACACTGTTTAATTACCTGAAGCACAAATGAGGAAAGACCCTACAAACACTAGAATTTATAGGCCTTTTGTGGCTATCAGTCACCTTGGATGCAATAACGAGTATCATTCCTATAGAAGAGAGGTTTCATTTTATTGGTCCCGCATGAAGTTTATGCTCCTCTGAAGCTGTAGTGAGACAGGTTTACTTCTATGTGTTTCTTGTTATTGTAACGTATTTGCTCCTTTTTGAAGCTGGTGTGTGTGTGTGTGTGTGTGTGTGTGTGTGTGTGTGTGTGTGTGTTTGGGGAGCTAGATTGAACATGGAAGGCTATTCTGAGATCCATTTACTATAACTATTTTCCACCCAGTGGCTTGAGACCTTCCTCACTTTGGATGGTCTCCACTCTTTGCAGTCAGAGCTGACTAAGGGGAATTGGCAATTGCAGATTGAAGAAAAGTGGGCAAAATTCCTTTCCAGTTTTGTCCTGTTCTTAGCTCTTTTTCCTCTGGTACTTCCCCAGTGAAGCACAACTTACCTGGCTATGTTATTTTAACTCCCTGTGATTGTCCTGGAAACAAGCTTCTTCCCTCCCTCTCCTCGCTGGCTCCTTTTTCTGCTTCTGGTTGGTTCTTTGCTGGGAGTGTGACTGGCCCCATCCATCAGCCTGGCTCTATGTCTCCCTATATCTATAGCAACAAAACACATCTCAGCAGTTGCCTCCTTTTGTTCCCTTTGTTTTATAGCTGTTACTTGTCGTGGAGCTCCCTTTCCCCTTCATTTAACAGGAAGGCTTTCACATTAAAGGAACATTTTAACAGTATAGGAAGAAGTAGAAATCCAGTTTACTTCTCTCCAAACTTCCCTTAAATCTCCCAGCTGTTTCGGTTTGGCGTCTGAGCTGCCTACCTGGCTCGGTCCCGTGCCCAGCCCCCTCCCCCTGCTCAGTTTTGAGAACCAGAAAGCAGAGGGAGGCAACAGAGGGAAAGGGCGGGGTGAGGTAGGGCATCTACCATCTATGAGCTCCTCTGCCCTGCCCTGGCCACCTTCCCCACCAGCCACCCCAGCTTGCAGGCTGGCACCGACACTCGCTCCCCAATTTTTACCCTTGCCCTGACATCATCCACAACCTCAGTGGAGGACGTTGTCCACTGGCTGCTCCTTGCAAAGCAAATACACAAGACACCCCAGTGAGTTGTCGGTGGAGAAGAGGTAGATTTTGCTTCTCTTGAAGATGCTATTTTTCTTGCTTTTTCTTTCTATCAGACAAAACTTGGACAAACCCACCCATTTCTCTTTTTGCTGAAAGGAAGCTCACAATTATACAGTTGAATAGACACATACAGTCATTCCTCTACCTGTGTTAGCCTCTGGGGTTATTTGCCTTGCCCCCCCATTCATTTCCTCTTCTTTTAATTGCTTTCCTTCTTCTGATACTAGTGTAATAATAGTTTCTCAGACAATTAGAGACAAATGGGGATCCCTGGGAGAGAGGCAAGTGGTGGCAATCTTTCTGCTGCTGCCTCCAAGCATGGCTCTGCTTCTTCATTCAGTGTCCCAGCTCCTGTATGTGTGGCATCCTTGGGGTTACGTGGGGCAAGTGGGATTTGCTCCCTCTTTCTTCAGTACCAGCTTCTCCCAGGCCAGGCTTCCTGTTGAGCTGGGCCCCGATTAACTGGTGAACATGGTTGCTGTTGTCTGGTGACACCATATAGCCCTGTTCCTCGTCTGTGTTCTTGTGGAACAACCCAAACAACAGACACTTCCTGACAGAGCAGAGCTCCACCCAGCACACTGTGGGGAAACACTGGCAAGACAGACGGTACAGTAACTCAAAATAAAGACAGCTGTCTACCACGAGTCAAGCACAGATCAGCAGGCACTCTGGCTCCTGGGCCTGGAGTCATCCCAGGAAGAGCTGTCATCCTGTCATGGCATCAGTGGAAGGAAAAGTTATCTCATTCCTTAAGAAGCTTTGACTAGCAGGACCACTTTTTTTACAAGTAAAGGAAGAAATTTGAGCTTCCAGGATTATTAGTACTTGGTTTATTGGCTCTTCGGTTTCAATTCTGAAACTTAAAAAAGGAAAAAAGGAGTAATGTTATGGAGTCATTAACTGTCAGGGTGAAAAGTTGCTTCTGAGAATCTGTAGTTCAAGCTCTTTCAAGCCAACTCATTAGACAAGACCCTGATGCTTGGGAAGATCGGGGGTAGGAGAAGAAGGGGGCGAGGATGAGGTGGCTCGATGGCAACACCGACTCAATGGACATGAGTTTGGGCAGACTCTGGGAGATGGTGAAGGACAGGGAAGCCTAGAGTGCTGCAGTCCATGGGGTCTCAAAGAGTCGGACACGACTGAGTGGCTGAACAGCAAAAACAGACAGGAAATTGACTTTCCCTGGGTGACTCATAGAATGAACATGTAACAGGTGTTACCCAAATAGAGAGCTGTGTTTGGGAGACTGCAAGAGGAGGTGGCGAAAAAGCAATGAGTGTGAGAGAGAGAGAGGTACTCGGAGAAGATGGGCCAGTGGTGTTGATCACCACTAACACACCCTCTGATGTCCTGAATCAGCAACATCTTAGCCAAACACCTGTGCCCCACTACCCTGCTGCCCAGGGCTCCCACAACTTACATCCTTGGTTCAGGGACCCTAAGCCAAACCTACCTACCTCTCCAGACTGACATCTATCAGCTTTCAGACAGGAAGTTTCCAATGCCTGAGAGGCAAAAAGAGATGATATATTCACCAAAGAAATACAAGACAGTTGACTGTGTAAGCCTGTGGTCCAATGCCCAGCACAGCAGCAGCGGCTGTGCTGCGAGGTGTAGCGATGGCCCTCAGCGACAGAATCACTAGAGGACTGGAAGAAGAAGATGGGCCACACAGCAGCCTCAGGAAGGGGAAATAGTGACGCTAGAGTCTCACAATAACGCTCGGTCAGGTCTGAGATCCGTGGCTTGTTACTGGCTCTCTTAGCCTTGAATGTCCTCAGAGGCAGCTGAGCCAGGGATCCCAGCATGACAAGCTCACGCCGCTCGGGGAGAGATGGAAAGAGTCAGCCTGCTGTTTGTGCCTGCCCTCTCAACTACAGGAGAGATTAAAAGGTCATCTTTCTTAACAACTTCGAACGCACTCAGTTTGTCGAGAGGCAGTCATGAGCACTGTGTCTGGAACGAACTCTCTCAGATGGAAAACAATTTGACCACCTGACAGTAACAGGCAGCGTGGACTTCAGAGACCTTGATGGTTCCCCTGGGGCCCTTGCTTAGGGCTGCAGTCTCCGCTTCCCCTGCCTGGAGCCTACCACGGTGTCTGACACTGAGCAGGCTCTGATGAGATGCTGGTCCAGCTGACTTCAGGACAGAGCACGGACTGTGCCGTGGGACAGTGACCATGACTGCCCGACTTTTGTGAGCTTCCAGAGTAATCAGCCGTGCTTCCACTGGTGGACTGACAAACATCTCAGGGTACTTTGTATTTTTCCATGACTTGGACAGAGGGTGTTAATTTGGAAGAGCAAGTGGAAATGAGAGTGTTAGTCACTCAGCTGTGCCCGACTCTTTGTGACCACATGTAGCCCACCAGGTTTCTCTGTCCTTGGGATTCTCCAGGCAAGAATACTGGAGTGGGTTGCCATTCACTTCTCTAGGGGGAGAAAATATCTTTGGAAGAACAAAGATACTCCTGTTTCCATATGAACCCTAATCCCTAGGGACATAGCTGACTCCTGCCCATGGAGGGGTGGGGGCCACTGGTACCCTTGAGAGAGCAAAACTGGGAAGCAGTGGCATCTCCAGGGAAAGTATTACCTTTTACCAGATTTCCTGGCCTGTCCTGACAAGTGACAGTTTCCTTCCGCTGGGCAGGGCAGGGTAAGAGACCCGGATGCCCAGGTATGGCTGCTCAGACTCCTGCACTGAGTGGCTCTGGGACATGAATGGACCACTTCTGCGGTTCCTCCCAGGGATCCCTAGCTCAACTTTCTCCTGGGGGTAGCCCAGGGCACAGGTATCCCCAGATCCTTCTCTGCTGCTTCCAAGCACCAGATGCTCTCACAGCATTACAGTATCCAGAATCAGAGCCAACATCCAAGGGACAGCATCAGAGGAAGATGGGTGATGGGAAGGTGGGTCAAACCCTGAAATACTGACAAGATATCAGTAATGAGGAGGCCTGGCACATTCCTGGTGCTTAAGCCCTAACTTTCAAGTGCATTTTTTTTTTAATCTTTCAAAGCAATGCCTTTGAGGTAGGCAGAGCTGTGAGCCCCATTTTGATATGGAGTAAACTAAGGCTCCAGAAAAGATTAAGCAGTGTTCAAAGTCATGCAACAAGGAGAAGATGGGACCGATGGCTAGTGAAGGCCTCTCCAAAGGGATTCCAGGACCCCCTTGTGCATCTCAGATGAGTCAAGTATATCCCTCCACTTGGAAAGGCCATCAAGACCACCAGTGGGGAAGTAGAAGGCTCAAAGTTCCCTGGAATTTCTAGTGAGGGTGGCCCTCCATGGCTCAGCAGTGTAATAAACAGACACTCCTTCCACGTGGGACCCCCTAGCCTAGATCCTGGCTCCATGTGGATGTCGGGCTTGCTGATGCTTCTCCTAAGTGTGGCAAGCTTTAGCAGTGGAACTAGGGCCAGAGATGGAGGGGGATTGATGGAGAGACTGCCTTTTCAGGAGAGAGCTGCGACAGCATTCCTGCCTGCCCTCCAGTGCTGTGCCTAATAACTGAGTTAGGGTTGTTTATTTTGATGAGTTTATCTGTCCCCAGGGTTTGGTTTTGTTTGGCCTTTGAGGAGTCAGACAGTTGTCAAGCCAGAAGGACCCCCAAGAGATGATCTAATCAACCCCTGATATGGCAGGCAGAGAAATTAAGACTCAGAGAAGCAAGGGGCCATAGCTCTCTGTGACAGGGCTCCCTGGGGGTGGGGTTGGGGCTTAGAACCCATGTTCTATGGGGGCATGTTTACTGGTGCCAGTTGCTTCCTAATGTAGGGAGGCAGTGCTCTCAGAAGAGATGCCCCCTAAATCACAGGCTCACAACAGTCATTATAGACCAGAAGCAGAGCTCAGGCAGTGGCGTTGGGAGAGGACTTTCTTTCTTGAGCCAGGAGCTTGCTAGGCATGGGTCACAGAGCAAGATTCAGGCAGCCAGGGCCCAGGGCTCTGGGTCTTCCAAGATAGGGTCATTATTCTAATTTCCTGCATCTGCCTTCCAGTAAAGTGGTGGTCTGCACATTGGAGGAAGAGCCAAAGGGTTTTTATATCTTTTCCCACTTAATTCCTTACAATAGTCAGGTGGGTTGTGGTGTTATCCCATTTTATAGATGAAAACCCAGCTGGGGATTTGTAATGTAATTCGTGACCAGTGACAAGGCTGTGCATCTTAAGAGTTCCGCAGTTGGGAAGTGGTCTCTCTGAGGTGATCTCTGCTTTGAGGTCCTTCAACTAGACCAATTTTTTTTAAGTCTTTATTGAATTTTGTTACAATATGGCTTCTGCTTTATGTTCTGGTTTTTTGACCATGAGGCAAGTGGGATATTAGTTTACAGACCTGAGATGGAACCTGCAACCCTCGCATTGGGAGGCAAAGACTTAACCAATAGATCACCACAGAAGTCCCTGGACAGTTTGAATTGAGTCCCTCAGCCTCCAAGCTCACCTTGTATAACCACTGGATATCTTTGCTTCCTTTTCCTTTTCTTCAAAATTGACCCAGAACAGACCTCATAAAACTTTACTGATTTCACTTCCAAGGGAAGATTTTGCCTCTCACCAAGATATGCGTGCCTGCTAAGCTGCTTTAGTCATGTCCAACTCTTTATGGCCCTATGGACTATAGCCCATCAGGCTCCTCTGCCCATGGGATTCTCCAGGCAAGAATACTGCAGTGAGTTGCCATGCCCTCCTCCAGGGGATTTTCCCGATCTAGGGATCAAATCTTCATCTCTTATGTCTCTAACATTGGCAGCCAAGTTCTTTACCACTAGTGCCACCTGGGAAGCCCCCCTACCAAGATACTAAGCAATAATAACCCAAGAACTGGGATTCTTAATGGAATGTCTGTTTCCACCTATAAAAATGAGAATCACCACCATGCGCTGCCTTCCCAAGAGGCTACCCCATAGCTAGCTCATCATCTTAAATCTGTCTGAGGTACAGCTGCCCTTGGCCAGCTCTAGAGTCTGAGTCAGCTCCTTAGACCCATCTTTACAAATGCCATCTTGTACAAGAACAATAATTATCTTGTCTGTGGCCAGAGAGCTTTTAGTGTCTATAGAGTCCTTAATACACTGAGAATTGGAAGTGATGCTTCCCATGGTATTGGATGAAGAGACTGAGATGTACTGAGACATATACCTTGCTGAAAGCCACAGGATGTGATGAGGCTGGGATGCAAACCTTTTCCTGCCTAACTCATCAGCCCCATGTAGCCTCCACTGCACCACAGCCACCTTACATGTAGCCACTGATACCAATTAATATATCAGCTTGGTCCAACAGATGCAAGGCTGTAAGACAATGGGAGATAGACTGTTAAGGTGAGCTGTGAGTTGGAAGAGGGCTTCCCAGGTGGCACTAGTGCTAAAGAACCTGCCTTCCAATGCAAGAGATATAAGATGCGTGGGTTTGATCCCTGGTTTGCGAAGATCCCCAGAGGAGGGCATGACAACCCACTCCAGTATTCTTGCTTGGAGAGTCCCACTGGACAGACAAGCCTGGTGGGCTATAGTCCATAGGTCGCAAAAAGCTGGACGTGACTGAAGTGACAAGTACACACACACACACACACACACACACACACACACGAGTTGGAAGAAGCGGGAATCAAAGGGGAAAGTGAAGCATGGTCCATGAGGAGTACATAGAGGTGATCACGTGGGGAGCAGAGTTTGGCAACATGTTGGTCTCAGCAGGCTACAGAGAAGAGCTCTATCTCCTCCAGGGCACAGATGCTGCTTTGTCGATCCTTGTACACAGCAGTGGCCAACACACAAGAGATAGGATTTCTCCTTCATTTTTTCAACTCCAACTCCTTTAGAAAATGAACCACTTTAAGCCATCTACTAAGGAAGAGCATCTCAGAGAGATAAAGTGACAGACAGGGCTAGCCTAAGTCTTAACAATCCAAGGACTGAAATTTTTAATGGAATGTCTGTTTCCATTAAGACCTACAGTTGACTTAACTATTCTCTCCTCTCTACTCAGGAACATCTTCCTATTCTTTGTCTGAACATCTGTGATGAGTATACACAGCCCCAATTCTATATCAGTCCCTCCTGTATGAAACTGTACACAACTGTATCACAAGCATAGAAATTATAGGCCCTGGAAAAAATACGGATAAAAGATATGAAAACAATGATGGTGATCATGACAGGCTGCCTGGGAGTTAGGGGCCTGTTTAGTTAAAGCTTTGCCATCAGTTTTCTCCTGTAGATCCTTAAGTTTTTTGTGCCTCAGTTTCCATGCCTATGATCTGGAAATAACAATACCTATTTGTCAAGTCAACTATGAGGTTTAAATGAAGTCAACTATGAAAAATCCATGGGTGTGCTATGTCACTTCAGTAGAGCCTGACTCTTTGTGACCCTAAGGACTGTAGCCCACCAGACTCCTTTGTTCGTGTGATTCTCCAGGCAAGAATACTGGAGTGGATTGACACGCCCTCCTTCAGGGGATCTTCCTGACCCAGGGATCAAACCCACATTTCTTGCATCTCTTGCACTGCCTAGTGGGTTCTTTACCACTAGCACCACCTGCGAAGCCCCACGTCAGCGGATTTGGAAATCCACGGGGCGTATGCAGAACCATTCCTCAAAGAAAACTGAAGAATAACTAAAATCTCAAAGAAAACATGAGTATATGTATTCACAATCTTGGTGAAAAATCTAACTTATTGAGATTTAAATGTAGACTACTTGCCTCGAAATTCCATGCTTTTTATACATGGAAATCTTAGCCTCTGTTTCCTTATCTGTTATATGAAAACACTGTTTTGCCTAAGTCATAGGGTGCTTGTGGGATGAAATGACAAAAGCTCATGAAGACACTTTGTTATTAGAAAATGTCTAAAACTCTGCCCTGAACAGAATTTGCTCCTTAAGCAGCACCTATTATTATGATCATTAATAAAAACAAGCTGGTGTACAAATATCCATGTTTATTGCTTCTTCTTCAGAAGCTGTATTTGCTTCTCTGCAGAGCTACTAGCTTTGTGGGACCTATGCATTGACTGCTGATCTGTGGCATTGATTCCCCTGGAAAATGACCTATCTCAGCAGAACCTAGTCTCCTGCAAGTTCTGGGATGGAGTCTCCTGGACTAACAGCCCTTGAGAATAGACTCGAAGCCCAGTGCCCTTTCTTTCTCAACCACCATTCTCAGCAAGCTTAGTCCATCCTTCAATGGACAAGTGTTTATCGAGCAACCGCTTCTGTTGAAGTGCCTGCAAACCCTCATCCAGGGCAGGCCTTCAAGAGCTTGACTAACCAACAGGTAAATACGTAGGGCTTCCCTGATGACACAGATGGTAAAGAGTCCGACTGCAATGCAGAAGTCCCAGGTTCAGTCTCTGGGCTAGGAAGATCCCCTGGAGAAGGGAATGGCTTCCCACTCCAGTATTCTTGCTTAGAGAATTCCATAGAGAAGCCTGGTAGGCTACAGTTTGTAGAGTTGCCACGAGTCTGACCCAACTGAAGCGACTAACACATGCAAATACATAGATCTCTGGAAAGAAGTACTATGGTTGACTCAGAAGACCTTTTTCTAGGCATAGACCCTGGTAGGAAAGTTCTACCATGACTTGCCCAGGGCCATCAAAGCTAGTCACGGTCATAGCTCTCAGCTCTCAATTTAAATTCTGTCCTTCCACTTGACCCAATTTCTTTGTTCTTAAGCCTTCTGGGGGATGTGTCTCCTTCTGGTCCAATTGCAAGTTCCTTGAGGTGTGTGTATACTCAATCATTAAGTCATATCCAAATGTTTGCTACCCTATGGACTGCAGCTCACCAGGCTCCTCTATCCATAGGGTTCTCCAGGCAAAAATATTGAAGTGAGTTGCCATTTCCTCCTCCAGAGGATCTTCCTGACTCAGGGATTAAACCTGTGTCTCCTGCATTGGCAGGCAGATTCTTTACCACTGCACCACCTGGACAAGACTGCATATGAGGTTATATGCTGTCTCTGATAAACACCGTAAACTGTCTATCAAGATGCTAAGCCCAAGTATTTTCACATTTTTAAAACCCACAATAGACTACTTAAGTCTTTAGCATATAGACCATGCTGTGACATTGGGCAACTAATTTTGCTGTAGTTTTATTTTATTTTTTAATTTAAATTTATTTATTTTAATTGGAGGCTAATTACTTTACAAAATTGTATTGGTTTTGCCATACAGTTAGATGCAGGATACAGGATGCTTGGGGCTGGTGCACTGGGATGACCCAGAGGGATGGTACGGGGAGGGAGGTGGGAGGGGGGTTCAGGATGGGGAACACGTGTACACCCATGGTGGATTCATGTTGATGCTGTAGATTTTAAATTTGTCATTTGAAAAATGGGAGGGATAGGCAATCTCAAGCTTTCTTAGAATTCTGAAATTCTAAGTTCTGTTTCCGATTTGGCAAGTGATGCATACTTCACCACTACAAGGCCAGTGGTGATTTTCTTATTAGTCCTAACACTGATTCCCATTAAATTCAGTTTCAACCATAATCCTCCTTAGCATGGGCAACTACCGCTAGTTGTGTATGTGTGGAAGCATTTTGTCATGCCAGCTCCCAAAGCTTTCTCCACTGAAACTTCACCTTTGCTCCTTTTCTCCACCCAAAACCTCTCCCTCTGCTCTTTCTGCTATTCCTTTCTCTTACCTTCTTCATAGCTCAATAAATGCTACAGTTCAATTCCTCCATGCAAAACAGAATTGATTTTAAACATTAACTTAACTTGGAAGTGACTCAGTTTGTCCAATGGAATTTGTCTTGTTAAAAAACAAAATCCTATGGAAAATATTTATAATATATAACCAACAGACAAGTATCTAAGATGTATAAGTAAGTCCTAAAATTCAACAAATAAAAAGATAGACAGCCCAAAATTAAAAAATGGGAAATGACATAGGCACAAAGTGAAACAAATATCCAAATGCATAATAAAAATTATTAAAAAGATAGCTCATCTATTAAATGATCTGTCTGCAATGCAGGAGACCCGGTTTGGTTCCTGGATGGGGAAGATCCCCTGGAGCAGGGATAGGCTACCCACTCCAGTATTCTTGGGCTTCCCTGGTGACTCAGACAATAAAGAATCTGCCTGCAATGCAGGAGACCTGAGTTCGATCCCTGGTTTGGGAAGATTCCCTGGAGGAGGGCATGGCAACCCACTCCAGTATTCTTGCCTGGAGAATCCCCATGGACAAAGGAGCCTGGTGGGCTACAGTCAAAAAGAGTTGGACACAACTGAGCGACTAAGCACAGCATAGCACAAAAAGATACTCAAGGACTTCCCCGGTGGTTAAGTGGTTAAGAATACACCTTGCAATACAGGGGACATCAGTTTGACCCCTAGTGCAGGAAGATTCCACATGCCACAAGGCAATTAAACCTGCAGGCCACAACTACTGCAGCCTACATGCCATAGGGTCCATGCTCTGCAACTAAAGAAGCCAGTGCAATGAGAAGTCCTTGCACCATAATTACAGAGTAGCCCCAAACTCTCTGTAACTAGGGCAAGCAATGAAGACATAGCACAGCCAAAAATTAAATAAATAAATATTTTGAAAAAGATACTCAGTCTAATGTTGCTCAGTCATGTCTGACTTTGTGACCTCATGGACTATACAGTCCATGGAATTCTCCAGGCCAGAATACTGGTGTGGGTATCCTTTCCCTTCTCCAAGGGATCATCCAAATCCAGGGATTGAACCCAGGTCTCCGACTTTGCAGGTGGATTCTTTACCAGCTGAGCCACAAGGGAAGCCCAAGAATACTGGAGTGGGTAGCCTACCCCTTCTCCAGTGGATCTTCCCAATCCAGGAATTGAACCGGGGTCTCCTGCATTGCAGGTGGATTCTTTGCCAACTGCGCTATCAGGGAAGCCCCAATTAAGCATCAGGAAAATGCAGATTTAAAAGATAAGGAGACAGTTCTTGTTCACTAGAACATAAAAGATTTTAATACCAAATGTTCATGAGGATGTGAAGCACTCCCATATATTGATGATAAAGTGCAAAATAGCCAAACATTTTAAGAAATAGTTCTGAGTTTTTTATAAAGTTAATTATACATCTCATCTATAACTCAGAAATTCCATTCTTAGGTATTTATCTAAGCAAAAATATATGTTTACAAAAAGACTTGAATACAAATATTTATAGCAGCCTAATTCACAGAGCTCCAAATGAGAAACAACTCAAATGTCTGTCAGCGGGTAAATGGATAAACACACTTTCAGCTGTAGACCATGGATTACTCCTGGGCCATGAAAAGGAGCAAACTACACAATATGTAGTGACGATGTGGATGAATCTCAAAATGCGACGCTGAGCTAAATGAGCCAGACACAAAAGCACACATACTGTAAACGAGCTCATTTATATGAAGTTCTAAAATAGTAAAGCTAACCTGTGGTTCTAGAAAGACATCAGTGGTTATCTTGAATTAGTAGGGGGCAAAAGTTAACTGTAAACGAGTAAAACTTTCTAGGATGATATAATGTTTTATACCTTCATTGGAGCAACAGCTATTCAGAAATATACATTTGTCAAAAGTCATCAAATTGCATATTTTAAATGGTACACAGTTTATGTAAATTATATCTCAGTGGAATTGATATAAACAACAACAATAATAACCACAAGGAAATAACAATACATATCCACCATAATACACCAAAATGTAAAAGATTGATATTTTCAAGTTTTGATGCAGTTGAGAAACAGCAAGAACTCTCATCCAGTGCTGGGGGAAATGTAAGTTAGAGTGTCCACTTTGGAAAACATATTGTTTGGCAGTATGTGGACGTATATACACCCTATGACTCAGCAATCCCATTTGTAGGTATGCAACCGTCAGAAATGTGTATACATGTTCACCAAAAGATATATTTGTACAAGAATATTTATACCATCACTGCTTTTCATAAGTACAAACTGGGAATAATCCTAAAGTCCATTAACAATAGAATGGATAGATAAATGGTGGGATGAACTTATGTGGAATAGTATACAGCAGTGGAAACAAATGAACTACTGTTATGAGGAACAAGGATACATTTTTAAACATAATATTGAAACAGTCAATGAAGCCAAACAAAGGGGGATGTACTGCATTGATATGATAGTAGTGATGATCTCTGGAAAAGTGACAGGATAAGGATCAGGAGGGAACGCAAAGGGATTTCTAGGGTGATGGGACTGTTCTATTTCATGTGCATGGTGCTTAATGGGTTACTAACTTTGTGATAGTTCATCAAACTAAATACTTCCATGTTACCACTTTGTTGGATACATAATTTTAAAAATATATTTATTTTAAAAAACAAGCAAACAAACAGGAGACCCAATAAGGAGGAGCTGAAGCTAACCTTCAGAGATAATGAGGATTTTTAGGTACTATGAATTTGAAAGACTTCTTTGTGCACCAGAAGAGGGGACGTTTTGGAGGAAGAGAGTTGCCTTTCTCATCATCCACTAAATCATACCTAGTAGACAAGAGTCCTAACAGCCTCATAATGCCAAGCTGCCCGTCTCTTTTATTACCCTTTTATTTTAGTAACTAACAAAATCTCTATATCTCCACCACTTCAGAGCTCCAGTAAGAGTTTTACTACTGAGAAATGGTCCCTAGGGTCCTTGTGCCCTGGTTCACGTGGAGGTGATGGACCTGAAATTCATTAGTCTCTTTGTGGCTAGTTCAGGTTGATAAATAACCACAAGGCAGTTTTCCTTTCAACAGAGAATTGCATAAATCTCATAAATAGTAGCAAAAATTCTACTTCCTTTTCATGGCTGAAGCAAAGGCAAGGGGCGGCTGTCTGTGAAGTGAGCTCAGCTCACTAGCCATAATCCCCACCAACATCTTTAGAAAGCAGGCCACTCTGTTATGGTCTAGAAGAAGCACTTTTCTAATTCCCACTGCATGATCGTATTCTCATTGGCTGCATCAATAAACTAATTGTTCTAAGCTCAGAATGGAGCCTGTTGGATTATCACTTTGATAGTGAACATATCTCCATAGTTCTAAATATGGCCTATGAGATTTTAAATTCTGTGAGGGCCACAGCTCTCTCGATCACCATGCATTTCTAACAAGTGATTCATAGTTAATTTTCAACATTTGCTGATTAATAATAAATAATAATAATAGAATGGATAAGAAAAAGTTGTCTAACAAGTCATGGTCTTACAAAGGACTGAAGTCCTGTCTCTGTTTGGAGAGACTCTTGCCTGTCTCTGGGTAGATGCCTCTCAGACCTTAGTCTCTCACTAACCTGACAACTCAAGTTACTTAGTTGGCTTTTTGAAGCTAACAAATAAGACTTAGACCCATCACTCGGTAGTTCTCTTCCTCCTGCCTTTACCATCATCAGAATTTAATAGAAGGAGCAGAACAGTCATGGATGACTTGATATCCATGGCATCTGACTGCTTTTGTATCTTTGGGCTACAAAATAATCCATCTAAGTTCATGAGTGCTGTAACAAGGAGCCGTGTTCTCTCTATCCCCAGCCCCTCTCTAAAAGAAATGAAATTAATACTTGCCAGTTGCTCCTGAGTTTATAAATCTCTGCAAGATGAATGTAAGAGACTGGATGATGGGGTAGAGGCTACATTTTTAGCTGATTTCCCCCCTTTTCCTTTTCCTAAGAGCAGTACAAGCGCTACAGTAATGCACCGTTTGATATTTTAGCATTTCAGATATTTTACAGTAAATTACTTCAGTTTATGGCACTTTGCTTCCTTATATAATTGTTATAAATAACCTTCAAATGACATAAAAGCCATAAACATTGCAAAACTGAAAAGTAAATTATAGACATTTCAGCGCGTACAAGTAGGAACTCAAACATGTTAAGGCAAGCGAGGAAGGTAGGTTTGTTTGTTCTCTCCTTCCTTAACCATCCATCTCATATTTCCACAATAAATAATCTGCAGTAAATAAATGCCAAAGAGCAGGAGGGATCCTCTGCTTGCTTTCATAAAGACTCAAGTGGGCCTCCTTGTGTTGTCTGGTTCCACAGTCAAGGAGTTGGAGGTCCAGGTTGGACGGCTTGCCTTTAAGGACATTTATGACTGCTAAGAGGATTAGCTGGAGACAAGGTTGGAGACCACGGACAGGGCTGTACCTACCTGGCAAACCCTCAGTCTACACTGTGCTCTGCAGGATGACACAGAGGTGTTTACAAGGCTTTAAAGTGAAAGTGAAGTCGCTCAGTCATGTCTGACTCTTTGCGACTCCATAGACTGTAGCCTACCAGGCTCCTCCGTCCATGGGATTTTCCAGGCAAGAGTACTGGAATGGGTTGCCATTTCCTTCTCCGGGGATCTTCTTGACCCAGGGATTAAACCCGGGTCTCCAACACTGTAGGCAGACGTTTTACTGTCTGAGCCACCAGGGAAGCCCTTGCAAGGCTTCACTGAGCTTCAAATTCATCGCCAGGTCATCCTCATTATAATAGCTTCCATTTATTGTGTGCCTACTGTCTGTGTGATGTCAGGCACTTTATAAATGTTTTTTTTTTTTTTCATTCAGTCCCTCACTAGAATCCATCACAATTGAATCCACCACATTGAATCCATCAAAAGAAAGCTATGTGATGGGGTGAAGGAGGAGTAGGTGAGTTGGGTTTAAGGAGGGGTTTAGGGATGTTTTATCTGACCCTCACTTTCAGAAAGGACCATTAGCATTGCCAGATGTTACCCTGCATGTCTGTATGTGTGTAAAATAATGGTTTATTGAATGTGAATATTTAAAATATGTTCTGATTGTTATGAGGCTTATTTTGGCATTTCTTCACTTGTTTAATGAACCAGGAGACATAAAGAATGGTAGTGATTTGTACTGGTTTCAAATTCTGGGAAAGTGAAAGTGTGAGTTGTTCAGTCATGTCTGACTCTTTGCAACCCCATGGAATGTAGCCCACCAAGCTCTTCTGTCCATGGAATTCTCCTGGCAAGAAAACTGGAGTGGATGCCATTCCCTTCTCCAGAAGATCTTCCTGACCCAGGGATAAAACCAGAGTCTCCTACGTTGCAGGCTGGTTCTTTACCCAAGCCCCACATTCTGGGAGATCTTGATTATTACCATTTTACAGATGAGAGAGCACTAGGGCTCAGGGCAGTTGAATCCCTTGTCAATAATTCAAAAGAGCTGAGAAGGGAAGGGTATCAACAGTGTTTTCTGTTTACCTGAAAGGCCTGTGATCTCTTTCTCTGCCATGTGAGATTCAGAAGAAATTTTCAGAGTTAGCTCCTGAACAGGTCCCCTTTATATGGTGGGATGGGGTGTCTGGGTTGTCTTGACCACTGGAGTCAGTGTACTCTCTAATGAATGACAATCTGTGACCAGAGTCAACCAGAATTTATAGTCAGACTCCAGTCTTCTATACCAAGGCAGACACATTCTCCTTGTTCTCTGTCTTACTCCCCACACACTTATGAAAGGTGGTATCTTAAACTTGGAGAACTTTATAGTTGTAAATGGTTTGATTTTCAGGGAATCAGCTTTAATTTCCTTATTTTCAGGTGAGAAAAATAAAACAAGGATGGCTGATTTGCCCAAGGTTATATACCACCACAGTCAAATTAGCATTCAAAACCAGAGCACCTAACACTGGGGGCAATGTGCTTTGGAGTATATATTCTAGAATTCATACAAGTTCTTTTCTCAAATACATTTTGTCTATCTGACACATTATTCAAGGGACAATGTATTTCTCTGGCTGAAACTCAGAACTAAGTCTATATTCACCAATTAAGCTTTGAAAGGTATGTTTATTTTTAAAAATCTATTGCAAATAAGTCTTGAAGAATGATTGAAACTTAACTAGGGTTATTTCTTGATTGCCTTGTGAAGCAGTCTGCCTTGAAGCCATCACATTCTCTGGCCCCGGACACACTCAGCTTTATAAACCCCCAGCACATCTGTGCCTTTAATGGTTCAGCCTTGAACCGTTTATCTCAACTTGCCCCTAGTAGCAAGCCATTCTTCTGATGATATTCCCAACTAGGATTACCAAGCTCTCCGTGCTTGTTTTGATGGGCCATCAGACTTGATACACTGTCGTCTTCATGACTGTGGCCTTGGACATACTACAGACCTATTTCTCCGATTTTTATAACCTTGCTAGCCCTGACACTGGACAGGGAGGCCTGGTTTGCTGCAGCCCATAGGTTTGTGAAGAGTTGGAGATGACATGGTGAGTGAACAACAACAGCAACAACCCTGGCAAACGTTTCCTTATAAAACCCTTTCTGAATCAGCTAGGACTGGAAAATCTTCCTCGCTGGTGATCTCATTAGAGTATGTGTGCATGCATACTAAGTCATTTTAGTCATGTCTGACTCTTTGTGACCCTATGGACTGTAGCTTGCCAGGCTCCTCTATCTACAGGATTCTCCAGGCAAGAACACTGGAGTGGGTTGCCATGCCTTCCTCCGAGGGATCTTCCTAACCCAGGGATCAAACCAGCGTCTCTTGCAGCTCTTGTATTGCAGGTGGATTCTTTATCCCTGAGCCACCAGGAAATCCCATTAGAATAAGATCTTTAGTCAACTTAACTGACCATATAGTATAGGACTGGAAAATTCTCCTCCATCCCATTTCCAATATATTACAGCAAAATGATATTTCATAACTATGGGTCCTCTGATTTTTAGAATTTTGTGCAAACTGCAGTCTTTTTAGATATAGAGATGGTAACTTAAGTGAAATGATGTATTAGTCAGGATAGACCACCTGCTGTAACAAACAAGTCCACAGCTCAGTGACCTAACATTAAAAAATTTTAGTTCCATTATATGAGATAGCTCATTGCTGGTGTTCCTGGTCAGGTAGCTCTCCCAAGTGGCTTGACTCAGAATCCTTGCAAACCATGACTTTTCCATCCCATGGGGTCTTCGAGTCCTCTACTGGATGCCCATATCCAGCCAGCAGATGTGGTAAGGAGGGTGTGTGGTGAGAGGTGCACAGGTTTTTATGGTCCAGGCTTGGAATTTACATACGTCACATCTGTCCATGTTCCACAGACCAGAACTCAGTTACTAGAGAGACTGGGAAATGAGATCAAGCTATGTGCCCAGCAGGAAGAGAAAAGGTATCTTGTTGAGCTCAGAGTCCTTTATCTCTTTCTTGATCTGGCAGAAACTGAGAAAAAGACATTCTCTTAAATACATAGCACAGAATGCAATGGGGTTGTCCATTTACTGAAAAACACAGCTGAGAGGATCAAGATACTCCTCAGAACTGCTCTTCAGGTTGTGAGTGTAGCTTCAGTTCAGGGGTTTCAAATTCTGTTCTAAAAGAGTTTTTGAGTTTCAGATTTCTAACTCTACTGTGTAGAGACAGGTAGGTACAGACTGACCTCTTTGTTGAACTGGAGAATAATAACAATGAACTTCCACTAGATTTTGTTACATGGTGGGATAGTCTTTCACTTCATTTAGTTTTGTCTGCATGCAATTTGGTTTGTTTATTAATACATTGTAGTATCAGGGAAATCTCATTGTCTCTGCCCAAAACCGACAGGAAGAATGAACTTTTCTCCCAATCTCCAGCAATGGGTCAATATGCTAACTGACTTTACAAGACTAGAGCCAGAAGCAACTCATAAAAATAGTCATTTTGCTCCCTGGCTATTGGTTGATATTTAAGAGAATATCATGAATGATTGGGGCTTCCCTGGTGTCTCAGATGGTAAAGAATCTGTCTGAAATGCGGGAGACCTGAGTTTACCCTGTTCCTGGAAAGACTGAGGGTAGGAGGAGAAGGAGCCAACAGAGGATGAGATGGTTGGATAGTATCACCGACTCAATGGTCATGAGTTTGAATAAACTCCGGGAGATAGTGAAGGACAGGGAAGCCTGGGGTCCTGCAGTCCATGGGGCTGCAAAGAGTTGGACACAACTTAGTGACTGGAAAACAGCACCATGAATGGTCATGATTCTAACCTGGGTGGAATTTAAAGATTATTAAGCACCCTATTCTGCTCAAAAATATTCGCTCTTTCATTTCTTTGGGTAGCTTTGCGGTTTTCCAGGGTGCTTATTCATTGAAAGGAGAAAGAATACTTTAAAACTCTTATCAGCTAACAATTCCTGGGCATCTGTGACAACTGGCTTGTAAGTGGGTGCTGGTTGGAAGCAATTCTGTGTGATGTGACAAAGATCTGAGGATCTTTACAAGGGCAAAGATTCTGTGAGGCAAAGTAGCCCTGTGAGGGTGATGTGAAGCCTAAAACTCAATAGGAGAAGACCTGAAGACCCCAGCGAAGAAATGGGTGAGGGGGAACAGGAGACAAGTTACCACCAGACCAAACCACACCACACTACACCACAACACATAATACTATGCCACAACACAATGCCCAATACCACACCACACCATAACACAACACACAATACTATGCCCCAACACAATGCCCAATACCACATCACACCATAACACAACACACAATACTATGCCCCAACACAATGCCCAATACCACATCACACCATAACACAACACACAATACTATGCCACAACACAATGTCTAATACCACACCACGCCATAACACAACACACAATACTATGCCACAACACAATGCCCAATACCACACCACACCACACCACAACACACGATACTATGCCATAACACAATGCCCAATACCACACCACACCACACCACAACACGCAATACCATGCCATAACACAATGCCCAATACCACACCACACCATAACACAACACACAATACTATGCCACAACACAATGCCCAATACCACACCACACCACACCACAACACACAATACCATGCCACACTGCAACATAACACAATATCACACCCCAGCACAATACATCACACCTTACTGCACCACAGCACAGAATGCTGTTGGATGACTACCCTCTTTCTGTATAAACAGATTAAACTTCTATATTAATTTCCTATGCCTACAATAATTTGGGAGACTTTCAGAAAGGAAGATTATTGGTTCAAGACTCTCATGCGTGCTATGTATTGGAAGGAAGCATGTATTGCTTCCTTGAAGCCCTTCAGCCTCATGAAAAGGATCTGGTACAAGGTGGGGAGGTACGGTCATAGACCTCCTTACTCAGACTTCCTTTCCCCTCAGTGGCTCCATGAAACACTATCTGAAACATGTTCCAAGGCAGCATGTTGAGCTTTGATGATGATGATAATGGTGATGGTGAGCTGTGTGTTGTCAGTAATGCAAGGTTCGGTTCTATATAAATGGCTGTGCCGATAGAATTCTTAGAGGTGGGCTGGGGGCCTGAGGCAGATAGATGCTTGCAGAAGGTAAGAAACGTTCATCAAAAGTTTCTGTTGAGGTGAGGATGAACAGGGAAGGAAGCCAGTCTGCTGAGGCAGCAACTTTGAGATACTGAATCAGTCCCATCTTTCTTGATTTCCTTGACTTTTGCTAAAGACTTAGCAAAAATTTAGAAATCGAACTCAAACCTCTACACCACTTCCACCATTTATTTATCTCAGATTGTGTCTGGAGACAAGCTGTCGCTTCCAGACTAAAAGGGAAGCTTGGCAGTAGCCACAGCGCAGCTGCTGCGCACTGTGAGCCTGTGAGTGTCCCTCGTCTGAGCTGCTTCCAGGGCACGTCTCCTCTAGGATGTGCTGTTTTTGATGTTCCCTCAGGCTTCCCTGGTGGCTCAGATGGTAAAGAAACTGCCTGCAGTGTGGGAGACCCAGGGTTCGATCCCTGGTTGGGGAAGACCCCCTGGAGAAGGAAATGGCAATTTTCCAGTATTTGTGCCTGTAAAATTCCATGGGTGGAGGAACCTGGCAGGCTATACAGTCCACGGGAACACAGAGTCAGACACGACTGAGCAACTAACACTTCTGCTTTTCATCCTACGCTGCCTCCAGTATGAACCTGTGGGACCAGACTCTGTTCTTGGGATGTGCCTAAGTCAATTTAACCCCCAAATGCCATTGTCATCAGGGTAAGGTCCCCTCTCCACAGAGACTTGCAAGCCCAGCCAAGGGGCCCTGTCTTGGCTCCGTTTGTCTGAGGCCATATGGGCCCTTTTTTAACAGCCTGCCAGCTTTTAAATTGTGTTGTCATTTCTTTCTTTGTGGGGAAAAAATAAAATTGTTACCATTTAATTTATTTGCACAAATGCTGGGGGAAAAAAGCAATCATGTCACTCCAGGCATGGAGGACAGATGTGGAGAGGGACGAGGACCCTGGGCAGCGAGTGGGCTGGGGGAGGATTTGCCTGCAGTGTATCCAGCTTGGCCGCAACTCACCCAAGCTTGCCCTGAAAGGCGGCAAAGCCATAACTCCTTTGTTTCTTCTCTGAAACCTCTTCACATCTCTAAAATCCTTAGGACAGATGAAAAATGGAAGCAAACAATAGCACAACCTATCCTGATTAATGCGAAAAGAATAACCTCAGCCTTGTCCATTTCATGCTGTAGACCTTTTCACAATATCTTTATCGAATGCCGACTTATTTCTGACAGCAGACTCCCTTTAATATGAAGTTTTTAAGTGAACTTTTTAAGCGCTGTTTTAAAGAAAATGAGATTTTAATATGACGTAATAATAACAATGATGGGAATAAGCCAAACAGACAAACTTGTAACAAGTATAATTTTTTCTACTCAACAACTCTTCAAACATTTAGAAATAAGTGTGTATATGTGTGTGTGTGTGTGTGTGTGTGTGTATTCCGTCTGAGTCTTCTTTTCTGTAAGTTAAACATTCTCAATCTCTCATATCAGACTTCATTATACACCTTATAATATACATTTGTTTATCTCTAGTCCTAAAATGCCTCACAGAACAACACAGATATAGTCTGACCATTATTGTAAATGTGGGTTTTTACCTCGCTTTTTTAAACACTACTTTTCTAGTATATTAATAACAATACAACGTTTATTAGCTATTGTCAGTACTGTCAAAGTCGGATAACCTCCACCAAACAAGTTAAGGATATTTCTAGTATATTAAGCAAAGTTTTATTTGTTTATTTGGGAGGAAGAGGGGTGAGCTTATTTTACAGAAATGCTGCGGAAAGGCAGCTTATGAGGGGGGATGGCCTGAAGTGTGTCTATATTCACCCCTGACACACGTCTTCATCTATTCGCCTTCAATCTTTGTTATGGACAGTCAGCATTTTCTCAGTCTTGTCTAAACAAATATGAAAATGCAGCATCAGAAACCTCATTCCAATCAGGTTGTTTTCTTGAGACCACTCCTTGTAGAAATTTGAGAGGCCTCCACTTCCGGGGACTATCAGATGGGAAACAATCATTATATTTTATTGCCAAAGACTTGATATTTGATGTAAAAAAAGTAGAGTCTCTCTTGTCATTGACTGCAGGATTGAGGCAAGGTGCTACCCTTCCCCTCCTCCAGGCCCTAGTTTTCCCATCTGTAAAATGAGAGAACCAATCCCCAGCCCCCCACCAGTGTTGTACAACAGAACGTTCTTCAGTGGCGGAAATGTTCTATATACATTGTCCAGTATGGTAGCCATCGGCCCTACATGGCTATTAAGCATTTCTAATGTCATTAGTGTGACTGAAAATTTTAATTTTAATTTAATTCATTTTGATTGACTGCTGGTGCTGCTGCTGCTGCTGCTGCTGCTGCTGCTAAGTCACTTCAGTAGTGTCTAACTCTGTGTGACCCCATAGATGGAAGCCCTAGCCACATGTAATCAATGGCTACCATATGGATTGGCACAAATCTAGACTTACGTGTATAACACAATAAGTAGATTGAAGGTATAAGGGTTAGAGTTAGGATATTTCATGACATAGGATTGGTTCAGAGATTCAGCTGGATCAAGAGGTAGTATGATCTTATTTCCATCCATCACTTGATTCCATATGAGGAGCTCTTGACTTTGAAGGAGTGAGGTTCTACTCTGGCATCCATCCCTAACTGGCTCTGAATGCAACATCTTCTCTCTGGACTATATTTCCTTCTTCTATAAAGCTGGAGGATCCAAGACTTTCCAACCCCAACTAGCTCTGGACCCTCCAAATACATGGATAAGGGAGGGATAGACCTTTGGAAAAGACATGCTGTCTTTTCTATGTGACAGCTGCCACCTGTTAATCTATTACCACGGGAGGGGCAACACCAGAGGAAAAGATGGCAGAAAGTGAAGAGGAACTAAAAAGCCTCTTGATGAAAGTGAAAGAGGAGAGTGAAAAAGTTGGCTTAAAGCTCAAGATTCAGAAAACGAAGATCATGGCATCTGGTCCCATCACTTCCTGGGAAATAGATGGGGAAACAGTGGAAACAGTGTCAGACTTTATTTTGGGGGGCTCCAAAATCACTGCAGATGGTGACTGCAGCCATGAAATTAAAAGATGCTTACTCCTTGGAAGAAAAGCTGTCATCAACCTAGATGGTATATTCAAAAGCAGAGACTTACTTTGCCAGCTAAGGTCCGTCTAGTCAAGGCTATGATTTTTCCAGTAATCATGTATGAATGTGAGAGTTGAACTGTGAAGAAGGCTGAGCGCCAAAGAATTGATGCTTTTGAACTGTGGTGTTGGAGAAGACTCTTGAGAGTCCCTTGGACTGCAAGGAGATCCAACCAGTCCATTTTGAAGGAGATCAGCCCTGGGATTTCTTTGGAAGGAATGATGCTAAAGCTGAAACTCCAGTACTTTGGACACCTCATGAGAAGAGTTGACTCATTGGAAAAGACCCTGACGCTGGGAGGGATTGAGGGCAAGAGGAGAAGGGGACGACAGAGGATGAGATGGCTGGATGGCATCACTGACTGGATGGACGCAACTCTGAGTGAACTCCGGGAGTTGGTGATGGACAGAGAGGCCTGGCGAGCTGCGATTCATAGGGTCGCAAAGAGTCGGACACGACTGGGCGACTGAACTGAACTGAACTGAATAGATCATCAGGGCAGGAATGGTCCATGAGATCTCTGGACAGAACATGAGTGACCTTTCTCCATCCTTGTCTCTTTCAGTGACTAGGGCCCATGCTCTGTCTGAACTAGCAGGACCCCAAGAGATAATCTATGTCAGGTGTTTATCTGAAAGTGTCTTAGGATACCAGCTGGCAGTGCTTCCTTTGGTGGCCGTGGTGGGGGAGGTGATGCGGGGGGTGGGAAGGAAGTCCTCTCATCTATAGAAGAACAGTATTTTGCCTCTAGAATTCTTTATACTTTTATAGCATCCCTTGTCCCCTCTCTTCTCAAATGAAATTAAGGCCTGACAGCCACCTGGTGAGCAGCTATTGATACCCCATCTTCAGATAAAACAGTTACATGCAAAGGGGCAGAGCCTTAGCCAGTGTCATGAAACTGGCTAATGCAGAGATAGGTTTAGCCCCCAAGCACCCAGTACTCACAGAGCAGCCTTCCTGCTCTATGTCAGCGGTGGCTCCTAGAGGCGAGGTTGTTGGTAGCTCTGCAAGGTTGAGGGACCAACCCACCCACCTTAAACTTAAGAGAAAGCCAGATATGAACTAGAAAGACACACATTCACGATGCCCTGGGTAAGACCTGGGCATAGCTATGCTTAGGATAGAGTTGGGAGAGGAACAAAATGCTTGGCTGCCCTTTAGAGAACTAGCAGAGCTTTTATGCCAAGACCTCACGGAACTAGGGCAGAGAGGGTCCTCTATTCCCTTTCCACAGCCCATACCTGTGGGAAGCCTGGATGAGTCTAACTGAGCATCCCGTCTCCAGAGCTGCTTCTCCAGTCCCCAACCTGGCCCTGCTAATGGCTAGAGTCTATACTGTCTGAATCAGCAGCACATGCTAGCTGCATTCCCCGGGGCTTCTGATACTAATGGCTTCAGATTCAGTTCCAGAAGCTGGCCCCAGGGGGAATTTCATTCTTGCTGTGCTGGGCCTGGGTATCTCTTGGGCAGATTAGTTTTTGATGGGGCAGATACAGCACCATTTCCATTAAGTACCATAATGCACACATCATTATTGGCAAGTGCCCTGACCTCTCCCTCGCTAATGAGTAGCTATTGATATGCAAGTCATGTAAGCATTTTCCCCTTCTGGACCTTCTTTCTCCTGCATCACCCCCCACAGTCCATCTCCCACACTCTTCCTTCTCCTTCCTGTCCAACCTGAGCCAGGACACAAGAGAGTTTGAAAAGAGAATGTCCAAGTCACTTAAGATTCCTAGAATGATTTAAAAAAAAAGAAAGAAAAAGAAAGCCACTGACTCAGGAGTTAGGAAACAAGGATCTCTTCTCAGAGGATGTGGAGCAAGACACTTCTTGGGCTCTTTTTGCTCATTATTCAAATGGGTTTAATAATGCCTGCCCTACCTACCTCACAGGGACATTGTAAGGATGAAATGAGATTAAAGATATAAAAACTTTGAAGAGTTAAAAGCTCTATAGCATTGAATAGATTGCTTTTAAGCCAAGTGTAAAGGAGCTCAGGGTTTAAATGGAACACTGGAGGTAAAAAGGAGACTGAGAGTTTTCTACTTTTCTGGAAACACATGGATCTTCCAAATGATAGCAATAAAATGAGCTTCTGTTTACTAGCATTTCACTTCTTGGTGCCTCCATGTAGAGACAGGATGATCAGGTGAAAACATGGCTTGGTTTTTCTTACTCATATGGGTCACTTAAAGAAAAGCCTTCTTCTGTGCTCCCTCTTTGACAAGCAGGGTGTCTGGCAAACAGGATCTGGCACAAAGACCAGGCTCACTTGCTCTCAAGATGCAGTCAAAGAGCCAAAGGGGCTGACCCAAGTAAGAAGCGGAGTCCTAAGGACCAAAGCCAGGCAGGGCTTCCAATTGGTAATTTGGTAATTTGAGAATCATGTGAAGAGGGGACTGAAGATTCAAGAATATAGCTCAGAAATAAGGAAACCAGAAAACAGAGTCTGACCCAGGGAAAGCTGGCACAGTGGTTTTTATGGAATGTTGAGAACTTTGGTTGGGTGAGAAGAGAATCCCCAGGCTCCCAAAGACAAACTTTGTGGCTGGGAGCATGCTTGTTTGAAGATTATTGTGGCAATGTGGGAAGGTCCCTTGCCATGGACTCACTCTTTCTAGGGCTGGAACTTGGAAATCAAGGAAAGGAAAAGGAGGATTCTAGAGAGAAGACACCATGGCAAAGAAACTAAGAGAGGAATGTAGGTCAGAATCAGCCATCCTAGGTATTTATCAAGAACACCAGAGAGCCTCAGCCTTGGGGGGATGTGGGAGGATCGTTAACTTTAATAAGACTTCCACTTTCACATTAAGTATAGCTCATAACCATCAACTTTGTACCTTCTATGTTCCAACATGTTACCAGGAGCTGTGGGGAATGCAGAGATAAGTAAATGACAAAATCTGCCCTCAAGGAGCTATGAAATATTTGCAAAAATTAAATAACATTTACCACAAGAACAAAATACTGTTACAATGACCCATGAAATATCATCCAAGGAAATAATCAATATGAGAAATCCTTGCAAGTTGCAATGGTCCAGTAAAGATTTCTTGAATGACTTGAGTAAGGTTTAGAGTCAAATCCTTTGGTAAAAGTGATATGAACAAGGAAGTACAGGTCAGGGTGAATTTTACTGATAGAGGAATAAATGAGACTAGTTAATTTCCTATTTCTTCTTCTTCTTCTCTTCCTCTCTCTTTCTCACTCTCTTCTTCTCTTGATACCACCTAACATCATCTAAGTCTCTTCTAAGTCCATTAGGATTTGATTTCCCCTTTCCATCACTTTGAGCATCAAGTCCCATTCACTGCCCAACTCATTCATCAACCCTTGTTTCGGCTGCATCACAGCTCCCCTGCACTAGGTCATCCCACTGTTACCTGCTCAGCAGCTGAGAGCCACCATACTGCAATTCTTATCTCCCACCTGCCTGCACTCTGCATTCTGTACACAGCACCACTGGCACTTAACAAAGGTTCAATATGATGCGTTACCCTCTTCCCCCAGAGGATCTCAGAGCAAAGAGCCTAATGCAGGAACTGCCCCTAGAGACACATATTTGCAACCCGCTGCTTATGGATTCAGACCCATTAAAATGCAATCTCCACATTAATTTTTTTTAAACAGGACTCTTAAAGCCACATGACGTTAAAATTGTCTCGCCAATAAGCCACATTAACCAGCTCATCAATTTTTTTTTCCACTAGTTCATCCTCCCCATAGGCAGTTGATACTGGTAGTTAAATGAACATAATCAATGTGTATGTATTCATTGGCTGACTATCCAATTTGTGGATTATCTATCCTCCTCAAGGCAGTGGCTGCTTCCGTCTGCGGCTGCTATTGGGGCATTTCTTCATTCCTTTAGCACCTCAGCCAGACAGTGGGCAGGAGCTCAGAGGACACTCAAAACACAATGAAAGTGGCTTTGATTAACAAAACATGTCAGGGAGGAAGGCAAGAGTACTTGTTAGGGCATGGGGGACAAAGAGAGACTTCCATTACCATGAGCAACCAAGACTGAGCTGGAAAATACATATTTCTTTCAGCTTTAATCCCTTATCTCAGATGAATGAGGGCCTGAGCATGCTGGCCCTGGCCTGGGATGGGCTTTGTCAAAGCCAGGCCAGAGTGGAATGGGGAAACCAGGTGAAAGTCTGGCGTTTTAAAGTAGAGGTTGGGAATTTCCCTGGTGGTACAGTAGATAAGAATCTGCCTGCCAATACAGAGGACATGTGTTCAGTCCTGGTCTGGGAAGATTCCACATGCTGCAGAGCAACTAAGCCAGTGAGTGCGCCACAACTGAGCCCACGTGCTGCAACTACTGAAGCCTGTGTGCCCCACAGCCCATGCTCCACAACAAGAGAAGCCACCGCAATGAAATGCTGCAGCACCGCAATGAAGACTAACCCCCACTTGCTGCAAATAGAGAAGGCCCATGTGCAGCAATGAAGACCCAGTGCAACCAAAAATAAAATAAGTACATAAACAAATAATTTTAAAAAAATAATAAAGTTTAGAATGTGAATTCTGGAGAAACTTCCTGGATGGTGTGAACATAGCTGCGATTGATCATGATGAGAAACTTGTGGTGTCTCTGACTCTGCTTTCTCCCGCAGCTCACAGAGGAGGGTCCGACTTTCCCAGGTTTACTTAATGGAAAATGCTAGCATGCTCTGGCACATTGTGAGTGCGTGAGATAGATTTCCAAAACATTGGTTCTGGCTTGTCTGGTTTCCAGGAAAGCCAGTAGATAGAGCTGGCTTTCTGCTGCTGGGGAATCCATCATCTCTATCACCTTGTATTCAAATTACCCAGGTGTTGGCTAGAGAGCAGCGCCCTGTGAACTGTGGAGTGGAGATGAGCCCAAGGGAGACCAGAGCCAGGTGCCATCATTTCAGAGGGTCTTGAATATCAGCATCCTGTAGAAGAGTTCTGTTATGTGTCTGAAGGTCTGACCTGTCTGGTTGGCAGGAATGGCACAGCACTTCTCCATGGATGGTGCCAAGCTGACAGGGCTTGTCTACCAGCCCCTGCCCACTGTCTGAGGGTGTCCTCCAGATGTTCTTCCATAGGGACTGCAATCAGTCAAGGTCCACCTCCTCTTGTTCTTGAGCCACAAGAATTGGTATTCTGCTGGGTTTTCTGAATAGCACTCATATCCTTCAGCTATTGAAAATCTGCAGGAGATCTTCCTCACCCAGGAATCAAACCTGTGTCTCCTGCAATGTGAGTGACTTCTTTACCTAGTGAGCCGTCAGGGAAGCCCCATTGACATAATGGGGCTTCCAGGACATAAATGATGGCATAAAATATGAGAAGGTGGCAACCAAAGAAGGTGTGTTTTTGTAAAGAATGCAGTGAACAAAATTGAGTTGTTTGTAGTAGAAGGTTTGGCGCTACATATGTTTCATTAGAATCCTGTTCATCAACTCCAGTGTCCTTCACTTCCAAATGAAGAGTGGTAGACAAGAACCTTAGGAGCCTTAACTTAGGCTCTCCAGAACCAGAGCAAAGACATGGGACTTTGGTCTGCTATTAGGCAGCTTGATGATTTTCAGGGCTAGACTCAAAAATATGAGCAGCAGCATCTCCCCTGCTAAATAGGGCCCCTGTTTCAGATAGAGCCTTTTTTATGAAATGCTAAGTATCATACAAATGGGAAATGTGAAGGTTGCTTACTTTTCCTATTTCATAGTCATGCAGAATGAGATCTAAAGAAAATAATGGCTGATTCTTACACAGTAGTTACCATTTTCCAGGCACTGTTCAAAGTGTTTTACATTTAACAGCTCAGTTAGTCCTCACCAACAACCATGTAAGTACTATCATACCTGTTTACAGACTGGAAAACTGAAACTCAGTGAAGTTAGGTGACATAAACTGGCCCTGTTTATTTATAGAGTGAGTAGATGGTGGAATAGCTGCAACACTATGCCATGTCTCCCAGGCAAATTTGTATCACAGGACAAAGCAGTGAAAATAAACAACATACACGTAGATAAGAGAGCTTGTCTACAAATGGAGGCTGGAACAGGAGTGACTAGTAGGTTAAACATGGTATTTCCATGAGGATATTTTATAAAATATTGTCATATCCATGTAGGGAGGGGCAAGAACAGTTACATCTAAGGTAACTGGATCTTGGGTGTTCAGGAACTAGGATGGGGTGTAATCATACCTTATGTGTAAAGAGAACTCTTCTGGTGTAAGAACCCGGAGAAGCATGGTCAGTTACAAAGCCAGCAAAGACCCTACAGACCCCAGTCAGTGTTTGGAAAGAACTTGGCACCATCCGCGGAGAAGTGCTGAGCCATTCCTGCTCTTGGCATCAGAAATCCTTGACATTCTCGCTTTGCAACAAACTCATATAAATATCTTTACACTCTGGTGCCCACTCAGCCCATGTAGGACTTCCTCTGCTAGGATTTGCTGGCAGTGTCTAGATCTCTCTAGAGGAGGAACCCTGTGGAAGTGGATATTTGTCCCCATCTTCTTATTCTGGCTCTTGGATCTGGATATTATCCAGTTGATTTTGGTTGTCTGGTTCAGAGGTATTGTGGAAGTCAAGGTGGCCACTGAGTCCAGCAGCAACTTAGGCCCAAGTCTCTCTTGGCTGACCCCGCTACAGAGATAGGAGAGCCAATGTAGTCCCCACCAAGCCTCAGCGACAACCTAGAAAGTACAATAAGTCCCCTACATACAGACCTACCGGTGAATTTTCAGAGATGTGAATCTGCGTTTGCATGTTCAATCATGTAAGTTAGTTCACATGTCTGGCATTATCTGTAAAAGCTAGGTCCCTGGGCTAATTCTGTTGGACTTATGAACAAATGTACTTGTGAATGGGCTTTTGGAATAGAACCCGTTTATATGTAGGGGCGTGTGCGTGTGCGCTAAGTTGCTTCAGCTGCGTCTGACTCTGATCTCATGGACTGTAGCCCACCAGGCTCCTCTGTAGGATTTCCCAGGCAAGAATACTGGAGTGGGCTGCCATTTCCTCCTCCAGGGGATCTTCTCAACGCAGGGATCAAACCTGAATCTCTTTCATCTCCTGCATTGGCTGGTGAGGTCTTTACCACTAGCACCACCTGGGAAGCTCCCATATGTAGGGAACTTACTGCAAATAACCTCTACATCTGGGAACAGCTGCCCTTCTGTGGCAGAACTGGATGTGATGACAGAAGCCTCTGGAGCTGATGCTCTCCTCAAACAGGGTGACCTCACTCTAGCCACACCATCACACCAGTCAGGTCCAGGGGCCATGCACGTACGTACCTGACTACATGGAAGGTACTAACATGTGGAAAGTACTAAAGATTGGAAAAGGCTGGGCCTTAGTATCTGCAGATAACTGATAACTAGGAACAGTGGGGAGCATGGTACACTGGAAATGATATCCAACTAAGGGAACTGCCGAGAGGGTATTCTACATAGCATTGTGGATCCTGGGAGACCTAATCTTATGATTTCTTTTTAATTAGTATTTTTTAATTGAAATATTGGCTGGTATGAGGCTTCCTAGGTGATTCAGTGGTAAAGAATCCACCTGCCAATCCAGGAGACGCAAGAGACGTGGGTTTGATCCCTGTGTCTGGAAGATCCCTTGGAGGAGGGCGTGGCAACCCACTCCAGTATTCTTGCCTGGAGAATTCCAAGGACAGAGGAGCCTGGTGGGCTACAGTCTATGGAACTGCAAAGAGCTGGACACAACTGAGCCTGCCTGCATGCGCTGGCTTCTTTTTAAAAAAAAACTGCAAAATAAACAAAATCTATCTTCCTAATACCTGTAGTCCTGGGAGCTCAGCTGGTCATATCTATTTAAGGAGCACACATTCTTATTAAATAGACAAAACAAGCTAGGATTAAGATAGAGAAAGTGATGGTCTTAATAACAGTGATGATAATTTTTTCCTTTGTTGTGTACACAGGAAGCATCCATTGTACCCCTGTTTGTGCTTCAAAGCCATCACAGACAAGCTCCTCGTAACCTAAATGTGTCAGCAGAATTTTCCAAGGAGCGTTTGCTTGCTTTTGCAAACAAAAGCATTTAGGTTGAATCAGCATCTCAACACGTATGGATCTCTATCAGACTTTTATTATCCTGGAGGTGTGATTGAACTTGTGGGGTTGCAGCAGATGAGCAAGCTGGGTGGTCATTTGGAGAGAGCCTAAGCTCCCCGCAGGAGGGCGGCTTTCCTCCAGTGGACCATAACGGAGATATTTATACTTACGCTTCACCAAGTATACGCACATACATATATAACTATTGTGAAAACACAGAGACCAAGTCACTAGCCACAGGCAGAGTTGTGAACTTTGTCTTATGAATTCAAAGAAAAAATTAATTTTTTTTTTCTAAGGAGTAACCCAGAACTGCAGCAAAGCTCCCATGGTGATACCAGCTTGCATTTCAGCTCCCAAAGGGAATGGAAATTAGAAATGAGGCAGCAGCTTTGGGCAGCAGGTGAGGACCAGAGTAGAGCCTCTCCTCCTTGGGTGATGAGGAGAAGTCCTGGGTTGAGCAGCTAATCAGGAGGTGGTTTGTAGTAAGCAGAGGATGGAACTCCTGTCTGTCCTCCTGTCCCCAGTAGCCACCCTCTGAAGTCATCCTTCAGAGTGTTTCCAGGTCCCAAGTCTAATGAATTCCTCCTGGAAGGAATCCAGAAAACTACTGGGGAACCCAGACAGACATTTACATCCCCCGAATGGTGCATCCTGAGGTTGATTCATGTCAAGCTCTGCAGAAATAATTCACTGGCAAGGCAGCCTACTAAATCCTGTAGAGTATGCATTTGGTGTGCGTCACCCAAATTGACTCCTCCGTGTGGAGTGGTGCGAGGGGGATGGCTATTTGTGCGTATTCCAATCAGGGAGAAGATTAATAAGCCACTGTTGGGGAAGAATGGATCACTTGCTTTTGACTTTAATGAGGAGTGATTGGCTCCTGGGATTTTGGAATAAATATTTGATCTTTAAAGATCATTTTGTAGCTTGTAGCCGTCAACACAGCCAGGTTTTTAGTGTTTGTTTATGGTTCACACCATATGATTCAATAAACTCTTGCTGGAGAAACATGCGCATAACTAAGTTTAAAAGCCAGCCCCAGCTTCACTGCAGGACCTGCTCCTCAAAGCACAGTGTATGCACCAATTTCTGTTTATCGCTGTTGAGATTTCTTCCCCCATAGTCAGTGACTTAGAATCTGAGGTCATCGCTCTGTTTCCTTCCTGATGGCAATGAAGTTGTTCCTGGCAAATTCTCATCCATTATACTAATTTCCACTGCTGGACTCAAAAATATGAGTGGTATCATCTCCCCAAGCCACTATATGGGGCCCCTGTTTCAGGTACAGCCTTTGTTATGAAATGCTAAATATACCAATGGGAAATGGGAAGGTTGTTTGCTTTTCCCATTTCACAATTATACAGAATGAGATCTAAGAAAAATAATAGCTGATTCTTACACAGTAGCTACCGTCTTCCAAGGGCAGTTCACTGGGAAATGGCAACTACATTTAACAGCTCAGCTGATTCTCAACAACAACCATAAAAGTACTATCATCCCCATTTACAGATTGGAAAACTGAGGCACAGAGAGGTTAGGCGACTTAACGTGGCCTTGCTGATAGAGTGAGCAGATGGTGGAACAGCTGGAACACTATGCCATGTGTCCCAGACATATTTATATCACAGGACTAAGCAGTGAAAATAAACAACACACAGTTAAGCAAAAGTTCTAATCACTTTAGTTTAGATGCAGCCTGATACTGCAGATCAACCTCAAGAATGACCTCAAGAAGATGCTTCACTAAAACTTCTCATCCTGCTATTAGGAAACAGAGGTTCTGAGCCGAGTTGCCCTCTTCCTATTTTCTTTAAAAATACATCTGTCTCTGGCAGGGAAGGCATAAACCCTTCTAAGAACTTATTTATAAGATCCTAGTGAATCTTTCCTCATCTTAGATGAGATGAGGAATGTCAAAAGAATTCATTTACTCAACAAATACTCATGAGAAGTTCTCACGTGCCAAGTCATGAATTAGCCACTGGTGACCCAGGAATCTGTAAGAAACAACCTGTATCTTTAAGAAACTCACAGCCAAATGCATGAGGAAGGGACAAGCACAGGGGGAAAATAACCATCAGGAGATCATTTCTCCCAGGGCTGCTTCTCTTCAGGGCCTACAGTCTAATGTCCAGAGGATGAGAGATGCTGGAGAAGAAGGCATGGGAGACAGGAAAATCTGAGACTAGCAGGGTAATTTCTAGCAGTGTGTGTAGTTTTCTCATGGAGGGCAGAGCAAACTTCTAAACTAATGTATTTGCTATTGGCTTTGCCTCTTTGGGGAGGCTGTCTGGCTCCCTCTCAGATGATTGCAGGGAAAATGAAGCAGTGTAAAAGCGAGGCAGTGAGGGCATCAAAACAAGGGGCTGTCATTCCATCTGCATTACCGATATGTACTGAGCAAAGAATAGGCAAAGAATGGCACTCTTTCTACTGTTCACACAAGGAGGAATAACTTCAGTGCAGTCTTGAGGGCAAGTGGAATTTCTTTCTCTTTTGTTAATATTTCTATCTCACCTCTTCCTCCCTCTTCCCCATCCTCTTCCTCTTTCTTTCTTTGTTCTCTCTTTCCTTCCTCCACCTTTCTTTTTTCTCTTTCTAAACAAGTAGCTTGCCTACATTCTGTGTACTCTACCAAATTTATGAAATTCAGCTGAAGATTATTTTTATGCCTGTAATATTTCCACATGACTAATTGCATTTAGTAAAAAGCTGACACCAGACAATTTCTTGGGCTCATTCAATGGTGGATTTATTAAAGCCCCAAATCATCCATCATCTCAACATTTGGCAGGTTATGTTTATAAATAAATTAAATTAACAAGTGTGTGCTGTGCTGGGTATTCATGTGTGGGAGGCAATGCAAACACAGATGTGTATTTGCCCATGTATAGTTGTGAATGTATTCCTCAGTGAGCGTCCTGACCCACATAGTCTGAAAATTTTGTGTCGACACACAGTGACTTTAAATTCAGTTTGTAATTGAGAATAAGATCTGATTTAATGAGAACATCTTCCTGTTCAACCCACACATAGATTGCTTCTAACTGGCTAGCTAGATGATATGAAGCAAAAAGACTTGGTCCAAAGTTAAACTGAGTGGCAGCTCGGAGAGCTGGGTTGTAGTCGTGCCCTGATGCCAGCTGCTTTGCAGACCTGGACAGTCACTGTCTCATCTTGGGTTTTAGTTTGTCATCAGTAAAATAAAAAGTTTATTTGTCTCTAAATCCAAGAATGATCATAAGCCAAAGCCAAAAGTCCAACAGAGCAAATAAAGTATCTAACAAAGATGGGTCAGTACAAATGTAGGGAATTGTTGGTACTTATTTTTTTAATCAGTTTATTTATTTTAATTGGAGGCTAATTTCTTTACAATATTGTGGTGGTTTTTGCCATACATCGACATGAATCAGCCATGGGTGGTCATGTGTTCCACCATCCTGAACCCTCCTCCCACCTCCCTCCCCAGTCTATCCCTCTGGGTTGTCCCAGAGCACCAGCTTTGAACCCTGCTTCATGCACTGGTCATCTGTGTTACATATGGTAATATACGTGTTTCAATGCTATTCTCTCATATCTTCCCACCCTTGTCTTCTCCCACATAGTCCAAAAGTCTGTTCTTCACATCTTTTTATGTGCACTTACCTGCTGGTAACAAGGACCAATGTTATTTTCTCAGAGCTGAATTGACAGACCTCAGCTCAAGAATTGACACTTATCCACCCTGATTAACACATTTAAACTGAAATGCCAATTGAAAATGCAAATGAAGACTGGGAGGGAAAAGGGGTAGAGAAGATATTCATGCACCAGCGAAGGGCTGGGAGCTTTTTGTAGGTCAGGAAGAGGGAGGTCAGAGGCATGTTGTATAATACTTTATCAAGCTGCCTCATTATCTTTTATTTTTATTAGGAAATATAGGAAAACCTATTATCATCATCATTATTAACAATAGTAGTTACAGTTGCCATCAATGTCACTATCAACAATATTTGATCAGCAGAAAGTATGTGACCAATGATGAATCCATGATAGAGAAAACCAGAAACTCTATTGGGCAAGGCAGACTATCTTTAGTAGACACTGCAAGTGAGTGTATTTCATAAATTAACTGTGATATTTATACAGATCTGGCAGTAGTAGCTTGAGGATTTAATTCTACACCGGTGTTTTCTTTGAATGTTATGGAATTCCAGAATTAGAAAGAACCTCAGCATTTTGTCCATCCCCTCACTTCATCTAAACTTGGGATGGTAAATATATTTTAATATCAGGTGCCACTCTGATTGATTGATGATGGATGCCTAGAGTACTGCATTGGGAGGCATTTTGAAGACTCAGACTTACAAGCTCAGAGAAAAGGAGGGTTGTGATCAATTATGTGTGTCTACCATGGGCACTCATGGGAAGATTAAGCACTCATGCCTTATATTCGCTATCCCCCAACATCACTAACCTGCAAAGCAAGAATTTGTTTCTGACTTTAAAGTTACCCTTGAGAAGAATGATCTACTTCCCTTAAGAATTCCCATTTTACACTTCATTAGGAGAAGGTGCTCCTTTGTCTAGAACTTAGGGCAATTGAGATACAATTTAAACTTGTTTAATTCTTGGGAGGTTGGAGCAGTCCTGGATGCCACTTGGTAACAGAGATCTTTTTATTGATTTACAGGCTTGGGTTCCCAGAATTGGTGTCAGGATCTCCAAGTGCGACACTTGATGAGTCAGTCTGATCAGATGTCTATTTTCTTGAAGGACTGGGGAGGCTTTAGGGAAAAGAAAGTAAAGCAGATAAGCCTAGTCTATGAGAAAGCCTTAGAAGTTGGAGAGAAGGGGTGATTCTGAAAATAACATGATCAATCCCTCTTAAGATTACCTCCCAATCCAGTTCACAAGACTGTGGTTTGTATTCTGTCATCTGAGGAAGAAATAAACACAGAATAGAGAGACTGAGTTTCACCGAATACTCTGAAAATAATTTTACCGGCACACAAGACTTGCGTCAATCCCTCCCTACCTATATGCAAAATACAAAAAGCAGAGAGGCATTTTCTCTTATTCACTCAGAATGGTTTTGGTAAAACGCCTAAGCAGTGACACTGATAATAACAGAACAATAATAACGAATTTATTGAGAGATGACCATGTGCCAGGTTGGGCTTCCCCAGTGGCTCCGTGGTAAAGAATCTGCCTACAATGCAAGAGACACAGAAGACCTGGATTTGATCCCTGGGTCAAGAAAATCCCCTGGCGGAGGAAATGGCAACCCACTCCAGTATTCTTGCCTGGAAAATTCCATGGACAGAGGAGCCTGGCAGGCTATGGTCCATGGAGTCGCAAACAGTTGGATATGACTGAAGCAACTGAGCATGCAAGCACATGTACCAAGTTAGGAGCGAAGTATTTATTGGCATTGTCTCCTTTGATTTTGATAGCAACCTCGTTAAAGATGAAGGGCTATTAAACGAGGTCCAAGGTGGCACAGGTTGTTGAAAATGGCAAATCTAGATTTGAAAGCTGGACAGTACTCTTTACAGCTTGTGCTCTTACCACTGCTGTTCTGCTTCTTAGTATTGGAAGCAGGAAAAGGAGTAGTGCCATCCACCTGGTGGGTACCAGTAAATTAGCTCAGACAGCAGCAGGCAGATTCTCTGATTTGTAGAGTTTGCCAATTTCTGCAGTGTAAATACTGCCACAGTGGCAGAATGGAGCTACCAGTGTGAACCTACATGGAGTGGGAAGAGAACTCTCTGAGCCAGCACAAGATAGTTCTTGTCAATCACCATATCACAGTGGCTCTACTGACACTTGAGAAGTCTCAGCACATGCAGGGGCACCAACAGAAGTGAAGCTGATAGAGCAGGAAAAGACAATTTCTGCTCCTAAGCTGAGAAGAACATGATTTTTGCCAAGAACACTGCAATCTCAGAGTGATTTCACTGCAGAGTGAAAAAAGGACCACAGAATGGACCTTCATTCTTTAAACAAGAGATTAAGGTCCAGAGAGAGGAACTAACTCATCCAGGTGACTTTTGATAAAGCTTGACCTTAGGACATAATTTTGTTACATATGTTTTATTTCCCTTTATACTGTGCTATCTCAAATTTTGAAAAAGCTTTTTTTATAAAAGTTTCTATACATTTTGGGAACTCCCTCATCCCTCATCTATCTTCCATACTTCTTAGATCCCTAAGTTGCACTGCCCTAACATGGGCTCAAGAAAGAATCTTACAAAGCAAAGGCTGATCAGAAAGTAGAAATCCCAGCCATTTCTTGGCCAGAGGCCATTGATTCTTCCCATTGATCTGGGCTCCAACACATGGCTTGCCAGCTCTAATATTACAACTATATAAAAGAGTTTGAATTTCTTAACTCTCCTCTTAAATTCACATTGTCAGGGCTTCCTGCCTCCAAAGCATGACTGCATGCCTCAGTGCACCCAGCTACTATGACCCAGACTTCCAATATCCTGCTCAATGAAATGAGTTAGCCAGCCTGACTTCACTTAGGGACTAGTGATTTCTGAAATGGAGTCAAGTCCTTAATGTATCCTGCTTCTGCTTCCCCAGTCTATTAATTTCTCTTTCCTTCCCTCCAATGCAGCACCCTTGATGCAGCTGGTTCCAAAACAACTGGAGCAGAGGAGAGGGGAGAGGGAAGAGTTTATATAAATGAGCTGATCAGATGAGTCCCTACTGGAGTGTGGTGGGCAGAATAATAGCCCCAGAGATACTTACGTCTAATCCCTCAAATCTGTGAATATGTTACCTTAATGACAACAGGGACTTTGCAGGGTAATTCAGTTAAGGCTCTTGATAGTCAGGAAGACTATCCTGAATTATGGGTGGATCAATGTCACAGGGGTCTTTAGGAGTGGAAGACCAGGGCAGAAGAGAAGATCAATGGGATATGATGTGAGGAAAGCTCTAACTGCTGTGCCAATTTTAAAGACAAGGGAAGGCTATTGTAATTAGTGCTTTGATGAACATTGGGGTATGAGTGTCTTTTTCAATTATGGTTTTCTTAGGGTAGTGGGATTGCTGGGTCATACTGTAGTTTTATTCCTAGTTTTTTTTTTTTGTTTGTTTGTTTGTTTTAAGAAATCTCCAGACTATTCTGCATAGGATTGCTGGGTCATATGGTAGTTTTATCCCTAGTTGTTGTTGTTGTTTTATTTTTTAAAAATCTCCAAACTATTCTCCATAGTGGCCATGTCAACTTATAGACCCCCAACAGTGCAAGAGGGCTCCCTCTTCTCCACACCCTCTCCAACATTTACCTTTTGAAGAGTTTTTGAGGATGGCCATTCTGAGTGGTGTGAGTTGACACTTCACTGTAGTTTTGATTTGCATTTCTCTAATAAGTGGTGTTGAGCATTTTTTCATGTGCGTGTTGGCCATCTGTATGTCTCCTTTGGAGAAATGTCTATTTAGGTCTTCCTAGAAAAGTGATACTGATGAATCTATGTGCAGGACAGCAATAGAGATGTTTGCATAGAGTACTGGCTTGAGGACATAGCAGGGGAATGAGAAGTTGGGATGAATTGGGAGAGTAGCGCTGAAACATGTACATTATCATATGGTAAATAGATAGCTAATTGGAGGCTGTCGTATAACACACGGAGCCCAACCCAGTGCTCTGTGAAGACCTAGAGGGGTAGGATAAGGTGGGCGGTGAAGGAGGCTCAAAAGGGAGGGGACGTAATGTATACTTATGACTGATTCACCTTGTTGTATGGCAGAAACCAACACAACATTATAAAGCAACTTTCCTCCAACTAAAAATAAATTTAGAAAAAGGTGAAGGAAGAGTCTGAGAGCTAGGGAATATGGGCAGCCCCTTGAAACTGGAAAAGACAAAAATATGTAGTCTCCCCTTAAGCCTCCAGCCAACCAGCTGTTGTGTCCTTTCCTGCTTCTGACAACTGGAGAGCTCCCAGTGTTGCTGTGAAACAAAACATCACTTTCCTTCTTATACTGGAAAGGACACAGTTAGACATATTACTTGTACCTTAGGAGAGAGGCCCAGGAGAATGAAATAGATGAGGTAGGCAGGTGTGAGAAAGAGCACAAGGTAAGAGACCAGAGGTCTGAGGTTTGTTCTTTCTGCAGTTATTTATTGGCTGCTTCTGGGCTGCTAATGCTATCCAGTAGCTGGCTAGATACAGTGGTGAACAAAAGGGTATAATCTGCCATCAAATGTCCTTAAGTAAGTCACTTCCCCTCCCTGGCCCTGGTTGAGTGGGTGGGGTCTCTCCTGTGTTTCCAGGCTCCCTGGATCCAGGGATCAGATCCCTCAGGAAGCTTATAAAGTTACCCAAAGAATCCGTATTTATTGAATACCTGCTACATGTCAGTCATGCTAGAACACCTGACGTGGCTTCCACGAGACAGATAGTTTTTCTCAAGAAGGGGCAACGGGCACTTACAGAAGCTAAATATCAAGATGCCTGGTTAGTAAATGGTGAGCCAACATGCCAACTAAGTCTGTCTGACTGCAAAACCATGAGAGCATTTTAGCCAATCCTGAGCAATGTTAGCTTAAGTGTACAGAATAGTGATTCAATATTTTTGTAGATTATACTCCATTACAGGTTATTAACAACATAATGGCTATAATTGCCTGTACTGTACAGTATACCCCTCTTGCTTATCTATTTTATCTATAGTAGTTTGTATATGTTAATCCCACCCCCCTAATTGTCCCTCCTCCCATGAGATTGATTCTTACCTATTCGTGCTTTAATTTCTTCATTAGGCTCCATTCTCTTCCTCTTTCCCAGCACCTTGCAATTCATGAAACTTTTTTAAGGTGGATTAAGTCCTCTATGGATTGTCAATTTATTGTTACACTTGATAATGCTAACTGTCCTAGGAGGTTTCAAGGTATATCAAACTCTCATTACAGAAGATCAGGCTGAAAGAGAAGGCTAAGGGACCTGCCAGGCTCACTCTGCTGGTTTGCAACAGACATGGAGAATTGCTAATAGATGTGGTCACATTGCTAATTAATAAGAAAAGATTCAAAAACTAGCTTTTTTTGCCTGATTCTGCCACTATATGGGACCACCTTAGAAGAAAGGGAAAAATACCCATACCATGAAACACATAACTCTAGGGTTTCCAGTTTGATTGTAAAAAGAGCAGGCATACAATGCAGGCAGAATTAGGACCTGTCATTTCCCAGTCAATTACTACCTTGATTCTGTTAGCTTTTGTCTGCAAAAGCAGCAGAACACTGTTTATAGGGAGAATGACTAATTTCATACACAGTTTAACTAGGTGGTTCAATCAAACTGTTCTTTCCTATGAAATTTGATGGTGGGAAATGATTACCACATAAAAAAGGTTTCACTCTGTTTGATTGAGTGATTTCTATAAGGCGTCTATATCATAATTTCATGGCTATGAATGTTAATTTTGCAACATCAACTGTAATTGGGTTCTGATAAAAAGACAACAGGTCCAAAATGGATTCACTTACACTAAGATCCACGTCACCAAACCAAGACTTAATATTTAATTACAGTTGTGGCTTCTCCCAAGAATGGAATCTTAAACCAGTCATCAGGAATGACCTGGTCAGCAATAATGGGGTCATCTGCCTGAAAGGCCCCTGTCATCCCCTAAAGGAAGGTAAAGTGAAAGTGTTAGTCACTCAGTCGTGTCCAACTCCTTGAGACCCCATGGACTGGAGCCCACCAGGCTCTTCTGTCCCTGGTATTCTCCAGGCAAGAATACTGGAGTGGGTAGCCACTCCTTTCTCCAGGGGATCTTCCCAACCCAGAGTTTGAACCCAGGTCTCCTACATTGCAGGCAGATTCTTTACTGTCTGAGCCACCAGGGACGCCACAGAGGAAGGCAGTCTTGCCACAATCAATCCACTTTTTGTTAGCATAACTTTCTCAGTATTCTTTCTTCTGCTATGAAAGTCTTTCATTTTGTACAGCTCAGAGCTCCTCTCTCTTTGCTAGTTATGATACTGCTTGACTTAATGAATCACTGAGTAAAGCCAATATGATCTTTAAATTTTAGTTGAATATTATTTTTTAACTGTATTGGTGGCAGTGACAGGATCCAAAAAAACTTTTGATGACTCTGGGGACAACAAGAAACAAAGGCATTGGTATCCATGAACACTTTGAGTTCTCTGTCTTTTTCATCATTTTTGAAGGCCACGAATAAGGTCTCCTTGTTTCTGAGACAGTGGTCCCCAGCCTTGTTGGCACCAGGGAACTGTTTCATGGAAGACAGTTTTTCTATAGCCCATGGAAGGGGAAAATGGTTTTTGGGATGATTCTCATAAGGAGCTTACCACCTAGATCCCTCACATTAACAGTTCACTGTAGAGTTCATGCTCCTGTGAGAGTCTAATGCTGTCACCGACCTGATAGGAGGTGAAGCTCAGGTGGTAGTTATGGTGATGCAGAGCAGCTGTAAATACAGATGAAACCTCACTCTCCTGCCCACCGTTTACTGCCTACTGTGCAGCCCTGTTATCAACAAGCCAACCAGTCTGTGACCCAGGGACTGGGGACTCCTGTTTTCAGATGCACTCTCTTTGCATTGAGCTCCCAGTTTAATTTGCTTTCTCCTCCAGGGCAGGTCAGTTTGAGTAACAGATCATTCCATCTGGAACCCAAGCCCCAGCCCTAAGCTCAGTCCAAAGCTGCCCATGTGATTGAAATCTGAGTTGCCAGTCCTCCTTTGTTGGGGATCTGCTGGTTCAGTTCTTTCCCCAGTCCTCACCTCCACATTGGGAATCTCTGGTGGATCACACAAGGTCTTCTATTGGTCATTTGACAGTAACACCTTTTGGTTACTGATGACTAATGTGCACATGAAATAAAGGCTATTGCTAATGGGAATTTCAAAAGCCAAAAAATTGATGGGCCAGATGCAGCACTTAATAGCTGTTAGAGGACTCCCCATCTAACTCAAAGACTCCTGTGTTAGGAGAAGTTGGTCACAAAGTAGGTTATATTGACACTAGGTCAACCATCAACCTCAAGAAAACCTCCAAGAAATAAGGCACACTGTAAAACATCACAGAGCCATCAGTCAAGCAGAATATCATGTTTAGGTGTTAATTTGGCTCCAGGAGACCTAAATTTAGCTAAAGAAATTAAATCCTTAACTTCCAAAGAAGTTGGCACACCTTATTTCATGTCCAAGAACTGTGGTTACAGAAACCACAGATGTCTACAAAAATGATGAAATCTTATTAAGGACAACTAGAATTCTCAGGTGACACTAGTGGTAAAGAACCCACTTGCCACTGCAGGAGATGTAAGAGAAGTGAGTTTGATCCCTGGGTTGAGAAGATCCCCTAGGGAAAGGCATGACAACCCACTTCAGTATTCTTGCCTGGCGATTCCCAGGGACAGAGAAGCCTGGTGGGCTACAACCCATAGGGTCACAAACAGACACTACTGAAGGGACTTAGAACACAGCACAGATGTCTACAAAAGTCACAAAATCTTACTAAGGAGAGCTAGAGTTACAGTGGCCGTTATGAGGAATATTCCAAATAGATAAGATCATTTAACAAATGCTCTTGAAAGCAAGGACTCCCTAATCAAATAGAATTGGATTTATCTTAATTGGTATGCAGAAGCCTCTAGAAGGCTTCAAAATTTCAAATTAGCTTCATTGAAAGATTTGTTGCAAAATAAATCTTTAATTAAAAAGTAGAGACACGAGAGGTAACTAAAACAAAAGACCATATGATGAGTGCAGCTCCTACCACTCCTCCCCTGTCTTTCCTTACTTAATTACTCATTCTGCTAATACACTTTCAGAATTGTCTTCCAGTCTGAAGAGACTATATGATCATACCCAAAGTCCACCAAGCTGGAGGGCTTACAGACACCCCCATGCTGCTGCTAAGTCGGGTCAGTCGTGTCCGACTCTGTGCGACCCCATAGACGGCAGCCCACCAGGCTCCCCCGTCCCTGGGAGTCTCCAGACAAGAACACTGGAGTGGGTTACCATTTCCTTCTCCAATGCCTGAAAGTGAAAAGTGAAAGGGAAGTCCCTCAGTCGTGTCCGACTCTTTGCGACCCCCTGGACTGTAGCCTACCAGGCTCCTCTGTCCATGGGATTTTCCAGGCAAGAGTACTGGAGTGGGGTGCCATTGCCTTCTCTGAGACACCTCCGTATTTACCTTCAAATGAGGGTTCATTTGTGGGTCCCTCCCAGGTTTGATGGAACCTTGAGTAAACTGTTCTAGTAAACTGTTTACTAAACCTTTCTAGTAAACTGTTTCCTTATTCCCATAAACAGCCAAGGGAAACTACAATTAGAATTAATGGAAAACTTTGCCAGTTTCTGGTAGATACTCAGGCTGAACTTTCTGTTACCCCACTTAGGCTTTCCGGAGAGCACAGTGGTAAAGCATCTGCCTGCTAGTGCAGGAGATGTAAGTGACGTAGGTTGATTTCTGGGTCTGGAAGATCCCCTGGAGTAGAAAATGGCAACCCACACCAGTATTCTTGCCTGGAAAATTACTTGGACAGAGGAGCCTGGTGGGCTGCAGTCCATGGGCCCACAGAGTCAGATGCAACTGAGCACACATAGAATGCAGAACCTGCAGATGGGGTCCTGGGAAAACTAGCAGAAGCCGATGAAGGATGAAGATTCTTGCCAGCAACAGATCTCTCGAATATCAGTCCACAGAGCCCAGTTGAGAGAGAAAAATAAAATTTCATATGGTCCCCTCCCTTCTAAATTCACATCCATTGGTTATTGATCATTTCCCTTCCAGCAACAGCTTTATGTTTTTGTTTGTCTTGTTTTGTGTCCTGAGAATTTGGCTTGGTAACTGTCAGGTTGGGGACCCCATAATATGGCCAGGCAGAAGTGTGAGTTGCAGGATCCTTCCAAATTGTTGCCAGCCCTCAAGGGAATTGCCTGTTCTTCTTCCTTTAGGCTTCCCAGATGGTACTAGTAGTAAAGAATCTGCCTGCAATGCAGAAGACCCAGCTTCGATCCCTGAATCAGGAAGATCCCCCAGGGAATGGCAATCCACTCCAGTTCTCTTTCCTAGAGAATCGCATGGACAGAAGAGCCTGGTGGGCTACAGTCCATGGGGTCACAAAGAGTCAGACACAACTGAGCGACTACACTTTCACTTCACTGTCACCCCTAACTTAAATGTACCCAGAGGGAAAGAAAAAACCATCTGTAGCTGTTGTGGAAGGACTTACTAAAACATACCAAAGACAGAACATAGAATTTTTTCCAGAACATAGAATTCCAAAACATAGAATTTTTTTTTGATTTGCCTCTTAGGTGGAGATCTTCCTGAGGGGAAAAAAAAGAACACTGAAGATAATGTGGTTGAATGCATATATCAGCCCCTTGATGTCATTTAGGCTGTAGACCAATTCTTTGAGGAATTAAAAATAAGTGTCCTTATCTTACACATTTTTGCAAAACCAGAAATTCAGATCTAGAAACTATTAAAAATCCACCTTTTCTCTTTTCTTTTTTTTAAAACCAATCCCCAAAGCTTTCCCATTCATCTCAAAGAGCTTGTGAATATTGTAAACATTCTGACCTTTAGGAAACAAGAATCCTTCTTGGAGGTACTTGCCTTCTTTTCCTGTGCCTTTGAGATGTAAATGTCCTATCAGGTATTCAAAAAAGGACTGGGGGGAATGCTATTTGGAATGTAGGCAAATGTGTCTTCTCTACAAATACTAATAAAAACTTAAAGTCTTCTGATCAGGTAATCTAAACTTATTGTATCTGCCAGAAACACGATTTGGTTCGAACGTTTCTTTCATAAACTAATGAGTTTTGCATTATCATATCTGCCTCACCGTTAAAATTTTAAAACAAATGTTATAAGGTTTCTGTTTGTAGCTGTCTGTATGTCTATATATATCTGTATATGTTGTTCATGTGTGATTTTTTCACCTCTTGATGATACTCTTAATATTAATTTATAAAAAATCTTTCTTTAATTGGCTTTTAAAAAAGAGTGTTGATGTGAATCAAGTATTTCTCAACCTCTCGGAAATGTGGAAAACAATCCATAAATTTTTCAAGTTCAAATGACCTGAAATTATCTTTAGTAAACAAAAACTAATTTAATTTTGTTTATATAATTGAAATAGGTATGTCTTCAGAGTTATTGGCATTAAAAATAATGAAGACATGCAGCTTTATTTCCATGTGGGTTTACAAGTTAAAGAAATGCATGTTATTTCTTTTATACAATTTGTCAGCAAGAAAAGTAACTTGGTATGATGAAATTTTATGAGAAATCTAAACATACTTGTTGAGAACAAGTGAATTAAATTGATGTAAGTGGGATGAGAGGTTTTAGATAAACTTTTCAACAATTATTATGTGTGTCTACTTTAAAATAGACTCCAAAATCTCTTTGATAATTTAAAACAGTAAAATGTTGATGTTAAATTAAATGATGGAAATTTATTGAATATCTAGATTATTTCCAAATAAGAAAAAACTATCAAAATACCAAAGAATGTGCTAACCATCAGACAATTGCACTCATCTCCCATGCTAGTAAGGTCATGCTTAAAATCTTGAATGCTAGGCTTCAGCATTATGCAAACCAAAGACTTCCAGATGTTCTAGCTGGGTTTAGAAAAGAAAGAGGAACTAGAGATCAAATTGCCAACATTCGCTGGATTATAAAGAAAGAAAGAGAATTTCAGAAAAACACCTATCTCTGTTTCGTTGATTACACTAAAGCCTTTGATTGTGTGGATCATGACAAACTGTAGAAAGTTCTTAGAGAGATGGGAATACTACATCTTACCTGTCTCCTGAGACACCTGTATGGAACAACTGATTGGTTCAAGATTGAGAAAGGAGTATGACAGAACTGTCTGCTGTCACTCTATTTGTTTAACCTACATGCTAAGCACATCATGAAAAATGTTGGGCTGGATGAGTTACAAGCTGGAATCAAGATAGGCAGGAGAAACATCAACAACCTCAGATATGCATAAGACAACCATTCTAATGGCAGAAAGCAAAGAGGAACTAAAGAGCCTCTTGATGAGGGTGAAGGAGGAGAGTGAAAGAGCCAGGTTAAGACTATATGTTAAAAAAAACTAGGATCATGGCATCTGGCCCCATCACTTCATGGCAAATAGAAGGGGAAAAGGTGGAAGGGGTGACAGATTTCCTCTTCTTGGGCTCCAAAATCTCTGTGGATGGTGACTGCAGCCATGAAATCAGAAGACGATTGCTTCTTGGCAGGAAAGCAATGAGAAACCTAGACAATGTGTTGAAAAGCAGAGACATTACTCTGCTGACAAAGGCCTGTATCATTAAGGCTACGGTGTTCCCAGTAGTCACAAATGGTTGTGAGAGCTGGACTGTAAAAAACCAGAATGCCAAAGAATTGATGCCTTTGAACTGTGCTGCTGGAGTAGACTCCTGAAAGGCCCTTGGACTGCAAGATCAAGCCAGTCAATCTTAAGAGAGATCAATCCTGAATATTCACTGGAAACACTGATGCTAAAGCTGAAGCTCCAGTATTTTGGTCATCTGATGCTTACAGATGACTCACTGGAAAAGTCCCAAATGCTGGGAAAGATAGAGGGCAGAGAAGAAGAGGGCGTCAGAGGATGAGATGCTTGGATGGCATCACCAATGCAATGAACATGAACTTGGGCAAACTTCAGAGATGGTGAGGGACAGGGAGGCCTGGCGTGCTGCAATACATGGGGTCTCAAAGAGTTAGACATGACTGGGCAACTGAACAACAACCACCAAAATATTAATTACTGAACATAGGTCTATCTACTTTGGCTAATTCCTGGGACAGTAAACATATTTGGATCTGTTAGCAAATTTTTTCTGTGCTATATTGAACAATTGTACTATGAAAGAAGTATCAGTTCAGTTCAGTCGCTCAGTCGTGTCCGACTCTTTGCGACCCCATGAATCGCAGCACGCCAGGCCTCCCTGTCCACCACCAACTCCTGGATTTCACTCAGACTCACATCCATCAAGTCAGTGATGCCATCCAGCCATCTCATCCTCAGTCATCCCCTTCTCCTCCTGCCCCCAATCCCTCCCAGCATCAGAGTCTTTTCCAATAAGTCAACTCTTCGCATGAGGTGTCCAAAGTACTGGAGTTTCAGCTTTAGCATCATTCCCTCCAAAGAAATCCCAGGGCTGATCTCCTTCAGAATGGACTGGTTGGAAGTATATGTTCCTAAAAATTACGAAATGCACTTATATACTTGCAATCTCAAGGACTCTGGTGTAACAGAGCTCGCAATTGCCTACAACTTAGTTTTCACTAGAAATTGAGGCTTCTAAGAGTTATAAGGGTTTCTCTGGTGGCTCAGATGGTAAAGAAACTGCTTTCAATGCAGGAGACCCAAGTTCAGTCCCTGGGTCAGGAAGATCCCCTGAGATAGAAAATGGCAGCCTACTCCAGTGTTCTTACTGGGAGAATTCCATGGACAGAGCAGCTTGACAGGCTACAGTCCATAGGGTCACTAAGAGTCCAATATGACTAAGTGACTTTCACTTCACTTCAAGGGTTAAAACTCTAATTGATATGTGCTATTAAAACTACTAAAAATAATTAGGGAAACAACTCTATGTACAAGGAAAATGACTGTGTTTTTGGCTGAGGTGTTAGTTCAGTTGCTCAATCGTGTCCAACTCTTTGCGACCCCCATGAACCGCAGCATGCCAGGCCTCCCTGTCCATCACCAACTCCCGGAGTCTACCCAAACCCATATCCATTGTGTCGGTGATGCCATCCAACCATCTCATCCTCTGTCATCCCCTCTCCTCCTGCCCTCACTCTTTCCCAGCATCAAGGTCCTTTCAAATGAGTCAGCTCTCTGTACCAGGTGGCCAAAGTATTGGAGTTTCAGCTTCAACATCAGTCCCTCCAATGAACACCCAGGACTAATCTCCTTTAGGATAGACTGGTTGGATCTCCTTGAAGTCCAACGGACTCTCAAGAGTCTTCTCCAACACCACAGTTCAAAAACATCAATTATTCGGCACTCAGCTTTTATAGTCCAACTCTCACATCCAAACATGACTACTGGAAAAACCATAGCCTTGACTAGACAGACCTTTGTTGGCAAAGTAATGTCTCTGCTTTTTAATATGCTATCTAGGTTAGGCTGAGGTATGGAGATACATTTTTTTAAGAAAAGAAAATAAATTTATCCTAAAGTCAAAATGGTTATTTCAAGATTGAAAAGAGGAGAATAAAGGACAAAATGGTATAAAATGTTGGGAAGTGGCGGTCCAGTGGTTAAGAATCCACCTGCCAATGTAGAGAACACAGTTTCCTTCCCTGGTGCAGAAACTAAGATTCCACATGCCATGGCATAACTAAGCCTGTGAGCTACAACGGTTGAAGCCCATTGGCCCGAGAAACTATGCTCTGCAATATAAGAAGCCACTGCCATAAGCACACATGACCCCCAAAGCTTTCCCATACATTGGTGTCAAATGAAATCTCAGAGACAGAATTCTGGGTGAAGTAGAGAAGAATAGCTTTAGTGCTTTGCCAGTCAAAAGGGGTCATAGTGGGCTCACACCCTCAAAAAACCATGTGTCCCAACTTGAGAAAGATAGTGAGAAGTTTTATAGAAGTTGTTCAAAGAGAATATGATGTGCTCATGGACCTTCTTCTGATGGGTTGGTGGTAAGGCATTAGGAGTTAGCTTCATCAGCCTGCAGATCCAACTGGTCTGGGGTCTCCACGTTTGTGGGCAGCACAACATTGTTAATCGTTAACTTCTCTTACTTGGATGTTATTTCAGTATCTGCAAAATAGGTAAAAAATATTGTGTGTATACTTTGATGGGGAAATAGGACCTTGCCCCGAGGCTGCTCTTGACTATTTTACTTTGGTATCCCATTCCCTCCCCTTCCTAATTAACAACTGCTTGCATCTGCCCATTGGAACTCTGGGATGGTCATGGAGGCTGAATGAAGCCTGTCTCCTATAATCAAGGAAATAAAGAACACAGACTCTGTGCCCAGGAGCCTGCATGGTATCACCCACATCATAACTAGAGGGTAGCGCTCGCTCACTGCAACTAGAGAAAGCCTGCGTGCTGCAACAAAGACAGTGCAGCCATGAATTAATGAATTAAAAAAATATTAAAAAAAAAAAGGTGGGAAGAGAGTATGGCCAAAGTAGCTAAAATTGAGTTGCTATTTTAAGTCTTTTTAATAATAAGCTTATATTAATACCAATAGTGTACCTATGTAAAAACCAGACTTAATTTTTTATCTGCTAAAAGAACAAAGCTTTCTGGTAGTTGCCTGGTGTCCTAGTGGTTAGGATTTAGGGCTTCCACTGCCGTTGCCTGGATTCAACTGTTGGTTGGGGAACTCTGCCTGGTGAGGCCAAAAATATATACATATATTTTTTTGGGATTTCCCTGGTAGTCCAGTGGGTAAGACTGTGCATTTCCACTGCAGAGGGTATGGGCCCAATCCCTGGTCAGGGAACTAAGATCCCACATGCTGAGAGGTGCAGCATGTGGGATATTCCCCCAACCAAAAAAAAAAGAACAGAAAAATTTTTCTTTGACTACTAGCCTCCTCTTGATAAAGAATTATGAAAGGTTTGTCTTTACCAATTGGTAATCTCCCTAGGAAACAAAGACTCTATGTTTTTCAAAACAATCTCCCATGTTTCAAGTTGTCTTTATCAAGTCTTTGATTTCTTAAAAAAATTGAGTCTTCTTTACTAAAATAGCTAAGGGTTTTTTTTTGTTTGTTTGTTTGTTTTGATTTGCTTTGTTTCATAAGTATTTAACTTTTTGTATTTGTCTGTGAAGTCCTTATTGTTACTATGGTTAAGTGGATAAACTAAGTACTATTTCACAGAGCCCTAAGATCCTATTTGACCAAGTGTTTTAAAACCTTTAGATATTTTTGACAAATGTGTTCCAATTCAAATTCTAAATAAAATCTTTTTGGGGATTTTACAGAGGATGCTTGGAAAATTGCAAAAGGTTTCTTATCTCTCCTTATAAAAGAGAGTTGCTATGCTAATTAAACTTGTGTTAAATCACATGAAGCATTGTCAAATAAGTGGTGTTAAACCTTTTTCAGTTCTGATATATCCCAGTGTAGTGTTATCCATCATAATTTTAGTTATTATGTTAAAATGTTGTATGCCTTAGAAATAAGAAAATTCCCTTGCCAGTTGCATTGCAATGAAATTTTATCAGAACTTCATCCACTTTTAAGTCTTTGTCATTTATAGTTAGTTTTCCTCTGATGTTTTTGGAAAAGTGAGACTCATGGAAAGTATCCACTGTGACACTGCTGTGAAATTAAACAGCACTGGGCCTTGGGTACACATATCCTAGCTGAAGAAGTGTCCATCAGACACATCTGATCTGGTGTAAATGCTGGAAACCCCCATATCAAATCAACTAGGAAGAGGCATTTACTTTAAGGTAGACTGCTTCTACTCAAGGCACTGGATCAAGACTTCATACTTTAACTAAACATGAAAACCTTTTTCTCCTCTTTCTTTTTACTTTGGCATTACTCTGAAAGATAACACCATCATCCATCTCACAGGCCACTGCTAACTGGGGTAAATTTTCAGACTGCTGGATCTGTCCTCAAAAATTCCAATCTGTCCATGAGTCTAAAGATCCCCTGGTTCTCCCTGTGACCAATTTTTATTTTATTCCCACTGTCATCATAAACTATAATTGACCCTCCTCAGAAGTCACTTACAGAGCTGGCTTTTATGGCCGGAACATCCACTGCCTTGTTTCCACCCTTCTCTTTTGATAACTGGACATGACCAACTAGACTCAAATGCCTACGCAAATTGTGGTACATTTACACTACTAATCCTCTAAAACAATAAAATGGGAAAGACTAGAGATCTCTCCTAGAGAAGGAAATGGCAACCCACTCCAGTGCTCTTGCCTGGAGAATCCAATGGATGGAGGAGCCTGGTGGGCTGCAGTCCATGGGGTCATAAGAGTTGGACATGACTTCCCCTTCAATTTTCACTTTCATGCATTGGAGAAGGAAATGGCACCCCACTCCAGTGCTCTTGCCTGGAGAATCCCAGGGACGGGGGAGCCTGGTAGGCTGCCGTCTATGGGGTTGCACAGAGTTGGACACGACTGAAGCGACTTAGCAGCAGCAGAGCTCTCTTCAAGAAAATTAGAGATAGCAACGGAACATTTCATGCCAAGATGGGCACAATAATGGACAGAAATGGTATGGCCCTAACAGAAGCAGAAGATATTAAGAAGAGCTGGCAAGAATACACAGAAGAACTATACAAAAAAGATCTTCATGACCCAGACAATCACAAGGGTATGATCACTCACCTAGAGTCAGACATCCTGGAATGGGAAATCAAGAGGGCCTTAGGAAACATCACTATGAACAAAGCTAATGGGGGCGATGGAATTTTAGTTGTACTATTTCAAATCCTAAAAGATGATGCTGTGAAAGTGTTGCAACATGCTAGGAAATTTGGAAAACTCAGCAATGGCCATAGGACTGGAAAAGGTCAGTTTTCATTCCAATCCCAAAGAAAGGCAATGCCCAAGAATGCTCAAACTACTGCACAATTGCACTCATTTCACACGCTAGTTAGTAAAGTAATGCTCAAAATCCTCTAAGCCAGTCTTCAACAGTATGTGAACCATGAAATTTCAGATGTTCAAGCTGGTTTTAGAAAAAGCAGAGGAACCAGAGATCAAATTGCCAATATCTGTTGGGTGAACAGAAAAGCAAGAGAGTTCCAGAAAAACATCTACTTCTACTTTATTGACTATGCCAAAGCCTTTGATTGTGTAGACCACAACACTGTGGAAAATTCAAGAGATGGGAATACCAGACCCCCTGATCTGCCTCTTGAGAAATCTGTATGCAGGTCAGCAAGCAACAGTTAGAACTGGACATGGAACAACAGACTGGTTCCAAATCAGGAAAGGAGTTCATCAAGGCTGTATATTGTCACCCTGCTTATTTAACTTATATGCAGAGTACATCATGAGAAACGCTGGACTGGAAGAAACACAAGCTGGAATCAAGATTGCTGGGAAAAATATCAATAACCTCTGATATGCAGGTGGCACCACCCTTATGGCAGAAAGCGAAGAAGAACTGAAAAAAAAACCTCTTGATAAAAGTGAAAGAGGAGAGTGAAAAAGTTGGCTTAAAACTCAGCTTTCAGAAAACTAAGAATGGCATCTGGTCCCATCACTTCATGGCAAATAGATGGAGAAACAATGGAAACAGTGACAGACTATTTGGTGGGGTGGGGGTGGGGGCTCCAAGATCACTACAGATGGTGACTGCAGCCATGAAATTAAAAAAACGCTTGCTCCTTGGAAGAAAAGTTATGACCAACCTAGACAGCATATTAAAAAGCAGAGATATTATCTTGCAACAAAGGTCCATCTAGTCAAGTGTATGGTTTTTCCAGGAGTCATGTATGGTTGTGAGAGTTAGACTATAAAGAAAGCTGAGTGCCAAAAAATGGATGCTTTTAAACTGTGATGTTGGAGAAGACTCTTGAGAGTCCCTTGGACTGCAAGGAGATCCAACCAGTCCATTCTGAAGGAGATCAGTCCTGAATATTCATTGGAGGGACTGATGTTGAAACTGAAACTCCAATACTTTGGCCACCTGATACAAAGAACTGACTCATTAAAAAAAAAAAAAAAACCTGATACAGGGAAAGATTGAAGGCAGGAGGAGAAGGGGATGACAGAGGATGAGATGTTTGGATGGCATCACCGAATCAATGGAGGTAAGTTTGAGTAAACTCTAGGAATTGGTGATGGACAGGGAGGCCTGGTGTGCTGTGGTCCATAGGGCCGCAAAGAGGTGGACATGACCGAGAGACTGAACTGAACTGCACTGAACTGAATGCTCTTATAATTATCCAATTATCTAAAGGAGATCTGCCACCAGTTACACAGAGATCTCATCAGCAGCACCCTTTTTTGCAAGAAGTTTAGAACAACTTTTTATTTCAGACTAGGAGATTTACTTCCCAAATGCACCAAAAAGCCAAGTGACCTCTGGCCTGAACAGGCAAATACAGCAGTCCCTGCAAATGAATCCATGAATAGTGCCACCTTAGTGTCATTTGTCCCCTAGCAGATTTTAATATTTGTCTGAGGAGGCACTTATTCTGATTGGGTCTATGAATGCTGAGATGGCTGGTGCATAACAAGGCAATGCCTTTTAGGTCATCTATTAATAAGTGTGACTCTAACTGTCCACAATCAAACTGAGACACGTGTTTGGTCAACTCTCCTGCATTCGTTGAGTTAGAAGACGCCTACCAGGAGGCATTCATGATTCAGGATTTGCTTCCTTTTAGCAACTTCCTTGCCTAGAAGAGAGTATAAATGAGGCTATGATCAAGAACTTCTCCTTAAGAATGGAATCTTCGAGTGAGTCATCACAAATGACTTGGTCAGCCCTAGTGGGGCCTTCTGCTTGATAGAAACTTGCCATACTCTAAAGGAAGGTGACCTTGTCACAACCAACTGGCTTTTTGCAGATATAGCTTTCTTGTTCCTCTCCCTTCTACCTACAATTCTTTCATTTTGTACAGCTCCTTGGAGATCCTTTCTGTGTGCTAGGTGGGATGCTGCCCAATTCATGAATTACTGAATAAAGCCTAGACCATCTTGCACTCTTAGGTTCATTGCATTTTTCACAATAGCTAGGATGTGGAAACAAGCTAAATGTTCATTGATAGATGAATGGATAAAGAAAATGTGATATATTTATACAATGGAATACTACCCAGCCATTAAAAAGAATGAACTCTTGCCATTTACAACAATAGGTGGAACTTGAGGGTATTATGCTAAGCAAAATAAAATAGATGAAAGTGAAAAATTTGGCTTAAAACTCAACATTCAGAAAATGAAGATCATGGCATCTGGTCCCATCACTTAATGGCAAATAGATGGGAAACAATGGAAAGAGTAACAGACTTTATTTTTTGGGTCTTCAAAATCACTGCAGATGGTGACTGCAGCCATGAAATTAGAAGACACTTGCTCCTTGAAAGAAAGGCTATGACCAACCTAGACAGCATATTATAAAGCAGAGACATTACTTTGCCAACAAAGGTCCATCTAGCCAAAGCTATGTTTTCCCAGTAGTCATGTATGAATGTGAGTGTTGGACTATAAAGAAAGCTGCATGCCGAAGAATTGATGCTTTTGAACTGTGGTGTTGGAGAAGACTCTTGAGAGTCCCTTGGACTGCAAGGAGATACAACCAGTCCATCCTAAAGGAGATCAGTCCTGAATATTCATTGGAAGGACTGATGCTGAAGCTGAAACTCCAATACCTTGGCCACCTGATGTGAAGAGCTGACTTTTCAGGCAGGAGGAGAAGGCGACAACAGAGGATGAAATGGTTGGATAGTATCACCCCTCGATAGACACGAGTTTGAGTAAGCTCTGGGAGCTGATGATGGACAGGGAAGCCTTCAGTGCTGCAGTACACAGGGTCGCAAAGAGTTGGACATGACTAAGCGGCTGAACGGAACTGAAAATAAATCAGACAGGGAAAGAAAAGTACTGCATGATTTCACTTATATATAAAATGTAAAACCACAAACAAACATAATAAAACAGAAACAAACTCACGGATACAGAAAACAGACCAGTGGTTTCCAGAAGGGAGAGTGGTTACAGAGCGAGCAAAATGGATGAAAAGGATTAAGAGGTACAAACTTCCAGTGATAAAATAGCCAAGTACATGGAGATGTAATGTACAGCATGGGGAATATGGTTAATAACATTGTTTTAGCTTTGTATGGTGACAGATTGTAGCTAGACTTATCATGCTGATCATTTCATGATGTATATAAATGTCAGATCATTATTTTGTACCCTGAAACTAATTTAATACTGTATGTCAGTCATACTTCAATTAAAAAGTTAAAGTCAGTTAATTTTTTCTTTAAAAGGTTCCAAAAGAAAGAAAAACAAAGCCCCCACCACCACCACTTAGACTTAAACTCCCTGGTGTTGGAGAGGGTGAAAGAAAGGATGAAGGGGGAGGGACAGGAAAAAGGTAGAACGAGAGAATGGACTGGATCTCACAAGAATGTGATTGTGCAGATAAAAGCTCAACTTTCTGCTCTAAAACCTCTTGCAATATGAAACAATAAATTGCAATGCAAATTTGCTTCTCTAAGTAACAAGGGACTGAAACCCAGGCTCAACTGGGTTCCCTGGATTTATTTACAAGGGGGGAAATTGTGCTTTGGATCACCTAGGGAACCTGACTGCATTTAAGATGACAATGTTTGCTGCAGATTCTCTCCTGGCTACCATTTCCTTGGAGCCTGTGGGCCTGGCTTGTGTTGAGAGATACCCCTGAGGTTATACCTACCATGAGGCTGAGGTAGGCTCCTGCCACCTGGCTTTCAGGGAACTAGAAAGTGATTTTGAGTAGCTATTCACCCTAAATTCTTGCCTGGAAAATTTCACAGGCAGAGAAGCTTGGCAGGCCACAGTCCATGGGGCCACAGGGAGTTGGACATGACTGGGCCACTGAGCATGCACACACACATTCATCCTAAATACCTTATCTCCCTACCCAGCCTACGCTGCCTACCGATTTCTCTCCTCTTCTTTGAATATTAAGGTAACTCACAAGAGAGATTATGGGGGACATTCTAACTTAAGTGGATAATTTTTCCCTTAAAGAGTGGACTGATTTATAAGGGTACATAATCTTGGATGTTGAGTGGTAGAGGCTGGGCTGAGATTCAAGCCCTTGTCTTTCTGTTGCAGGAAGGGGAACCCCTTCCAGGGCTTGAAACTGGGCTCTTGTTTAACACTCGGAAATGAATTGTCTGAGGAGACACATGTGCTAACAAAGCAAGAGATTTTATTGGGAAAGGGCACCTGGGTGGAGAGCAGTAGCGCAAGGGAACCCAGGAGAACAGCTCTGCTACTTGGCTTGCAGTCTTGAGTTTAATGACTAGTTTTATGATGGGATTAGTTTCTGGGCTGTCTTTAGCCAATCATTCTGACTCAGAGTCCTTCCTGGTGGTGCATGCCTTGTTCAGCCAAGATGGATGCCAGTGAGGAGGATTCTGGGAGGTGGTCAGACATGTGGTGTCACCTTTTGACCTTTCCTGAGCTCTTCTGGTTGGTGGTGGCTTATTAGTTCCGTATTCCTTACCAGGACCTCCTGTCATAACATAGCAAATGGTTACTATGGTGCTTGGCCAGGGTGGGCGGTTTTGGTCAGTCTGCTTCCCCTAATACCTCTGGCCATAAAGCCCTTACATTGCTACACTGGCAACTTAGATGATAAATATTCTGGGGAAGTTGAGGACAGAGCAGCCCCACATCTGGTGAATAGGTTTCTAACCCTTATCAAGAGCTTCTGACTGAGTTCGATGCTGTCCTGAAAGTTCCTGAACATAGCCACACATACTAGATCTTCCTGAATCTTTGCCACAGTTATTCCCATTTTATAGATGTGGAAACTGGAGGCACTAAGAGGCTGATTGTCATGCCCAAAGCACACAGTCAGTAAGTGGTAGGGTCTGGATCTGGTTTCAAGTCTACTCTAAGCCACACTGAGAGTCCATCTCAGAGATGTTGAGCAGACTCAGACATGTGTCTTTTGCAGTGTTTTCTAGAATTCTTCCTCTTCTTCCTGAGCCCCTGATTCACTGTTCTTCAGCTCAGTGAGACAGAAAAGCTAGTGACCGAGGATGAACATTTCAGGGGAGCCCTGCTGGACTCCTTATGCTAAATGAACTCCCCAGCACTATTAGTAATCCCATCACATGAGGCTCATTCCTTTCAGCTTTAAAGTGCTTCTGTTCTTAAGAACCTTTTTTCAAATTGCAAATATCCTTGGATGTAACAAAAATCACAGTTAGGTCTAGGACCCTGAGAATGAAACCCAGGACCAAGATTTGGTTCTGGGGAGCAGAGAACTCAAATCTGCAAAAGATGCAGTATTAGAGGGGCTGGGACAAACGCTGAAGAAGATTCAGCCCCAGATGACTCTTGGTGACCCAGTGCCCATGGACACTTCCCATTAGCTCCGAGCCACCCATCTACAGCAACTTGGGAGGAGTGGGATGGGATGGGGTCAGGTGAGTCCTCTCATTGGTTTCCAACTGATGTTCACTTACTCTCATCAAGCTGTCTGACCAGAGGTCACCTCCAGACTCATCTCTCCTTTGCCTTTTCTCAGGTGCACAGGGAAGGTCCATTCCCACGTCCATTCAAGCCTGAATGGAGAGATCTGACCAATACTTTATCTTTGTTCCTTCCCCTGCCTCAGTAGACATTTGCAAGCTGGGAGGATTTTAAGCCCTTCCAGCCTCCCTCCTTTCCCCAATCCTCCTATCTCTCCCATCTATTGTCATTGTTGGAAATGAATCATGTAAACAAACATTAAAAAAAAAATCTACAGTAGCCCTAATTGAATCTTCCTGCTGCATTGTTATGGAAAAACAAGGGCAATTTCCTGTCAGTTATTGAGCTATTTAGCAATTATTTCTTATCATTAGTTTGCAAATTCAAACAGCATCAAATTCTGTTTGCCAAGTTACAAAGGCATAGCATCATGGAAGGGCCCTCTTTGCAGGAGCCAGGCCTTCCTCAACTCTCCCCACCTCCTTCCAGGCCTGCCAGCCTGCTGCAGCTTCTGCAAGAAAGATCAGCACCCTGGGAGAGCCTGCATAATGGGGGTTTTGCTTCCTTTGGCACTCCCATTAGCTAATGGAGCGAGCTGCTTCCCAGGGGACTGACAGCCCCACAGGGGAGCTTGGAGTTGGCATGTACATGGCCACCCCTGGGACTGGGTCACCTGGCAGGCCAGGTTCTACTAAATAGCTAAGCCAGATGAAGACGTGAGCATTCTACATTATCAACCTTCACTGTCGGTTTTCTTTGCCTACAGTCAGGTCTGTCTTTCTTAGGTATTTCTCAGGCACTCAATTCACAGCACACATGCCCAGGAAGGCAACAGACACTGTCCCTGTCATTACAGGTGCAAACACAGGCTGAAGAAGACCATCAGTACAAGGAGAGAACAGTCAGCAGGCCGTCATTCACAGTGGGGGTGGTTTTAAACAATTCTCACAAATGACACTTGCTTCCAAGTAAAATGAGGTCAGATGTTTCTTGAGAACAGCCTGTGGGAGGGTGCAAGTCACAAAGGACACAGCACCAGTGCATATATAGAATTCCAAACTATCACCTTTTCTAGGTGATGGAGCTGCAGGGAGCTTGTGGTCTGATTGAGCTACTGCATTACATCTACTACTGAGGGCAGGAATCCCTCAGAAAAAAGGAGTAGCCATCATGGTCAGCAAAAGAGTCTGAAATGCAGTACTTGGATGCAATCTCAAAAACGACAGAATGATCTCTGTTCATTTCCAAGGCAAACCATTCAATATCACTGTAATCCAAGTCTATGCCCCAACCAGTAACACTGAAGAAGCTGAAGTTGAACAGTTCTATGAAGACCTACAAGACCTTTTAGAACTAACACCCAAAAAAGATGTCCTTTTCATTATAGGGGAATGGAATGCAAAAGTAGGAAGTCAAGAAACACCTAGAGTAACAGACAAATTTGGCCTTGGAATGCGGAATGAAGCAAGGTAAAGACTAATAGAGTTTTGCCAAGAAAATGCACTGGTCATAGCAAACACCCTCTTCCAACAACACAAGAGAAGACTCTACACATGGACATCACCAGATGGTCAACACTGAAATCAGATTGATTATATTCTTTGCAGCCAAAGATGGAGAAGCTCTATACAGTCAGCAAAAACAAGACCAGGAGCTGACTGTGGCTCAGAACATGAACTCCTTATTACCAAATTCAGACTTAAATTGAAGAAAGTAGGGAAAACCGCTAGACATTTAGGTATGACCTAATCAAATCCCTTATTATTATACAGTGGAAGTGAGAAATAGATTTAAAGGACTAGATCTGATAGATAGAGTGCTTGATGAACTATGGACTGAGGTTCGTGACATTGTATAGGAGACAGGGATCAAGACCATCCCCATGGAAAAGAAATGCAAAAAAGCAAAATGGCTGTCTGGGGAGACCTTAGAAATAGCTGTGAGAAGAAGAGAAGTGAAACGTAAAAGAGAAAAGGAAAGATATAAGTATCTGAATGCAGAGTTCCAAAGAATAGCAAGAAGAGATAAGAAAGCCTTCTTCAGCGATCAGTGTAAAGAAATAGAGGAAAACAACAGAATGGGAAAGACTAGACATCTCTTCAAGAAAATTAGAGATCCCAAGGGAGCATTTCATGCAAAGATGGGCTCGATAAAGAACAGAAATGGTCTGGACCTAACAGAAGCAAAAGATATTAAGAAGAGGTGGCAAGAATACACAGAAGAACTGTACAAAAAAGATCTTCACGACCTGGATAATCACGATCCTGGAATGCAAAGTCAAGTGGGCCTTAGAAAGCATCACTACGAACAAAGCTAGTGGAGGTGATGGAATTCCAGTGGAGCTATTTCAAATCCTGAAAGATGATGCTGTGAAAGTGCTGCACTCAATATGCCAGCAGTTTGGAAAACTCAGTGGCCACAGGACTGGAAAAGGTCAGTTTTCATTCCAATCCCAAAGAAAGGCAATGCCAAAGAAGGCTCAAACTACTGCACAATTGCACTCATTTCACATGCTAGTAAAGTAATGCTCAAAATTCTCCAAGCCAGGCTTCAATAATATGTGAACTGTGAACTTCCTGATGTTCAAGCTGGTTTTAGAAAAGTCAGAGGAACCAGAGATCAAATTGCCAACATCCACTAGATCATGGATAAAGCAAGAGAGTTCTAGAAAAACATCTATTTCTGCTTTATTGACTATGCCAAAGCCTTTGACTGTGTGGATCACAATAAACTGTGGAAAATTCTGAAAGAGATGGGAATACCAGACCACCTGACCTGCCTCTTGAGAAATCTGTATGCAGATCAGGAAGCAACAGTTAGAACTGGACATGGAACAACATACTGGTTCCAAATAGGAAAAGGAGTACGTCAAGGCTGTATATTGTTACCCTGCTTATTTAACTTCTATGCAGAGTACATCATGAGAAACGCTGGACTGGAAGAAACACAAACTGGAATCAAGATTGCTGGGAGAAATATCAATAACCTCAGATGTGCAGATGACACCACCCTTATGGCAGAAAGTGAAGAGGAGCTAAAAAGCCTCTTGATAAAAGTGAAAGAGGAGAGTGAAAAAGTTGGCTTAAAGCTCAACATTCAGAAAATGAAGATCATGGCATCAGGTCCCATCACTTCATGGGAAATAGATGGGGAAACAGTGGCTGACTTTATTTTTTCGGGTGCAAAATCACTGCAGACGGTGACTGCAGCCATGAAATTAAAAGATGCTTACTCCTTGGAAGAAAAGGTATGACCAACCTAGATAGCATATTCAAAAGCAGAGACATTACTTTGCCAACTAAGATCCGTCTAGTCAATGCTATGGTTTTTCCAGTAGTCATGTATGGATGTGAGAGTTGGACTGTGAAGAAAGCTGAGCGCTGAAGAATTGATGCTTTTGAACTGTGGTGTTGGAGAAGACTCTTGAGAGTCCCTTGGACTGTGAGGAGATCCAACCAGTCCATTCTGAAGGCGATCAGCCCTGGGATTTCTTTGGAAGGAATGATGCTAAAGCTGAAGCTCCAGTACTTTGCTCACCTCATGTGAAGAGTTGACTCATTGGAAAAGACTCTGATGCTGGGAGGGATTGGGGGCAGGAGGAGAAGGGGATGACAGAGGATGAGATGGCTGGATGGCATCACTGACTCGAGGGACGTGAGTCTGAGTGAACTCCGGGAGTTGGTGATGGACTGGAAGGCCTGGAGTGCTGCAATTCATGGGGTCGCAAAGAGTCGGACACGACTGAGTGACTGAACTGAACTGAGCTAACTTTCGCTATCAGCTGCTGACACCTACTTTCCACCCCCACCCCAACCCCCCCACCCCCCCCACCGCTGGGAAGCTGCCTGATTGCATCACAAAAGCCTCTTGGTACCAAGCCAAATATGTGTCTGCTTGTCCTACACAGTAAAACTAGTCTACTGGCTTATGGTGAAGGTAAGTGCAGTATTTATTATAGAGAGCCAAGCAAGGAATCCAATAGCTAGTTCTCAAAACTCCTGAACTTCTTGATGGGTTTCAGCAAGATATTTTTAAAGGCAAGGTGATCAAGGGATGTCCCAGGGTATGTGATCAGCTTGTGCACAATTTTCTGTTTGGTTGATGGTGAGGTAACAGGGTGGTGTCACAGAGGGTAATATTATCAATCTTTAGGCTCCAGAAGGTCTGGGAGCTATGTGTTCATGATCATCAGGTAGTTAATTTCTTCCATTTGGTGGTGGTTTTATTATCTGAAAAGCAACTCAGGAAATGTTCATCAGATATACTATTACCCAGGTAGTTCAGAGATGAGCTAAAGCAGAGGACCTGGGGGCTGGGTCTGTCCTGGGAAAGCCCCATAGGGTCCTGCTTGGTTACAACTCTTCTCTCCACCTCTCCCACAACCCTCATGCCCAAAGGCCTAGCAAAATACTTAGAACATGTACAGGCTGATAGTAAGAGAACTTGCAATGGGAACAAGGATGAGTGGCTGTGTAACAAACTACCCCTAAATTTAGCAGCTTAAACCAGCAAACATGTCATCTCACAGGTTCCATGGGTTAGGAATCTGCTGTGTTTTGTTGAGTGTCTCTAGCCCACTATCTCTTCAGAGACTGAGGTTGAAGTGAAGCTCTTGGCAGATGCCTTGGACTCATCCAAGGCTAACAGGGTGTAAGGAATCTGCTTCCAAGGTTACTCATGAGGTCATGGGTATGTGGGTTGACCTTGGTACCTCTCTTAAAGGGTTCTTCCTTGAGTTGTGCAATCTAGAGGAGAGGTCCCTCAAGAAAGAAGCTGTGATTATTATGTCACCTATATCAGATATGATGTCCCATAACTTTTTCTGTATTCTGTTTGGTTGAAGTGAGTCACCAGGTCCTCACTTACATAAGCCATGAATATCAGGAGGTAAGGATCACTGGGGTCACTCAAAGGTTGCCCAACACATAGACCTTCAAAAATCCAGTGTCTCTGGATTTTCCCTTCATCTTTTGTCTTCTCTTAATTAATTTAGCAGTAATTAGTGGAGCATCTCAGGAGAAGGTAATGGCAACCCACTCCAGTACTCTTGCCTGGAAAATTCCATGGGTGGAGGAGCCTGGTAGGCTGCAGTCCATGGGGTCATGAAGAGTCGGACACAACTGAGTGACTTCACTTTCACTTTTCACTTTCATGCATTGGAGAAGGAAATGGCCACCCACTCCAGCGTTCTTGCCTGGAGAATCCCAGGGACGGAGGAGCCTGGTGGGCTGCAGTCCATGAGGGTCGCACAGAGTCAGACATGACTGATGTCACTTAGTGGCAGCAGTAGCCGTGGAGCATCTATAACGCACAACGCCTTGTGATAAATACCATGAGCAATGCAACAACACTTAATAACAGAGTTCCTTTCTTTCTTGGGGGCCCCAAGTCCATGGATGAGATGAGACAAGACTATCTTGTCTTATCCTGGAAGCAGCTTGAGTGCTCAGGCTGCGGAACCAGGAGCACTATGGTGACTCCGATGAGGAAGCTAATTCTTTGGGGGAGATCAATCAGGCAAAGCTTCCTTTGCTCTTTCTAATCCACAAATAGGAAGAAGAAGAGAAAAATAAAAAGAAGAAAGGAGGAGGGAAAGGAAGGTAGGTAAGACAGAAGCATGGAGGAAGAAGGAAGAAAAGATGAAAAGAAGGAAGGGAGGGAGGGAAAAAATGTGCCAGAGATAGCTTTCTAAATTCATTTCTTTTCTTAAAGATATTTTAATGATTCTCTTGTTGTTTTTCAGTCCCGAAGTCCTATCCAATTCTTTGAAAATCCATGGGCTGCAGCAGGCCAGGCTTCCCTACTACACAAATGAATTATCACTTAGACTGGGATTCAAAGCTTTTCCAATTGTCTGTTCTGTAACAGTCCCCACCCTAGTCTTACCTTTCACACTTAAATGGTGAAGTAAATCATTGGTGGATTCAGGATTTTAATCCAATCTCCCCAATTTCTAAAGCTCATATAATTTCTACCATACTACTCTGCTCCTCAGATCAGAGTAGTATGGTACAATACAATTTGACAACCAGTTAAATATGGGCACCAGAGGAAAGGAACAGTTTGACCATCACTTTAGACTTCAACTGGAATGGATCTGGAAATGGTAATGCCGTTGCTTAAAAACAGCAGAAAGTTTGAAAATTTCTATTTTAGCTTGCCACTTTGAAGTTCTGACAGGACCTTTGAAAGGTAAAGTCCAAGGTGAAATGTGAGCTTGGAGATACAGTGGAAGATTTTCAGAGTTGTCCTCTGAAAGTTTAAGGAGTAGTAAATGAAGTGTTAGCAGTAGTTGAAATTTCCAATATTGACAAAAACCAACATTGATAGTTGTGATTTTCTCACGTAATATGAGAAGGTTAAATAACAGAACTCCAGGTGTTGCGGTCTACAGGTGGTCGAAAAACAATTTTGCATTGTTTCATGCAAAATAGAAGGTATTCATGGAGAAATTGTTTTTCAGTAGTTAGGGCATTCTTTCCAGTGGAACTCAATTTTGAAGGGGCCCTCTTCCCACCAAAAGCCATGGAAGCCTGTATAAAACTTTATGCCACTTGTGGTTGTTGTTGTTCAGTTGCTAAGTCATGTCCGTCTCTGTATGACCCCATGAACTGCAGCATGCCAGGCTTCCCTGTCCTTCACTATCTCCTGGAGTTTGCCAAGTTCCTGTCCATTGATTGAGGCAGTGATGCCATCCAACCATCTCATCTTCTGTTGCCCCCTTCTTCTCCTGCCCTCAATCTTTTCCAGAAGAGGTTAATTTTCATTTCAATCCTGCCACCTGTGGTGGGCAACCTCTAAGAGGGTCTCCAGTGACCCTAACCTCCTGGTATTCACACTCTTAAGTAAAACCTTTTCCTGAGTTGGGCTGGAGCTAGAAAGTCTCTTCAAGTAAGTAGAATGCAGCAGAGGAGATGGGTTCATTTCTGAGATTAGGTTACAAAAAAGACTATATTTTCTATCTTGGGTGCTGGCCTCTGGCTCATACACTCATTTGCTCTGAGTGAAGACAGACACTATGTTGCGAGCAAGGAATTGATATCTTTGGCCAACAGACCTGAGCCTACCAGCAGTCACAGGAGTGAGGTTGAAAGAGCATTTTCCTCCAGTCAAGCCTTCATAAGCCAGTACTTTGATTGTAGTCTGAAAGAGACACAGAGCAGAGGTGTCCAATTAAGTCATGCCTGGATTTCTGACCTTCAGGAGCCATAACATAATACATACATATTGCTTTAAGCCTTTGCATTTTGAGGAAATTTGTTATAGAGCAACAGATAACCAATGCATCATTCCAAGTACCTCAAGGTGAGAGAAATGGACTAATCTAGTGCTGCTAACTGGAAGCTGGAGAAGAATGTCTCAGAGACTCAAAGCACACCTGTTTTGCACAGATCAGTGTAGAAGTTGTCTGAAATTGGAATACAGAGATCTTTGGAAATAGACCCCAATTCAAGGAAGTCATGAATTAACACAGGACATGAACTGAGACTGAACAATAGAGCAAAGGAGAAGATTTAAACAAAGTCAGACCAGAGACAGTTCTCTTGTTCAGTCACTAAGTCTTGTCTGACTCTTTGTGACCCCATGGACTGTAGCATGCAAGTCTCTATCCTTCACTATCTCCCAGAGTTTGCTCAAATGCATGATCATTGAATCAGTGATGCCATCCAAGCATCTCTTCCTCTTTCTCTCCTTCTTCTCTTGCCTTCAATCTTTCCAGCATCAGGGTCTTTTCCAATGAGTCGGCTCTTCACATCAGGTGGCTAAAGTATTGGATCTTCAGTTTCAGTATCAGTCCTTGCAATGAATATTCAGGGTTGATTTCCTTTAGGACTGACTGGTTTGATCTCCTTGCAGTTCAAGGAGACAGTTCCCTTAGCTTCTCTAGAAAGAGATTTCACAAAAGTCTCAGGTCAGAAAGTATTAGGAATGAGACCAGAGTATCACAGTCATAATATCTACATGTTAATTATAGTATGTAATACATGAACAAGGGTCTCAAACCTCAACCCAAGGCTTGTTACTATGATATTGTGAATGTCTAAACAACAATCTGTACTATCAGCCAGGATCTGTTTAAAAAGTAGCTAATCTGCATCTATGGGCTTCCCAGGAGGCTCAGCACTAGAGAAACCGCCTGCTGATGCAAGAGACATGAGTTTGATACCTGGTTTGGGAAGATCCTTGGAGAAGGAAATGGCAACCCACTCCAGTATTCTTGCCAGGAAAATCCCATGGACAGAGGAGCATGGTAGGCCACAGCCCATAGGGCACAACAGAGATGGACATGACTTAGAGACTAAACAGCAACAACAGCCTGTATCTATAAGCACCTATTGTGTGCCAGACACCTTTCCTAGTACTTTACATATCACCAGTGACCTCCCGAGGTAGGTACTATTATCACCATCACTTTGTAAATAAGAAAACTGAGGCAGAGAAACTTTAAATAACTTGCTTAAGCACCTAGCCAGGAAGTGGTAGAATCAGGATTTGAGAATCCGTTTAGTGCTACTACTCTGAAATACATTTCTGATGAGGCTTTTCCAGGAAAGGTAAAGAAAGGGGGCAGTGTTTAGTCCCAAAGGCAGAAAACAAGGTTAAGAAATTTCCTAACCTTCCAGATGGTATAAAAGACAAGAAAATAAGTCACTCTATAGGAAAATTGAGAGAGGGTGAATAGGACCTTTCTGATTGACCCTCCAGATCTATGCTGTGCCCTGATCTACACAGCTCTGTGTTCTAGGAGGCTGATGTATAGAAACTGCAACAACTTTCTCACTTGTTTCCTGGCTTCCACTGGATTTGGGCCAAAAGGAGGTACTTGCAGAGGTTTAGGATAGAGAAGCTCCAGTTTCCTCCTTATTGAGTTGTCACGGGCTGGTTGCATCCTCTTTGTAGGATCAGAGCTCTTGCCTGGCAGCCCTGTCTGTAGAACTACCCTCTCCAGGTCTCAGTAAGCCCTCTGTCCCTCTCCTTAAAGCCACAGTGTGGTAGCTAGTCCTGGAGACATTGTAATGTTCTTTGCGGGTTCCTGAACCCTGCCACATCTTTGTACATAGTCCCCTTATTAAACTCTCTCTTGTTTGAATACATCATTTGCCTTCTGCTGTGACCCTGGTCAGACCTTAGGTTTACCTACCACATCCTGGAAACTTGCCTAGAAGTTCGAGGGAAGGAAGATTTCAAAAGTAGCCCTGTCTGGTGTCTCTCATATTATCTTTCCTTTCTGCTCCTTGTGGTCTTGAGCCAAGGTCTCGCAGAGAGAGATAGATGTAAGGGCTCCAGTAAAATGAAAGGTCGTATCACCAAACATGAGTGAGAAAACAAAACAGGAGGTGACCCCGCAGCCAAATGGAAAATTATAATAGTTACTCAGAGGCCACTTTTAGACAATCTCAGCATCCCCTAAACATAAAAGGCAACATTTGTAGGGCTGCTTCTCCAGCATTTTCGCCATAAAAGTCTATAAACCGGAGAACACCATCACTGTGACCAGTTTCCCATGATTGTGTTCTCAGTTGATGTAGCCCCATGGAAACTAAAATGATATATATTTATGCTGTTGAAAGTAGTTGTTAATTTGTGTAACGTTCAGGAGTAAATTGTGCACCGATAAGAAGAACAGGTTATACATAGCTGACAGTTCAGTCAAAATTCTGGTGAAACAGACTAAACTATTTGGAGCGGAAGAAAAACAGATGGGCGGTGTTGTGGCAGTCAAGGAAATTAGGTGTCTCTCATTGGTAATGAATCACCATATAGTTTATGTGTAGAGGTTCCAGAGCTTGGACCACATGGAAGATGAGAACAGATTCAAGTTCACTGAGAAATCCTCAACTCTTGTCTTTCAGTCTCCCTCTAGAATCTATTTTCACAGGGCTAGGCTTCAACAAACCACAGTTGGCAGGTCAAATCTGTTGAATACAAGGTTTCACATTTCAAAAATTCTATATAAATATTATCACAATGCAGGGCTGTTCCTGAAACTTGCTTTTCTCTGCTGATTTCTATCCATATGATATCTATAGTTCTAGAGCCCTGGGCAAGAGAAAATTTTTAGAAGCCTTGGGTAAGAGGTTTTAGGTATATGCCTAAAATATGAGTTTTGGAAGATTAAGCTGGAAAAGGACTGGCACATCTCCTCAACATGCTGAATCCATCCACAACATACTCACGGCAGTGACTCTGCCCTGAAGAGATAAAGGCAGGTCTACACAGGCTGAGGCAGAGGACATGCCATGGTAAGTGGATTGACTTTTATGACAAAAATCAACTTGTGACAATCAGTTTTGTCACAAAAATCAATCTTGTTTAGAATGGAAAGCTTATCTCATTCCTGGAAAATTCAGAAGATAGAGAAACAATGGAAGACCAGCTGAAAACTAACATGTTATAAAGCTATTAGACATTGTGTTTTGAATCTGCCAAAACCTCTTGCCTCAGCATTGTGTTGGCATAACTTAGATACTCAGAAAGTATGTATTGAGTAAAGACACGCTCTTTATGCTAAAATCTTAAAATAGAGCTTTGTTCACTTATATCCATATAGATAGTATGTGATCTAATCAGTCATGTGTAACTGTGCTCTCTTGGTGTGTGTCTATCTATGTATGTATCTATCTATATAGCTTGAATAGTTTTCAAGGTGGGTAATTAGCGACATCGCTTAGAATTCTTCACAGATATGACATTAGGGTGAACCACTCTAGATGATGCTAAAATTGATTGATAGGCTCAGCAATAACTGGACTTTGGTTTTCATCTCACTGTAATATCAGTAATCATTTGTCAATTGCTACTGTCATTGATTCATTATGAAATTCTTTCATACACTTGAATTTTAATAATTTTGTTTTAATTTTGATAAAAAACCACCTTTCAACAGGTTTTAAACCAAAGTATTAATTTGTGCTCATGACTGTATACAGTAATAACATATATAGTAATGATACAATAATAATAATTATTAAAGCTCTGAAATAGAGGAGGGAGAAAACTTCTGAAATGAATAAATGTATTTCTAATTTACTCAGAGCTGAAGTCCATCTCAGCTGTGAGAAGAAAATGCACTTTTTATCTTCTCAATATCATCGTTATTTATATCTCACCTACAATCTATGCTATAAAACTTTAAGAGTGAAAAGTTTTAAACGGCATTCAGGATTCAGGAAGATCCTGTTTAAAGAGAAGGAACAGGTTGGTTCACATAAACAGGCACATATATTGGCAGGCTGACATGTACAAATATAGACACCATCTAAAGAGGGCTATGAGGAGGGAGCCATGTCAAAGCTGATAAATTATTCATCACCTGTTCTGCAGAGTGAACACTATCAGGTAATGATCTGCAATTATTAATAAATAATTTAAGCTTTAATAGCTCTGAAATGAAATGCTTAATTGCATCACAACATAATTAATGGAATTAGCTGCAATGTTTAAAATGAGACTTTTTTTTCTTCATTCTTTCTTTTTCACATTTTCTTCACCCCCAGTGCTGGTAACCCAGAGGATAAATAGAATGATTAAACTGTAAATGAGCGTGTGTGTGTGTTTCAGCATGGGAATACGCAAGTGGGTTTGTTCTGTGACTCTTGATATCCAAGGTACTCCAGGAAGGGGAGAAATGAGCTTTGGCAATTCATCACTGACAATAACCCTAATGGAGAATTTTCCTCAGGTTGACACAATATTTAATTCAGCAAATACAGAAGACCTACTATACACATGGACATGAATTTGAGCAAACCCTGGGAGATAGATAGTGGAGGACAGAGGAGCCTGGTGGGCTACAGTTCATGGAGTCACAAAGAACCAGACAGGAATCAACAACTGAACAGCAAACAACAATTATGCCCAAAGATTTGTGGCTGGTGTGACAGGGTCAGTGAGGAGAGAGGAAGGAAGGGAGTGGTGGTTCCAAACACAAATAAGAGGAATTCCTGGCCCTTTGGAGTTCATGGTCTAGTTTACAAACTTGTAGGTAAAACTGGAAAAGACAGAAGAAAGATCAGTAGGTCCAAAGGGAAGCTTGGTGGACCCCAGCGGCTCGCAGGGCCCCAGATCCCATCCAACATGGAAGCTCCATCAGCCTTGCCACTGTAGGATCCATAGTGGTTCACAGAGCTCTGAATACCCCCAGATTATCCCTGGGCTCCCAGACTTTCTCTACCTTTGCCTCCTTTTTGGAAATCTAGGCTCCAGCCTCTTGCTTGCTATTGTTATTGTTGTTCGGTTGCTAAGTTGTATCTGACCCTTTTGCAAGCCTATGGACTACAGCCCCCCAGGCTCCTCTGTTCATGGAATTCTCCAGGCTAGAATACTGAATAGGAGAAGGCACTGGCACCCCACTCCAGTACTCTTGCCTGGAAAATCCCATGGACAGAGGAGCCTGGTAGGCTGCAGTCCATGGGGTCGCTACTAGTCGGACACGACTGAGAGACTTCACTTTCACTTTTCACTTTCATGCATTGGAGAAGGAAATGGCAACCCACTCCAGTGTTCTTGCCTGGAGAATCCCAGGGATGGGGGAGCCTGGTGGGCTGCCGTCTATGGGGTCACACAGAGTCGGACACGACTGAAGTGACTTAGCAGTAGCAGCAGCAGAATACTGAATGGGATGCCATTTCCTTCTCCAAAGCAATCTTCCTGACCCAGGGATCGAACTCGGTTCTCCTGCATTGCAGGCAGTTTCCTTACAGTCTGAGCCACCAGGTTAGAGCAGCTTAAATTTACAGATAAGAAAATGGAAGCTTCAGTTAGAAACTTTCAGAGACTTGCACTTTGCAACCCTATCAAAAGGTAGCTTGGCCTCTGCTCCACCTCTTGGGTTTTACACCCACACCCTTTCTCTGCCACACCAGTGAAAGGTACTCACTTCCCTGTCATTTGACTTCTGGTTTGGCCCTGAGGCTTGCTTTGACCATTGGGCCAGGGGATGTGACTTGAGTAAAGGCTTGAAATGTGCTTGTGTGGCTGGGTTTACTCTCCTGGGCCCTTGCCTTTCTCCAGGAATATAAAATGTCTCAGAGAATCACTAGTTCAAGGAAGTTGTAAAGCAGGCAGAGGAAAACTGAAAGTGTCCTCTCCTTGAAGCCAGACTCAGTCACTTACACCGTAGAGGAGCCGAGCTCCAGTGACCAGCAGATCAGTAGCCTGAAGTAGATCTGCCCCAGCTGACCTGCACACTAGTGAGTGCGGAAATAAAAGCTTATTGTTATATGCCATTGAGATTTTGTGGTTATTTGTTATATAGCATTATTGTGACAATAGCTGACTAATACCACTCCTCCATTCCACCCTCAGGCATTCTTAGATATGGACACTTAATTCTTTTCAACATTACTTATTACACTAAGACATTTTTAAGACAAGTTCCCAAGCCCTTATTCCAACCAGATGGCTCCCCTCGAGCGCTCACTGTAGAAATTCTAGAACAATCACAAGGCAGCTAGCAGTTAGTAGAGCTGGGATTCGAATTCATCTTTTTGACTCAGAAGCCTAGCTTTCAGTGCTGAATTAAAGGGTCCATGAAATATAAATGAACCCATATTGAAGTCCCCAAATGAAAGTGCCTGCCAAGGCCTGCAGGAGAGGGTTCTCTGCCTCCAGATTATCCACACTACCTCCAAGTGGCCCACTGTTCCTTCTTTCATCCCTTATTTCTTGCACGGTCATTGTGTGGCGCTCTGCCTTCACTCCCACTCTTCATGCAGCCTCAAGTTACTGAAGCAGTGTGTGTGGGGGTCCAGCTGCTCACTGCTCAGAAGCCAATAAACAGGCCATGTTGGTGGAAAGGAAAGTTTGTTTTCTCTCAGTTCAGTTCAGTTGCTCAGTCATGTCCAACACTTTGTGACCCCACGGACTGCAGCATGCCAGGCTTCGCAGTCTATCACCAACAACCGGAGTTTACTCAAACCCATGTCCATTGAGTCAGTAATTCCATCCAACCATCTCATCCTCTGTCATCCCCTTCTCCTTCTGCCTTCAGTCTTTCCCAGCATCGGGGTCTTTTCAAATGAGTCAGTTCTTCACATCAGGTGGCCAAAGTACTAGAGTTTCAGCTTCAGCATCAGTCCTTCCAGTGAGTTTTCAGGACTGATTTCCTTTAGGATGGACTGGTTGGATCTCCTTGCAGTCCAAGAGACTCTCAAGAGTCTTCTCCAACACCACAGTTCAAAATCATCAAATCTTTGGCACTTAGCTTTCTTTATAATCTAACTCTCACATCCATACATGACTACTGGAAAAATCATACCTTTGACTAGACAGATGTTTGTTGGCAAAGTAACATCTCTGATTTTTAATATGCTGTCTAGGTTCGTCATAGCTTTTCTTCCAAGGAGCAAGTGTCTTTTTATTTCATGGAATCACCATCTGCAGTGATTTTGGAGCGCCCCAAATAAAGTCCCTCCCTGTTTCCATTGTTTCCCCATCTGTTTGCCATGAAGTGATTGGACCGGATGCCATGATTTTAGTTTTCTGAATGTTGAGTTTTAAGCCAACTTTTTCACTCTCGTCTTTCACTTTCATCAGAGGCTCTTTAGTTCATCTTTGCTTTCTGCCCTAAGGGTGGTGTCATCTGCATATCTGAGGTTATTGATATTTCTCCCGGCAATCTTGATTCCAGCTTGTGCTTCATCCAGCCTGGTATTTCTCATGATGTTCTCTGCATATCAGTTAAATAAGCAGGGTAACAATATACAGTCTTGACATACTCCTTTCCCAATTTGGAAGCAGTCCATTGTCCAAGTTCTAACCGTTGCTTCTTGACGTTCATACAGATTTCTCAGAAGGCAGGTCAGGTGGTCTAGTATTCCCATCTCTTTTATTTTTTTATTTTTTATTTTTTTTTATTTTTTGACTTAACTGATTTTTTTTTAATTTTTATTTTTACTTTATTTTACGTTACAATACTATATTGGTTTTGCCATACATTGACATGAATCCACCATGGGTGTCCATGCATTCAGAATTTTCCAGTTTGTGTGATCCACATGGTCCAAAGCTTTGACATAGTCAATAAAGCAGAAGTAGATTTTTTTCTGGAATTCTCTTGCCTTTTTGATGATCCAGCAGATGTTGGCAATTTGATCTCTAGTTCCTCTGCCTTTTCTAAATCCAGCCTGAACATCTGGAAGTTCACAGTTCACATACTGTTGAAGCCTGGCTTGGAGAATTTTGAGCATTACTTTACTAGTGTGTGAGATGAGTGCAATTGTGCAGTAGTTTGAGCATTCTTTGACATTGCCTTTCTTTGGAACTGGAATGAAAACTGACGTTTTCCAGTCCTGTGGCCATTGCTGAGTTTTCCAAATTTGCTGGCATATTGAGTGCTACACTTTCACAGCATTATCTTTCAGGATTTGAAGTAGCTCAACTGGAATTCCATCACCTACACTAGCTTTGTTCATAGTGATGTTTCCTAAGGCCCACTTGACTTCGCATTCCAGGATGTCTGGCTCTTGGTGAGTGATCACACCATCGTGGTTATCTGGGTCATAAAGATCTTTTTTGTATAGTACCTCTGTGTATTCTTGCCACCTTTTTCTTGATATCTTCTGTTTCTGTTATGTTCATTCCATTCCTATCCTATATTGTGCCCATTTTTGCATGAAATGTTCCCTTGGCATCTCTTATTTTCTCTAGTCTTTGCCATTCTATTGTTTTCCTCTGTTTCTTTGCATTGGTCACTAAGGGAGGCTTTCTTATCTATCCTTGCTATCCCTTGGAACTCTGCATTCAAATGGGTATATCTTTCCTTTTCTCCTTTGCCTTTGCTTCGCTTCTTTTCTCACCTATTTGTAAGGCCTCTTCAGATAACCATTTTGCCTTTTTGCATTTCTTTTTCTTGAGATGTTCTTGATCACTGCCTCCTGTACAATGTCATGAACCCCCATCCATAGTTCTTCAGACACACTATCAGATCTAATCCCTTGAATCTATTTGTCACTTCCACTGTATAATCGTAAGGGATTTGATTTAGGTCATACCTGAATGGTCTAGTGGTTTTCCCTACTTTCTTCAATTTGAATCTGAATTTGGTAATAAGGAGTTCATGATCTGAGCCACAGTCAGCTCCTGGTCTTGTTTTTGCTGACTGTATAGAGCTTCTCCATCTTTGGCTGCAAAGAATATAATCAATCTGATTTCAGTATTGACCATCTGGTGATGTCCATGTGTGGAGTCTTCTCGTATGTTGTTGGAAGAAGGTGTTTGCTATGACCAGTGCATTCTCTTGGCAAAGCTCTGTTAGCCTTTCCCCTGCTTTGTTTTGTACTCTAAGACCAAATTTGCTTGTTACTCCAGGTGTTTCTTGACTTCCTAGTTTCACATTCCAGTCCCCTATAATGAAAAGGACATCTTTTGGGGGGGGGGGGGTTAGTTCTAAAAGGTCTTGTAGGTCTTCATAGAACCATTCAACTTCAGCTTCTTCAGCGTTACTGGTTGGGGTATAGACTTGGATTACTGTGATATTGAATGGTTTGCCTTGGAGATGAACAGAGATCATTCTGTCGTTTTTGAGATTGCATCCAAGTACTGCATTTCAGACTCTTTTGTTGACCATGATGGCTACTCCATTTCTTCTAAGGTATTCTTGCCCACAGTAGTAGATATAATGGTCATCTGAGTTAAATTCACCTATTCCAGTCCATTTTAATTTGCTGATTCCTAAAATGTAGATGTTCGCTCTTGCCATCTCCTGTTTGACCACTTCCAATTTGCCTTGATTCATGGACCTAGTATTTCAGGTTCCTATGCAATATTGCTCCTTACAGCATCAGAGTTTATTTCCATCACCAGTCACATCCACAGATGGTGTTGTTTCTGCTTTAGCTCCATGTTTTCATTTTTTCTGGAAATATTTCTCCACCTGCCTTTAGTATCATAAGCATGTTGGGCACCTGCTGAACTGGGGAGTTCATCTTTCAGTGTCCTATCTTTTCACCTTTTCATACTTTTCATGGGGTTCTCAAGGCAAGAATACTGAAGTGGTTTGCCTTTTCCAGTGGACCATGTTTTGTCAGTTGCTAGCAAGTCAGGGGGAGGGTGGCAAACATCTGTCCAAAGGCCACTTCTTCTCCACTGGCATGCAGAGGGGCAAGAGCTTTTATAGACAGAGGCAAGGGTTGGGGGTTGCCGCTAGCAGCACAGTCAGCTCTGACAATCTTCTTTAGATTGGTCTTCGGTGGTCTGACCAGTGTCACCTTGGTTGTTTTAGGTACAGCTAATCTTCAGTTCTAGAGTCCATTTGCTCCCATTTCTCTGTGGCCAGTTCTCAGAATTGTGGCAGGCCGTATCCTGGGTATAGTCTGGTCATCATCTTGTAGTTAACTTCTCCATCTGGGGTTTTAGTATCTATATGACAGCTCAAAGGATATGGCTCAGAATATTACCTATGGCCCCTGAGAAAGAACTAAAGTTCCTCGACTATGCTTAATGACTGCATTACTAGTCTTTAGTCTCCTTTGACTGTTTTCCCTTGTTTCCACATTTCTCACTTCTCTGATTAAACTTATACTTAGACTAAAGTTTTCCAGACAGAAGGCAGACAGAGGACATGGTGGTGGTGAGACAAGGACCATAGGGTCCTGCTCTGACAGATGACTCAGGCTGATAGAGTTTCCCATCCCAGCCTCAGCACCATCTGCAGGGCACAAGTCCCAGCATTCTTGCTCTGATCCAAACACAAATAATTCTCAGATAAGATGCTTTCTTGCTTATGAAATTTTTCCCATCTAGGGAGGTATATCAGAACTCTAGAGCACAGAGACAAGCCCAGCTCATACCCAGATTCAAAGAGGAAGGTTTAGCACATAGACACCTGAGCTGACAAGCTACATGATGAAAATGGTTATGTGTCAGTTAGGCAACAATGGGGTGAGACTATCGGGGAAGGATCAGGACAGTTAATATAACTCAGCGGGTATTGCTGCTGCTGCTATTGCTGCTAAGTTACTTCAGTCGTGTCTGACTCTGTGGGACCCCATAGATGGCAGCCAACCAGGCTCCCCCATCCCTGGGATTCTCCAGGCAAGAACACTGGAGTGGGTTGCCATTGCCTTCTCTAATGCATGAAAGTGAAAAGTGAAGTCGCTCAGTCGTGTCCGACCCAGGAGCCCAATACCTATTTGGTTAAGTGCAGGCAAGATACAAGAGCCAAAATGCTGGATCCAGAAGAATTATGGCGCTCATTACATAGGACTGAGGTCTTTGCTGTATTGCCCAGTGGGTCAGGATGGTCTGGCTAGAGGGAGACAGGCCAGGGCAGAGGCAAGAGTGGAGATTATGAGAAACCATATAGCTGCACCTCACCTTCTCAAACTGGCCATCTCAGCCTGGCTGATAAGGCAGTCTCTCTGAGTGAGCCTGACCTTCTCTAGAGATGCCTGCCTCTCCCATATGGTCACATCCGGTCTGAATACCCCATTGCTTTCAGTATGGTTGGGATTGTTTTCTCATATTTCCATTTTATATTTATATTTATACTTTGATGTTCAATCATTTTAACTCAAGCTTTTAGTATTGAAAGGTAAAAGAGGTTACTGGATTTCTCTTCCTTGCACAAGTCAGAAGCATATTCTTTCCCCATCTTCCCAGTCACCAGTAAGTTAATTTTTTTTTTTTTTTTTTAGTGCTATGTGGGACTTCCCTGGTAGCTCAAAGGTAGGGAATTTCCTTTGCAATGCAAGGGACACAGGTTTGTTCCCTGGTCTGGGAAGATTCCACATGCTTCAGGGTAATTAAGACCAAGGACCACAAGTAAGACTTGATGTAACCAAATAAATCAATAAATAAATATTGTTTTTAAAATGCTATGTGCACCTAAGATTATATCTAATTTGAAGTGTACTTTAAATATGTATCACATTACCCAAAGGAGGGTTTCCTGGGTAACTCAGTTGATAAAAAATCACCTGCAATGCAGAAGACCCCAGTGTGATTCCTGGGTTGGGAAGATCCCCCAGAGAAGGATAGGCTACACGCTTCAATATTCTTAGGCTTCCATGGTGGCTCAGACAGTAAAGAATCCACCTGCAATGTGAGAGACCTGGGTTCAATCTCTGGGTTGGGAAGATCCCCTGGAAGAGGGCACGGCAACCCACTCCAGTATCCTTGCCTGGAGAATCTTCATGGACAGAGGAGCCTGGTGGGCTATAGTCCATGGGGTTACAAAGAGTCAGACACAACTGATCGACTAAGCACCCCAAAGGATCTATTTACTACCTCTGGTTTGTGTAAAATAAGGTGTTGAAGGGTAGATGAACTCTTTGCAGGGTATCCGAAGAATGAGTAGGATTTAGAATTTACCCCTCTGCCTTTCTTCCACAGTATTAGTTCAGTGAATGGAATCACTTCTACTGTGACCTTATTAGACTCAAATTACTTGAACGAATAAAACTTTCGATCCAAACCCTTTATTTGATGGTAAGGAAAGTGAAGTCCAGGAAAGGAATTGGTGTTGATGCTCTGGTATCTAGAATAAAATTCCAAAGATTCTCCTATTTATCGGGGAAGGGTTGTTGTAGGGTTGGGGTGGGGGTGGGGGAGGTGGGTAGGGAAGGTGTAGGGTTTAGGGGCTTGGGCTTTTCCAGTAGAAAGCCTAGGCCTGAATTCTACCTCTGACACTCACTAACCTTATTTAATCTCTCTAAACTTAAAGTTTCCCATCTGTAAGATAGGGATAAATCGCACCTCTCTTATAGGGCTATTGTGATGTCTACATACACTCATCCATTGAAAATCATCATTTATAGTGCCTGGTATATTATAAGATTTTAATAAATATTAGTTGCTTGTGAATAGCCTGTGGAGTATCTGGGGGAGAGTGATCAGAGTCATCCATAGGGTCTCAGAGTTAGACATGACTCAATATGCCAGCAAATTTGGAAAACTCAGCAGTGGCCACAGGACTGGAAAAGGTCAGTTTTCATTCCAATCCCAAAGAAAGGCAATGCCAAAGAATGCTCAAACTACTGCACAATTGTACTCATCTCACATGCTAGCAAAGTAATGCTCAAAATTCTCCAAGCCAGGGTTCAACAATACGTGAACCGTGAACTTCCTAATTTTCAAGCTGGTTTTAGAAAAGGCAGAGGAACCGAGATCAAATTGCCAACATCCGCTGGATCATCAAAAAAGCAAGAGAGTTCCAGAAAAACATCTATTTCTGCTTTATTGACTATGCCAAAGCCTTTGACTGTGTGGATCACAATAAACTGTGGAAAATTCTGAAAGAGATGGGAATACTGGACCACCTGACCTGCCTCTTGACAAACCTGTATGCAGGTCAGGAAGCAACAGTTAGAACTGGACCTGGAACAACAGACTGGTTCCAAATAGGTAAAGGAGTACGTCAAGGCTGTATATTGTCACCCTGCTTATTTAACTTCTATGCAGAGTATATCATGAGAAACGCTGGACTGGAAGAAACACAAGCTGGAATCAAGATTGCCAGGAAAATATCAATAACCTCGAGGGGGAGAGGGAAAGATGGCGGAGGAATAGGACGGGAAGACCACTTTCTCCCTCACAAATTCCTCAAAAGAACATTTCAACGCTGAGCAAACTTCACAAAACAACTTCTGTAGGCTGGCAGAGGACATCAGGCAACCAGAAAAGCAGACCATTGTCTTCAAAAACAGATTTTTAATCTTTGCTCTTAGGTTTTTGTTGTCAATTTTGTACTTTTAAAAACCCAAACTTCACTACCCCAGTTTACCTGAGAGCGAGATTACTGGCTTGACCACTCTCTCCTCCTCTGGACTCTCCTTTTTCTCCACCAGGTGGCCTCTGTCTCTTTTCTCCCCCATCTCTCCTCTATCCAACTCTGTGAATCTCTGTGTGTTCCAGACGGTGGAGAACACCTAAGGAACAGGTTACTGGAAGGATTTGTCTCTCTCCTACTCATTCCTCTCTCTGATCCTCCTGGTCACCTCTGTCTACTTCCTCCCTGTCCTCTTCCCCGTATAACTCTGTAAATACCTCTGAGTGGTCCAGACTATAGAGCGCACATAAGGAAGTGACTACTGGCTAGCTTGCTCTCTTCTCTTTTGATCTCACCGCATCCAATCCAGTTACCTCTAACTACCCCCTCCATCTTCTCTTCTCCTTGTAACTCAGTGAACCTCTCTGAGTGTCCCTCAATGTGGAGAAACTTTTCATCTTTAACCTAGATGTTTTATCATTGGTGCTGTATAGATGGAGAAGTCTAGAGGCTACTGTAAAAATAAAACTGAAAACCAGAAGCAGGAAGCTTAAATCCAAAGCCTGAAAACATTAGAGAACTCTTGAATTCAGGGAACATTAAGCAATAGGAGCCCATCTAATGCCTTCATACCTACACCGAAACCAAGCTCCACCCAAGGGCCAACAAGTTCCAAAACAAGACATACCACGCAAATTCTCCAGCAACACAGGAACACTCCCCTGAGCTTCAATATACAGGCAGCTCAAAATTATCCCAAAACCTTTGATGTCTCGTAACCCATTACGGGTCACTCCACTGCACTCCAGAGAGAAGAAACCCAGCTCCACCTACCAAAACTCCAACACAAGCCTCCCTAACCAGGAAACCTTGACAAGCCACTGATAGAACCCCACCCAAAGTGAGGAAGCTCCATAATAAAGAGAACTCCACAAATTACCAGAATATAAAAAGGCCACCCCAAACGCAGCAATATAACCAAGATGAAGAGACAGAGGAATACACAGCAGGTAAAGGAACAGGAGAGTTGCCCACCAAACCAAACAAAAGAGGAAGAAGTAGGGAATCTACCAGAGAAGGAATTCCGAATATTGATAGTGAAAATGATCCAAAATCTTGAAATCAAAATGGAATCACAGATAAATAGGCTAGAGACAAGGATTGAGAAGATGCAAGAAAGGTTTAACAAGGACCTAGAAGAAATAAAAAAGAGTCAAAATATAATGAATAACGCAATAAATGAGATCAGAAACACTCTGGAGGCAACAATTAGTAGAATAACGGAGGCAGAAGACAGGATTAGTGAAATAGAAGATAGAATGGTAGAAATAAATGAATCAGAGAGGAAACAAGAAAAATGAATTAAAAGAAATGAGGACAATCTCAGAGACCTCCAGGACAATATGAAACGCTCCAACATTCGAATTATAGGAGTCCCAGAAGAAGAAGACAGAAAGAAAGATCATGAGAAAACCCTTGAGGAGATAATAGTTGAAAACTTCCCTAAAATGGGGAAGGAAATAATCACCCAAGTCCAAGAAACACAGAGAGTTCCAAATAGGATAAACCCAAGGTGAAACACCCCAAGACACATATTAATCAAATTAACAAAGATCAAACACAAAGAACAAATATTAAAAGCAGCAAGGGAAAAACAACAAATAACACACAAGGGGATTCCCATAAGGATAACAGCTGATCTTTCGATAGAAACTCTTCAGGCCAGGAGGGAATGGCAAGACATACTTAAAGTGATGAAAGACAATAACCTACAGCCCAGATTACTGTATCCAGCAAGGATCTCATTCAAATACGAAGGAGAAATCAAAAGCTTTACAGACAAGCAAAAGCTGAGAGAATTCAGCACCACCAAACCAGCTCTCCAACAAATTCTAAAGGATATTCTCTAGACAGGAAACACGAAAAGGGTGTATAAACCCGAACCCAAAACAATAAAGTAAATGGTAACGGGATCATACTTATCAATAATTACCTTAAACGTAAATGGGTTGAACGCCCCAACCAAAAGACAAAGACTGGCCGAATGGATACAAAAACAAGACCCCTCTATATGCTGCTTACAAGAGACCCACCTCAAAACAAGGGACACATACAGACTGAAAGTGAAGGGCTGGAAAAAGATATACCATGCAAATAGAGACCAAAAGAAAGCAGGAGTGGCAATACTCATATCCGATAAAATAGACTTTAAAACAAAGGCTGTGAAAAGAGACAAAGAAGGCCACTACATAATGATCAAAGGAACAATCCAAGAGGAAGATATAACAATTATAAATATATATGCACCCAATATAGGAGCACTGCAATATGTAAGACAAATGCTAACAAGTATGAAAGGGGAAATCAACAATAACACAATAATAGTGGGAGACTTTAATACCCCACTCACACCTATGGACAGATCAACTAAACAGAAAATTAACAAAGAAACTGCAAACTTTAAATGATACATTAGATCAGTTAGACCTAATTGATATCTATAGGACATTTCACCCCAAAACAATGAATTTCACCTTTTTTTCAAGTGCTCATGGAACCTTCTCCAGGATAGATCACATCCTGGGCCATAAATCTAAACTTGATAAATTCAGAAAAATCGAAATCATTCCAAGCGTCTTTTCTGACCATAATGCATTAAGATTAGATCTCAATTACAGGAGAAAAACTATTAAAAATTCCAACATATGGAGGTTGAACAACACACTTCTGAATAACCAACAAATCACAGAAGAAATCAAAAATGAAATCAAAATATGCATAGAAACTAATGAAAATGAAAACACAACAACCCAAAACCTGTGGGACACTATAAAAGCAGTGCTAAGAGGAAAGTTCATAGCAATACAGGCATATCTCAAGAAACAAGAAAAAAGTCAAATAAATAACCTAACTCTGCAACTAAAGCAACTAGAAAAGGAAGAGTTGGAGAACCCCAGAGTTAGTAGAAGGAAAGAAATCTTAAAAATTAGGGCAGAAATAAATGCAAAAGAAACAAAAGAGACCATAGCAAAAATCAACAAAGCCAAAAGCTGGTTCTTTGAAAGGATAAATGAAATTGACAAACCATTAGCCAGACTCATCAAGAAGCAAAGAGAGAAAAATCAAATCAATAAAATTAGAAATGAAAATGGAGAGATCACAACAGACAACACAGAAATACAACTACTATCAGCAGTTGTATGCCAATAAAATGGACAACGTGGAAGAAATGGACAAATTCTTAGAAAAGTACAATTTTCCAAAACTGAACCAGGAAGAAATAGAAAATCTTAACAGACCCATCACAAGCACAGAAATTGAAATGGTAATCAGAAATCTTCCAGCAAACAAAAGCCCAGGTCCAGACGGCTTCACAGCTGAATTCTACCAAAAATTTCGAGAAGAGCTAACACCTATCCTACTCAAGCTCTTCCAGAAAATTGCAGAGGAAGGTAAACTTCTAAACTCATTCTATGAGGCCACCATCACCCTAATACCAAAACCTGACAAAGATGTCACAAAAAAAGAAAACTACAGGCCAATATCGCTGATGAACATAGATGCAAAAATCCTCAACAAAATTCTAGCAATCAGAATCCAGCAACACATTAAAAAGATCATACACCATGACCAAGTGGGCTTTATCCCAGGGATGCAAGTATTCTTCAATATCCGCAAATCAATCAATGTAATTCACCACATTAACAAATTGAAAAATAAAAACCATATGATTATCTCAATAGATGCAGAGAAGGCCTTTGACAAAATTCAACATCCATTTATGATAAAAACCCTCCAGAAAGCAGGAATAGAAGGAACATACCTCAACATAATAAAAGCTATATATGACAAACCCACAGCAAACATTATCCTCAATGGTGAAAAATTGAAAGCATTTCCCCTAAAGTCAGGAACAAGACAAGGGTGTTCACTTTCACCGCTACTATTCAACATAGTTCTGGAAGTTTTGGCCACAGCAATCAGAGCAGAAAAAGAAATAAAAGGAATCCAAATTGGAAAAGAAGAAGTAAAACTCTCACTGTTTGCAGATGACATGATCCTCTACATGGAAAACCCTAAAGACTCCACCAGAAAATTACTAGAGCTCATCAATGAATATAGTAAAGTTGCAGGATATAAAATCAACACACAGAAATCCCTTGCATTCCTATACACGAATAATGAGGAAGTAGAAAAAGAAATTAAGGAAACAATTCCATTCACCATTGCAACGAAAAGAATAAAATACTTAGGAATATATCTACCTAAAGAAACTAAAGACCTATATATAGAAAACTATAAAACACTGATGAAAGAAATCAAAGAGGACACCAATAGATGGAGAAATATACCATGTTCATGGATCGGAAGAATCAATATAGTGAAAATGAGTATACTACCCAAAGCAATTTACAAATTCAATGCAATCCCTGTCAAGCTACCAGCCACATTTTTCACAGAACTAGAACAAATAATTTAAAGATTTGTATGGAAATACAAAAAACCTCGAATAGCCAAAGCAATCTTGAGAAAGAAGAATGGAACTGGAGGAATCAACTTGCCTGAATTCAGGCTCTACTACAAAGCCACAGTCATCAAGACAGTATGGTACTGGCACAAAGACAGACATATAGATCAATGGAACAAAATAGAAAGCCCAGAGATAAATCCACACACATATGGACACCTTATCTTTGACAAAGGAGGCAAGAATATACAATGGAGTAAAGACAATCTCTTTAATAAGTGGTGCTGGGAAAACTGGTCAACCACTTGTAAAAGAATGAAACTAGATCACTTTCTAACACCGTACACAAAAATAAACTCAAAATGGATTAAAGATCTAAATATAAGATCAGAAACTATAAAACTCCTAGAGGAGAACATAGGTAAAACACTCTCAGACATAAATCACAGCAGGATCCTCTATGATCCACCTCCCAGAATTCTGGAAATAACAGCAAAAATAAACAAATGGGATCTAATTAAAATTAAAAGCTTGTGCACAACAAAGGAAACTATAAGCAAGGTGAAAAGACAGCCTTCTGAATGGGAGAAAATAATAGCAAGTGAAGCAACTGACAAACAACTAATCTCAAAAATATATAAGCAACTTATGCAGCTCAATTCCAGAAAAATAAATGACCCAATCAAAAAATGGGCCAAAGAACTAAATAGACATTTCTCCAAAGAAGACATACGGATGGCTAACAAACACATGAAAAGATGCTCAACATCACTCATTATTAGAGAAATGCAAATCAAAACCACAATGAGGTACCACTTCACACCAGTCAGAATGGCTGCGATCCAAAAATCTGCAAGCAATCAATGCTGGAGAGGGTGTGGAGAAAAGGGAACCCTCCTACACTGTTGGTGGGAATGCAAACTAGTACAGCCACTATGGAGAACAGTGTGGAGATTCCTTAAAAAATTGCAAATAGAGCTACCTTATGACCCAGCAATCCCACTGCTGGGCATACACACCGAGGAAACCAGAATTGAAAGAGACACATGTACCCCAATGTTCATCGCAGCACTGTTTATAATAGCCCGGACATGGAAACAACCTAGATGTCCATCAGCAGATGAATGGATAAGAAAGCTGTGGTACATATACACAATGGAGTATTACTCAGCCATAAAAAAGAATTCATTTGAATCAGTTCTGATGAGATGGATGAAACTGGAGCCAATTATACAGAGTGAAGTAAGCCAGAAAGAAAAACACCAATACAGTATACTAACACATATATATGGAATTTAGGAAGAAGGCAATGACGACCCTGTATGCAAGACAGGAAAAAAGACACAGATGTGTATAACGGACTTTTGGACTCAGAGGGAGAGGGAGAGGGTGGGATGATTTGGGAGAATGGGAATTCTAACATGTATACTGTCATGTAAGAATTGAATCGCCAGTCCATGTCTGACGTAGGGTGCAGCATACTTTGTGCTGGTGCATGGGGATGACCCAGAGAGATGTTGTGGGGAGGGAGGTGGGAGGGGGGTTCATGCTTGGGAACGCATGTAAGAATTAAAGATTTTGAAATTTAAAAAATAAAAAAAATCAATAACCTCATATATGCAGATGACAGCACTCTTATGGCAGAAAGTGAAGAGGAAATAAAATGCCTACTGATGAAAGTGAAAGAGGAGAGTGAAAAAGTTGGCTTAAAGCTCAACATTCAGAAAACAAAGATCATGGCATCTGGTCCCACCACTTCATGGGAAATAGATGGGGAAACAGTGGAAAAAGTGTCAGACTTTATTTTGGGGGGCTCCAAAATCACTGCAGATGGTGATTGCAGCCATGAAATTAAAAGACACTTACTCCTTGAAAGAAAAGTTATGAGTAACCTAGATAGTCTATTCAAAAGCAGAGACATTACTTTGCTAATTAAGGTCCGTCTAGTCAAGGCTATGGTTTTTCCAGTAGTCATGTATGGATGTGAGAGTTGGACTGTGAAGAAGGCTGAGTGCTGAAGAATTGATGCTTTTGAACTGTGGTGTTGGAGAAGACTCTTGAGAGTCCCTTGGACTGCAAGGAGATCCAACCAGTCCATTCTGAAGGAGATCAGCCCTGGGATTTCTTTGGAAGGAATGATGCTAAAGCTGAAACTCCAGTACTGTGGCCACCTCATGCGAAGAGTTGACTCATTGGAAAAGACTTTGATGCAGGGAGGGATTGGGGGTGGGAGGAGAAGGGGACGACAGAGGATGAGATGGCTGGATGGCATCACTAACTCGATGGACCAGAATCTGAGTGAACTCCAGGAGTTGGTGATGGACAGGGAGGCCTGGCGTGCTGAGATTCATGGGGTCGCAAAGAGTCAGACACGACTGAGTGACTGAACTGAACTGAACTGAAGTGACTTTGGATGCGCACACATGTGAGATCTATGTTCTCTGACCAGAGATCGAGCTCTTGCTCCCTGTTCCCCTGCACTGGGATCATGAAGTCTTAACCACTAGACCACCAGGGAAGTCCCTGTCTGACCACTTCTTACCACCTTCATTATCACTTCTTGTTCATCCCACTACTATAGTCTTTTCCCTGGATTGCTGCAACACTTCCAACAGGTCCCCAAGCTTCATTTCTGGTTCCCTGGCATCTATTTTCCACAAGACATCCAGAAGAATCCTTTTAGAACTTAAGAAAGTTTGGGTCATCTTTCTGCTTAGAACCCAGAAATGCTTTCCCATTTCACACAGAACAAAGCCAAAGTCATCTTAGGTGCCCACAGGGCTCTGTATGATCTGCCTTCCAGTCTCATTGAATCTTTTCTTCTAGTGTTCTTCTCTTGCTCGAGTCTCACCAGCCTCCTTGCAGAGCCTTTCCTAAATCCTTTCACTGGCTGGCTCTTCAACTGGGGTCCTCACCTCCTCATAACCATCACCCCCACTTCTTTTGAGTCCATGATCAGTTGTTCCCTTCTAAATAAGGTCCATCCTGACCACTCTCCCCACAAAAATTTAAAATGTCAAGTCCCATCTGACACTTTTTCTATTTTTCTCTAGGGGCTCTTCCTGACCCAAGGATCGAACACGAGTCTCTTGTGTCTCTTGTATTGTCAGGAGGATTCTTTACCACTGAGCCACCAGAGAAGCTCTAGCATTGACTATCTTATAATATATTAAATTTCTAATTTTAAAATTGTTTATCAACCTACCATATTTCTTAGTTTTACTATGTAGTTGATGAGCTCCTGAGAAGTAGGAACTCCTATTAATATTTTATCATACATCACAGTTTCTTAAACTTAGTAGTTCAATGAGATTTATTGCTAAAATTGTCCCATGTGAATATAAGAGCTGTCTCTTTTGAGCAAAAAAGACTGATTCTTTCAAACCTTGGTTGTAAAGTAGTGCCCTCCTAGTGAGTCACATTTATTAAACACCAACTGTTAGCAGAATTTTCTGCCAGGCTCTGAGATAGAATTTTATGGATGGTCTTATCTTCCTGTGGAAAAGGCAAGCTAGGCCAATCTTTGGACCAGTCAGGGTTCTGTATTTTCCTTTACCAGAATTAACCAGAACAGGACAGATGCATTACCAGACAATTTAGGAAAAAAATATCTGTGGGGGAAGGGTTGCAAATTTCCCAAATGTTAGCTCTACATAATTGCATTTTCATTGTGATTGAAATCTCAAGTCAAATTCATTTGCCTGGAGTGTATGACTGAAGTCTCATTTAATAAGTGTTGGTTACATAGAGGTTGTCTGACAAATGAGAGTAAGAAATTATTCTTCCTCTGAAAATATGCTCTTATTTCCTAGGAGGGAAAGACAGCTGCCCCTCCCACTGGTCCAATTCTAAAGCTGAGAGAGAAAAAGAAAAAAGCAGTGCATCTTATTGGACCCAGTTTTGCATGGACTTCATCTGCTATGCCAGGAATGCTCTGATAATCCTGCTCTGTCCTCTGCCTCCAATGACCCCCCTCCACACAAGGGCACAGAAACCCCCCCTCCATCTCCCCAGATTTTCTTATTTTAACTGTCTTCCTAGTTGCCACAGGATGGGTTGAAGTTTACATAAAAGGGAAAATATAACTGGTGGAGAAGCAACTTGCACTGTCCAGGAATTTCACTGAGATGCTATTTTTAGTAACCACAGTAAACATTTATCAGTGCAAGCATAATACTTGAAACAGGCAAACCTATTACAGAGATAAGCGCTGGTGAGTTCACAACCCATGCTGTTATGCCTTTGAGAGGCTGCTATTCACTGCAGAAAGCCCCGAGAAGCACTGGTGGTTGTGTTTTGGGTTCTAGCAGTTTCTGGCTAAATGACTCAAAGTTGCTTTATCTTTCTGGGTGTTGTGATTTGTAAACATTATGTTTAAATGGCTGACCTTCCCTCTGTAGAGTGAAATAAAACACCCCAAATCTATACAAGAGCCTGGTGCTTTGTTCATTAATCCCAGAACCCCCATCTCCCAGCTGGCATTCCCTCTCCCCTCCTAGCCAGGGTGAAGGTCTCCCTCCATCTTGCACTTTGTTCTCTGGTCTGGCTCTCAGTTGCAAAGCACCAGACAAAGAGCCCTCCCTAAGCAGTCAGGATTTTTCCGAGAGCCCATTCCCTACCACTCTATTTCAACATGTATCACTCTGCGTTAGTCTTATTTCCTTTATGTTTGTCTTATTCACTGGACTGTGAGATCCTCAAGGGCAGCGACTATGTTTTATTCATCTTTGTTTTTCTAACAGTGCTTATCATGATGCCTGGCCAGAAAAGGTCTCAATAATTGTGGGTTGAATGAATGTCTCTCTGAAAATTTCCTGCATGTAAGCAGTCAGTCTTGCTGTGGACTTTCCATATCTTGCTTTTTTTACCCCCTAAAGCTCCTACATTTTTGTTCTGGGTGGAGACAGAAAGGAGAAGGCTTGCACAAAAGCAGTAAAGTGTACATCGATGACTTACAGAGCAGGTACCACATAAATGGTTTTTGGTGAATAAATGACTAAAATGAGTTTTCACAGCCTGTCTGTCTAGAGTAGCCACTTCTGACCATTCTCTCTGAGCTTACTGCTGCTCCCCACCCTTGCCTACTCATTACCTAAAAGGCACCATTTCCTTGCCAAGATTGATTCACAAGGGGACAGAGTGGTTTCTCTGTGTCCTGGGACAGCTAGAATCTTAAGGTTAATTGTAAACCATTAGTAGAACCAGAATGGAGTCTGGATCCTGACAGCTAGGTTTTGGATTCTTCTGGACTCAGACCCCAGACCTAGACACAAAGAACTGATGGACCCCAAGCCTTCCCTTAGGCCACACCACTCCTCTAAGACATGCTTCCTGAAAGTTTATTTAAGCATGAACCATTCATTACTCAGGCTTCCTACATGGTGCTAGTGGCAAAGAAGAGACACGGGTAAGAGACACGGGTTCGAACCCTGGGTTGGGAAGATTCCCCTGGAGGAGGTCATGGCAACCCACTCCAGTGTTCTTGCCTGGAGAATCCCCATGGACAGAGGAGCCTGGTCCATAGGGTCACAAAGTGTCAGACATGACTGAAGCGACTTAGCACACTCATTCACTACACAGTCACAGAGGTTTTCATCACAACACTTTCCATTTATTTCCTCCCCTAACTTACCCCCAAGGAAGAGAGTGAGTTACAAAATGGAGATAACTACAGAAAAATAAGGGGGGGGGGAAGCCCTATATATTCTATAAATTCTATAATATGACCTTGATTTTTTTTAAAAAAAGAAAACCCTGCATAGTGATGTGAAATAGTTATTAGGTACTAATTATGAGCTGTGTGTAGTGTCTTAAATATAGTGTTTTATTTAGTATTTTAAATTAATCACTTGGAGCAATAGGCTTCTCAGTTTGCAGCTGAGGAAACTGATCCTTAGAGAGTTTGTCATTTGCTTAAAGTTAAGCAGCTTGTGAAAAAGCAATGTGGAGGTCAAATATTGGCTCCAGGATCATGCACTGTGTAGAGGCCTCCACTCTGTCCTGGGTCCTGATGTCTGATGTTCTGGTTGCAGACAGCAGCCTGTCCTTGGTTGGGTTGAAAGTGAAAGAGCTAGTTGCTCATTTGTGTCCGACTCTGCGACATTTTGGTTTGTACCTCACCAGGCTCCTCTGTCCATGGAATTCTCCAGGCAAGAATACTGAAGTGAATTGCCAATTCCTTCTCCAGGATTTTGGTTGGGTTAGATCTATACCAAACAGAGAAAGGGCAAGCTGTTCTTTTGAAACTGCATATCTTTTCTGCTATCACTTGTCTTAGCCTCTGTGCTCCATATTCTCCAGAATTCTCCTGGTCCTCTCCCCCAGATACTTCCTTTTTTTGAAGCCCCAGCTCTTACTTCCTGCCAGCCTGGTCTCTTCCTTTGGCTTTATGCTCAAAGGCCATTTCCTTTCAGTGAGTCCTGAGTGACTTGTCCCTTTGATTTTAAAGACTACATTAGGTGACTGGAGAATTAATTGGGTGCAAAAATTTCCAATAAGTTGCTGAAAAGTTTTTAGTCACTCTATTTTTTGCAGCTGTGTGGACTATAGCCCACCAACTCCTTTGTCCATGGGATTCTCCAGACAAGAATACTGAAGTGGGTAGCCATTCCCTTCTCCAGAGGATCTTCCCAACAAAGGGCTTAAACCCACATCTCTTATGTCACATGGGAAGCCCCTAGTGATTTCATATCTAAACTCTATAAAATGAGACTTTGGAGTACCACTAATAATTTTTTTTAATATTTATACATCTCCCCATCAGGTTTGTAAAACTGTGCTTTCCAAATGATATATACTTTAAAAAGATAAAGAAGAGTGGGCAGTGGAAAAGGCAGGATGGAGGGAGGAAAGACAGGAGGAAAATTCATGTTGGTAAGTTTTTCTTCTCTCCCTTGTAGGAAAGCAATAATCTGGATTTCTCATTATATGAGTCTTTTATTTTCATCCATAAAGCAGTTCTATCCTATTCTTTCTGGAGTGGAAAAAAGATGCTGCAAAGCCACATACCCTGCCAGCTTGGGATGCAGAAATGATAGGGGACTATCTCAGCAACACAGCGGGAGGAGTGCATGTCAGCAAAATGCAATCAGCCAACGTCAAGTCCAGCGAGGAAAACTCGAGTTAACAACGCCCCTCTGCTTGTGAAAATTGTAGTGGCTGGAAAGGAGAAATGTATTTGAGGATATAGCCAGTAATAAAGTGCCTTCACTGGGAGGCACATTACGAGAAGAGAGCCATAGTAAGGCAGATAATAGGGTTTAAGGTCCAAGGGTCTTTCTGCTAGAGACAAGGAAATTCAAGATGTGCCTGTCACTGGGAGCTGGTGTGGTGTAACGGGAAAATTCCAGGCAAAAAGTCAGCCTCACTCTGTGTCCTAAGCAAATGTCTTAAATCAGACTTAAATTCCGGGTATAGAAAATAGTGATCAGAATAATTTACCTGAATAGGTTGTTTGAAGACTAAGTGACATGACATGTAAACAGTTTCTGGTAAATATTGTTTAATGATGTGGAATTTTTTTCTCTTTTCAACTAAACCTAAGTGTTTTTTTTTTTCTTTTTTTGCTCCTGTTAGTATCACCAAGCCTTTCTATCATCACAAACTAGAGATATGAAGAGTTGGAGGGAAGGAAAACCTGAAAAGTATCTAATCCTATCCTCTTGTGTCACAAAGGTAAAAAGGAAAGCTTAATTTGGTAACACAGTCAAAAACGTTCCAAAATCCAAAGTGCTGTCTGTTTATACATGATAGCTCAGATGTGGGAGAACCAAAGGGCTTTTCTGGAGGAGGCAGTCTTGCTTATACTGTTTAGCTCCTTCCTCTTTCACTATGTGGAGGCTCTAGGCACCCTTAGAACCCTCATCACTATCACACTAATTCTATTATTTCTTCAATAATATTTGAGCATGGATGCGGCAGCCATTCTTTGGGCAAAGGTGACCTTGGGGCATGATAAGCTCTTTTCATTTTTTCATGGTGCCAGGGCACCAAATTAAAGAATCTGAGACCACTATTTGGGATTGAGCCCTGACACCTAAAAGCTATGCAACCATCAGTAATTTAACTGATCACTCTAAATCTCTTCATTAAACTTTGGAATAATTAGACTGCCAACTCACAAGTTTTATTTTAGGATCAAATGAGATCATGCAAGTGCTGAAGGTGATGAGTGATTTTTATCAAGTTTCAGAAGTATTGTAAAGGATAAATACTGTGTAAATGCAATTAGTATATATATTTTAATATGAGGCTTGATTCTGAATGTCAGGCAGCAAATTTCATGTGTTAAGTGATCTTGGGGACTCAGTCATGTCCAACTGTTTGCTACCTCATGGACTCTAGCCCACCAGACTTCTCTGCCATGGAATTTTCCAGGCAAGAACACTAGAGTAGGTTGCCATTTCCTACTCCAGAGGATCTTCCTGACCCAGGAATTGAACCCACCTCTCTTGTGTCTCCTGCAATACCAGGCAGATTCTTTACACTAGCACCACCTGGGAAGCCCCTCTGTTTTGAACAAAGGGAGAAATTTTCATCAAAAGGGAAAAGCTAAGGAGGGGCAAAACAATTATTTCCTTCATGTCCAGTAAGAAGCCTGTTTTGCTTCCTGATGTGTATTTCAATGCTTTCGTTTTGCAGAACCTGCGGTTTTGTTCCTTGGGTTCATAATCTAGCTGGCACGTCCCCAGTCGGCAAGGTGTATTTGAGACAGATTGCATCCCAGGTTTTCTTGCTCTGACTGACTCACCAGACACTGTCCTTGTCTCTTTGTTACCCGAGAAAGCACCAGGAGAAGCTAGGCAGCTGCTGTTGGACTCCTAAGTTCTCCTGTGGGACCCACTGGCCAAAAACACCTCCACACTGATTTCTCCAGGCCACAGGCCATCTGGGGTACAAGGTTGCCCTTCCCAGGAAGGAGACTGAAGGAGTAACAGGTGTTAATAAATGCAGATCCATGGCCAGAGGCTGGCATGGAACATTTTATTAGGCAATCATATATTTTCATTAGTAATGGTGATGAAGCAGTTAGGTTTTTATTGGGTATTTTAATGTTTCATTTTGCCACCACACTTTATTATCACATCAGCCTATTGCCTGCTGAGGCAGGCCTCCTTAGCTCTTTTCTTCTGTGCAGAAGGCCTTCCAGACAATTCCTTTCCCCAAGCTTCAGCCATAAGATTGCTTCCCATCTGCTTACAGAGGCAGCAGGGTCGTTAAAGGCCATGAAGTCAATGACAAATCCAGTTCATAATTTTTATATCCTTGTTATAAACTGACACCCCCCAGAATGTTATTATGAGGTGAATGGTTTAAGTGAAGCAGGAACAATCAGACCGTTTCACACACAAGGCACCAGGCCTTTGATTTGCAGAGCTGCCTGACAATGTCTGGGGGATATGAGTAGGCAGCCTCTCTCTGCTCCCTGTGGGGAGGGAAGGTGAGACTATTGGTGTTGGAAGGCCCTGTGAGTCATCTAATTACCATGACTCTGCTCATTTGAAATATGGGGGGAGCTGAGGGTGACTTGAGCAAGGTCACACAGCCAGGTGAAGAACCCAGACCTCTGATTCCCTTGCCAGGCTCTGCCCACAAGATGCTGTGGTTTTCTTGATTGGAAGAGGGTCAAGCCCTGGGCTTGAGAGGACTCATGGGAAGCAGCCTACATCAGAGAATCACCAGAGAAGATTTCTGGGATCAACTAGCTCATCCCATATCTCATTTTCACAGGTCAGAAAACTGAGGTGAGGAGAAATGATGTACCCACAGTAACATGGGATTCGATGCCAGCCAAACCAGTTCCCAGACCAGAAAAAAAAAGCCATTATCTGCTCATAGGGCTACATAGAGTCCAGAATGACTGAGGCCCCAAAAGGAAAACTGTCACTTAAAAAAAATTCCATAGAAGTCTAGTTGATTTATAACTTTGTGTTAGTTTCATGTGCACAGCAAAGTGAATCAGTTATGCACATACATATAAGTGATTCCCATTGGCCATAACAGAGCATTGGGTAAACTTTTCCTGCGCTATAAAACAAGACCTTGTTCAGTTCAATTCAGTTCAGTTCAGTTCAGTTCAGTCGTTCAGTCATGTCCGACTCTTTGCAACCCCATGAATCACCGCACGCCAGGCCTCCCTGTCCATCACCAACTCCCGGAGTTCACTAGACTCATGTCCATCGAGTCAGTGATGCCATCCAGCCATCTCATCCTCTGTAGTCCCCTTGTTCTCCTGCCCCCAATCCCTCCCAGCATCAGAGTCTTTTCCAATGAGTCAACTCTTATCATCAGGTGGCCAGAGTACTGGAGTTTCAGCTTTAGCATCATTCCTTCCAAGGAAATCCCAGGGCTGATCACCTTCAGAATGGACTTGTTGGATGTCCTTGCAGTCCAAGGGACTCTCAAGTCTTCTCCAACACCACAGTTCAAAAGCATCAATTTTTCAGTGCTCAGCCTTCTTCACAGTCCAACTCTCCATATTAGTCTCCAACTAATCCATACATTAGTTATCTATTTTATGTATGGGCTTCACAGGTGGATCAGTGGTAACAAATCCAATACGGGAGTTACAGGAGACACAGGTTCAACCCCTGGGTTGGGAAGATCCCTGGAGGAAGAAAGGGCAACCCACTCCAGTATTCTTGCCTGGAAAATTTCATGGACAGAGGAGCCTGGCAGGCTACAGTCCATGGGGTCGCAAAGAGTCAGATAGAACTTAGCGACTGAACATGCACAAATGTATTTTATATATAGTAATGTAATATGTTAGCTACAGTTACTAGAACCATGTTATCTAAAAATATTCACAAGGATCTATTTCTGTAACATGATGCCTTATACACAATGTAAACACAGGGATTATTGCAATAACTATGCTGCATTTCCTGAGTAATGTAATAAATTGAAAGTGTCAATACTTTATAGTTAGAAAAGCAAGAGTACAAATCCTGAATCCACCCTATCCCAGGAAAATGATCTTTTTTAAAGTTTTTTTTTTTTTGTATTGGATTGTAGCCAATTAACAATGCTGTGATGTTTCGGGCGCACAGCGAAAGGACTCGCCATACATATGCATGTACCCATTCTCCCCCAAACTCCCCTTCCATCCAGGCTGCCTCATGACGTTGAGCAGAGTTCTATGTGCTATACAGTGGGTCCTTGTTAGTTACCCATTTTAAGTATGGCAGTGTGTACATGTCCATCCCAAACTTCCTAACTGCCCCTTTGCCCTATCCTTCCCTGCTCTGGCTATCAGAATGATCTTGACACTTAATTTCTTGACTTGTAAAATGGAGATTAAAAATCCCCTATCTTCAAGTGTTGAGAGAACTCAACCAGGCAACATATATAGAATGTTTCGTCCTGACATAACGGCCATGAACTATAAGGCTGTTATTATAATTATATAATTATAAAGAGAGAAGAAATGTGTTAGGATTGTGGCACTAATGACAGCATACCTGCCTCCCAAATCCCCTTTATGATCAATGGTTTCCTTGCTTCTTGAATGCCCAACAAGAACTATACTGGACATAGAACAGGCTATAAGAGCCTGTTTACTTTGCTTCTCTGTAGCTGTGGATGCACAAATTCTTACAACAACAGAAGGGTTGACTATAAGTTAGACAAGGTGCTTTATCAGAGAGGAAAACAAGGTAAACTCGAAGGTTAATTTTCAGAAAGGGATTCATGGTGTATGCAGAAGAAGAAATCAGGTAACTTCTGAGACACTCCTTCGTTCTCTTAAGCGCTTCACACAGCACTCAGCATATGGTTGGTGACCTACAACTATTTGTGAAATACTGAATGAAGCAGGCTGGTGGACCAGGAAAGATGTCCCCATCTTCTCTTAAGAAGGGGAGTACAGGGGATGAGGGTTGGGAGGACTCAAGGAGAGAGTCTGTGTTTCCTTCTATACCCAAGAGCCCCAGTTGTGAAAGGGATCCATGAAAGAATGAACACAGCTTCCATCTGTGTCCCTTGTGTCTATAAATCTTCCTAGAATATGTTAAGAGAGTTGATTGCATAGAATATCACCTGGAATTCTTTCATAGAGACTTCTGAGAAATGGGACAAGAAATCTTGAGACAAATTTATAAGGATGAACACATAAGACCATCTTACATCCACCTCTGCAAGGGTGATAGAAATAATGTAAATGGGTGAAGTAGGCCAGATGTAAGATACCAACTCATGGAAATCTAGAAAATAAATGTCCCTGGGAAAGTCATGCCCCTTCTAAAGATGCTGAAATATTTACTTTTTTAACATTATGTAGGCCAAGAAAAACACTTGCGTGCACTCTGTGCAGAATATAAATTTGCGATTTATAAATTTGCCATTCATGGCAAAGGGACATGATAAACTGGCATTGCCATTTGTGACCAGGATCTGGGTTTCTTAGGGCTTCTTCCCAAGTGGCGCAGTGGTAAAGAATCTGCCTGCTAATGCAAGGAGACACAGGAGACCAGGAGATGTGGGTTCAACCCCTGAGATAGGAATAGCCCTTGGAAAAGGAAACAGCAACCCACTCCAGTATTCTTGTCTAGGAAATCCTATGGACAGAGGAACATGGCAGGCCACAGTCCATGGGGTTGCAACAAGTCAGATATACCGAGTGACTGAGCATGCATGGGTTTCTGAAGTGGTTTTTAATTTTTACTTGTAAACTTCAATTTTTATTATTGACAACAACAGGTAACATTAATGGATTTTTTTTTTCCAATGCAAGACAGTGGGTTAGAGATTTTTACATATGGCTTCATTGAATTCTTACAAAACCCCCTAAGGGGGGGTGCAATTATTATCCCCATTTAAAAAAATTTATTCATTTTTAAATTTTATTTAGAGTCTAATTACTTTACAATATTGTGGTGGTTTTTGCCATACATTCACATCAATCAGCCACAGGTGTACATGTGTTTCCCATCCTGACCCCCCCTCCCACCTCCCTCCCCAACCCAACCCTCACGATCATCCCAGGGCATCAGCTCTGAGCACCCTGCCTCATGCATCAAACCTGGACTGGCGACCTATTTCACATATGATAATATACATGTTTCAATGCTATTGTCTCAAATTATCACACCCTCGCCTTCTCCCACAGAGTCCAACAGTCTGTTCTTTACACCTGTGTCTCTTTTGCTATCTCGCATATAGGGTCATTGTTACCATCTTTCTAAATTCCATATATATGCATTAATATACTGTATTGGTGTTTTTCTTTCTGACTTACTTTGCTCTGTATAATAGGCTCCAGTTTCATCCACCTCGTTAGAACTGATTCAAATGAATTCTTTTTAATAGCTGAGTAATATTCCACTATGTATATGTACCACAGCTTTGTTATCTATTCAGCTGCTGATGGACATCTAGGTTGCTTCCATGTCCTGGTTATTGTAAACAGTGCTGTGATGAACATTGGGGTACATGTGTATCTTTCAATTCTGGTTTCCTTGGTGTGTATGCCAAACAGTGGGATTGCTGGGTCTTATGGCAGTTCTGATTCCAGTTTTTAAAGGAATCTCCACACTGTTCTCCATAGTGGCTGTACTAGTTTGCCTTCCCAACAACAGTGTAAATTCAGTTCAATTCAGTAGCTCAGTCTTGTCTGACTCTTTGCAAACGCATGAACCTCAGCATGCCAGGCCTCCCTGTCCATCACCAACTTCTGGAGTCCACTCAAACCCATTTCCATTGTGTCAGTGATGCCATCCAACCATCTCATCCTCTGTCGTCCCATCCTCCTCTGGCCCTCAATCTTTCCCAGCATCAGGGTTTTTTCAAATGAGTCAGCTCTTCACATCAGGTGGCCAAAGTATTGGAGTTTCAGCTTCAACATCAGTCCTTCCAATAAACACCCAGGACTGATCTCCTTTAGGATGGACTGGTTGGATCTCCTTGTAGTCCAAGGGACTCTCAAGAGTCTTCTCCAACACCACACTTCAAAAGCATCAATTCTTCTGTGCTCAGCTTTCTTTATAGTCCAACTCTCACATCCATACATGACCATTGGAAAAACCATAGCCTTGACTAGATAGACCTTTGTTAACAAAGTAATGTCTTTGCTTTTGAATATGCTATCTAGGTTGGTCATAAAACTTCATGGCTGCAGTCACCATCTGCAGTGATTTTGGAGCCCAGAAAAATAAAGTCTGACACTGTTTCCACTGTTTACCCATCTATTTGCCATGAAGTGATGGGACAAGATGCCATGATCTTAGTTTTCTGAATGTTGAGCTTTAAGCCAACTTTTTCACTCTCCTCTTTCACTTTCCTCAAGAGGCTTTTTAGCTCTTCTTCACTTTCTGCCATGAGGGTGATGTCATCTGCATATCTGAGGTTATTGATATTTCTCCCCGCAATCTTGATTCCAGCTTGTGCTTCCTCCAGCCCACCGTTTCTCATGATATACTCTGCATAGAAGTTAAATAAGCAGGGTGACAATATACAGCCTTGACATAGACCTTTTCCTACTTGGAACCAGTCTGTTGTTCCATGTCCATTTCTAACTGTTGTTTCCTGACTTGCATACAGGTTTCTCAAGAAGCAGGTCAGGTGGTATTCCCATCTCTTTCAGAATTTTCCACAGTTTATTGTGATCCACACAGTCAAAGTCTTTGGCATAGTCGGCGAACAGAAGTAGATATTTTTCTGGAACTCTGTTGCTTTTTCAAGGATCCAGCAGATGTTGACAATTTGATCTCTGGTTCCCCTGCCCACATCCAAGGTAAGAGAAACCCAAGTAAGATGGTAAGCACTGTGAGAAGACATCAGAGGGCAGACAGACTGAAACCACAATCACAGACAACTAGCCAGTCTGATCACATGGACCACAGCCTTGTCTAACTCAATGAAACTAAGCCATGCTGTGTGGGGCCACCCAAGATGGCCAGGTCATGCTGGAGAGGTCTGACAGAATGTGGTCCACTGGAGAAGGAATGGCAAACCACTTCAGTATTCTTGCCTTGAGAACCCCATGAACAGTATGAAAATGTGAAAAGACAGGTTACTGAAAGATGAACTTCCCAGGTTGGTAGGTGCCAAATATGCTACTGGATGTCAGTGGAGAAATTCCTCCAGAAAGAATGAAGGGATGGAATCAGAGCTAAAACAACATCCAGTTGTGGATGTGACTGGTGATAGAAGCAAGGTTTGATGCTGTAAAGAGCAATATTGTATTGCTGTTGGAATGCAATAACTTGGAATGTTAGGTCCATGAATCAAGGCAAATTGGAAGTGGTCAAACAGGAGATGACAAAAGTGAACATTGACATTCTAGGAATCAGTGAACTAAGGTGGACTGAAATTGGTGAATTTAACTCAGATGACCATTATATCTACTACTGTGGGCAGGAGTCCCTTAGAAGAAATGGAGTAGCAATCATAGTCAACAAAAGAGTCTGAAATGCAGTACTTGGATGCAATCTCAAAAATGATAGAATGATCTCTGTTCGTTTCCAAGGCAAACCATTCAATGCCACAGTAATCCAAGTCTATGCCCCAACCAGTAATGCTGAAGAAGCTAAAGTTGAACAGTTCTATGAAGATCTATAAGACCTTTTAGAACTAACACCCCCCAAAAGATGTACTTTTCATTATAGGGGACTGGAATGCAAAAGTAGGAAGTCAAGAAACACCTGGAGTAACAGGCAAATTTGGCCTTGGAGTACGGAATGAAGCAAGGTAAAGACTAATAGAGTTTTGCCAAGAGAACACACTAGTTATACCAAACATCCTCTTCCAACAACACAAGAAAATACTCTACACATGGACATCACCAGGTGGTCGACACTGAAATCAGATTGATTATATTCTTTGCAGCCAAAGATGGAGAAGCTCTATACAGTCAGCAACAGCAAGACTGGGAGCTGACTGTGGCTCAGATCATGAACTCCTTATTGCCAAATTCAGACTTAAATTAAAGAAAGTAGGGAAAACCACTTGACCATTTAGGTATGACCTAAATCAAGTCCCTTATGTTTATACAGTGGAAGTAGGAAATAGATTTAAAGGACTAGATCTGATAGACAGAGTGCCTGATGAACTATGGAATGAGGTTCGTGACATCGTATAGGAGACAGGGATCAAGACCATCCCCATGGAAAAGAAATGCAAAAAAGAAAAATGGCTGTCTGAGAAGGCCTTACAAATAACTGTGAAAGGAAGGGAAGCAAAGGAGAAAAGGAAGGATATACCCATTTGAATGCAGACTTCCAAAGAATAGCAAGACGAGATAAGAAAGCCTTCCTCAGGGATCAATGCAAAGAAATAAAGGAAAACAACAGAATGGCAAAGACTAGAGATCTCTTCAAGAAAATTACAGATACCAAGGCAATATTTCATGCAAAGATGGACTCGATAAAGGACAGAAATGGTAGGGACCTAACAGAAGCAGAAGATATTAAGAAGAGATGGCAAGAATACACAGAAGAACTGTACAAAAAAAGATCATGACCCAGATAATCACGATGGTGTGATCACTCATCTAGAGCCAGACATCCTGGAATGTGAAGTCAAGTGGGCCTTAGAAAGCATCACTACGAACAAAGCTAGTGGAGGTGATGGAATTCCAGTTGAGCTATTTCAAATCGTGAAAGATGACATTGTGAAAGTGCTGCACTCAATATGCCATCAACTTTGGAAAACTCAGCAGTGGCCACAGGACTGGAAAAGGTCAGTTTTCATCCCAATCCCAAAGAAGGCAATGCCAAAGAATGCTCAAACTATCGCATAATTGCACTCATCTCACATACTAGTAAAGTGATGCTTAAAATTCTCCAAGCCAGGCTTTAGCAATATGTGAACAGTGTAAGAGGGTTCCTTTTTCTCTCCACTGTCTCCAGCATTTATTATTTGTAAACTTTTTGATGGCAGCCATTCTGACTGGCTTGAGATGTTACCTCATTGTTGTTCTGATTTGCATTTCTCTGATAATGAGTGGTGTTGAGCATCTTTTCATGTGTTTGTTAACCATTTGTGTGTCTTCTTTGGAGAAATTTCTGTTTAGTTTTATCCCAGGAACAAACTGTTACCAATCTCCAATAAAAAAAAGTTAACAGAACGAGTTGAGAACTAAGTGTTTAAAACTTATATAGCAAAGGATATCCTGAAATAGCCCAGGGAATGATTACTGAATTTGTCTCCATGTCTATGACATGTTACAAGAGAATTCAGTTCAGCTCAGTCGCTCAGTCATGTCTGACTCTTTGTGACCCCATGGACTGCAGCATACTAGGTCTTCCTGTCCATCAGCAACTCCTGGAGTTCACTCAAACTCATACCCATTGAGTCGGTAATGCCATCCAACCATCTCATCCTCTGTAGCCCACTTCTCCTCCTGCCTTCAATCTTTCCCAGCATCGGGGTCTTTTCCAATAAGTGATAAAACCATAAAAATGACTATGCTTTATAATAGGATAGGACTTCCCCGGTGGCTTAGATGGTAAAGTGTCTGCCTACAATGCAGGAGACCCAGGTTCAGTCCCTGGGTCAGGAAGATCTCCTGGAGAAGGCAATGGCAACCCACTCCAGCACTCTTGCCTGGAAAATCTCATGGACAGAGAAGCCTGGTAGGTTACAGTCCATGGGGTCGCAAAGAGTCAGACATGACTGAGCGACTTTACTTTACTTATAATAGGATAAAGTGCTTAAAAGTAGAATAAGAACCTCTGTTCTAGGAACTCAGAAAAAGGAGCCATTAATTTTAATTAAGAGAGCAGGAAAGACTTGTCACTAGAGCATAACTTGAGAAAACAAAATTCTACAGTGTTTCGTCAACTTCTGAAGATGTTCAGTGATCAAAATATATCATGGTTTTATGTTCATTTTCTTTCCATCCATCTTCTAGATAACTGCAAATCTAGATGGTGTTTCCTTCAGACTTCTCCCATAGTTTAGAGATGCTTACATAACCTGTTATTACATTTTCAGTCTCTGTCTCAAATGCTCTTGCATTTCAGTAACTTTGTTCCCCCAAGAATGTATTGAAATTCATATTCATTGATCATGTGTCAGCCATTGTTATTTCATCAGTGTTAATACCTTTCTGAGCTTCCCAGGTGGTGCTATTGGTAAAGAACCAGAGCCAAAAGAGACAAAGGTTTGATCCCTGGGATGGGAAGATCCCCTGGAGGAAGGCATGACAACTTACTCCAGTGTTCTTTCTTGGAGAATCCTATGGACAGAGGAGCTTGGTGGGCTATAGTCCATGGGGTCGCAAAGAGTTGGACATGACTGAAGTGACTTAGCACACATGGAACAGCTCTTTATCCATGCGGCCATTAGCACAGTCACAAATGAGTCACAGAGGCAACTAGTGGCCCATTACCCAAGACTATGTATGTCCACAGATTTTTCCTTTCTTGCATAATTGTGTGTGTGTGTGTGTGTGTGTGTGTGTGTGTTTAGTCACTTTAATCATGTCCAACTCCTTGTGACCCTATAGACTGTAGCCCATCAGGTCCTCTGTCCATGGGATTCCCCAGGAAGAATACTGGAGTGGGTTCCCATGCCCTCTTCTAGGGGATCTTCCCAATCCGGGGAATGAAACCACTCGTCCTATGTCTCCTGCAGTGGCAGGCAGGTTCATTACCAGCAGCACCACCTGGGAAGCCCAGCATAATTTTCTACGAACCTTCCAAACATGACTACATTTTACTGAACTGCTTTGCAGTAGAGTCCGAATTTTCTAGTGCTTTTACGGCAAGTTTCTCAATACCTGTTCTGGTTAAAATGAGCCACTCTTTAAGTGTCCCTGTTCCCTGTGCAAATTCCCAGCCTATCCCACTAATAAGCAAGTGGATAAGAGGTAAGTGGGGCACAGCCACCAAGTCTGGTAGGGGCAGCGGCATGCTTTCTAACCTGGGATATGTGTGTACCTGCTCAGTTGCTCAGTCACGTCCAACTCTTTGTGACCCCATGCAAGCAACTGGGCTCCTCTATCCATGAAATTATCCCAGAAGGAACATTGGAGTGGGTTGCCAGTTCCTGCTCCAGGGGATATTCCTGACCCAGGGATCTAACCTGTGTCTCCTGCATTGGCAAGCGGGTCTTGTACCACTAGTGCTGCTGGAAAGCCCCAACCTGGGGTACATCCACTTCTATATCCCAGAATCCTAAATAATCTGGCAACGTACATTATCCAGTGACTTCAGTCTAGAATTTCTCCCTTTGAGTAACTCAGCATGTTCAGATTGCTCTCCCTCTTCCCCTCCCCAGAGGATCCTGACTGTTTGTTTACAGAGCTTGATTGACCTTTCATTTAGCTCAAAGTGCCTTTGACTTACGCTTCTGGTTTAGGCCAGAAACAACGATGGCTCTTGGAGGGAAGAGTGTGACATGTTCACACACCTCTATAGTAAGTAAATAGTCCTGGATGTATGTGAGCATATATGTCAGTCCTGAGAGTTTATTCCCCCAAAGAAAGAGTTAGACATACTGACTGCTATGATTCTTGCAGTGTTTAATACCATGTATGCTGTACAAATCACTTTAGATACATGATCTTGTTTAATTCCCATAATAATCCTGTGAGATAACAATCATTATCTCAATTTCAAAGATTCAAATTGAGGCTTAACAGAGTTAAGCAACTTACCCAAGTTCATGCAGCTCAGAGGTGGTGAGGCAGGACTAAATCAAAGTCATTCTGGCCCCAGAGTCTGAATCTTAACCGCTGTTTTATGCCTCTCCTGGTCCCAGAATCCTAGAAGAAATCGCCATAGATACATTAAGTCTGGAGGGTTTTGGGCTCCTGAGCCGATCCTGAGACTCTTTGATTTTTGAAAGTATCTACAGGGTGTTGTGGCCTTTAACTAATGGATTGAAATAAATATGTGGTAAGACTTCAAAAGTCCATGCAGGAACATGATCCTTTCAATAACTATTGCTTAATATATAAATTTACTAAAGTCAAAGTCACTTAGTCATGTCTGAGTCTTTGTGATCCCATGGACTGCAGCCTACCAGGCTCCTCTGTCCATGGGATTTACCAGGCAAGCATACCAGAGTGGGTTGCCATCTCCTTCTCCAGGGGATTTTCCCAACCCAGGGATCAGATCCAGGTATTCTGCATTTTAGGCTGATTCTTTACTCCCTGAGCCACCAGGGAAGCTTAAATACTTAAAAATAAGTATTGTTTAATACTAACTGTGACATATAAATTAAGAAATTATTTCCAATTGATATATGATTAATTTCATAACAATTATATACATGGATTATGATTCAGTTATTATGTGGTGACCATATTTCCCAAATAAAATTTTTGAACGGATGACTGAAGAGATAATATCTTCATGGGGACAAGAAAACATGGTATTGAAAGAAAATCAGGAAAGCTCCATGAAGTAAGAAACAAAGATGATTTAAGACATGGTCTTTACCCTCAATGAGTTCAGAATCTAGATGGAAAAGCAAAGTGAACCCATAACAGTCCTGGGATCTTGCATTAATAATTTAGAGTTCACAATCCATATATATATACATAAATAGAGAGAGAGAGAGAAGAATAGTGGATCTGTATTAAATATCAGGAACCAAGACCATTCATACCTCTTTAGTTTCTTTTTAAACTTTGTACAATCAACTATTTTAGTGACATATAGTAGAAATATAGTAAAAGAAAAATATAAGTATAGATTGATAAATTTAGACAACATGAGCACACTTATAAAGCCACTACCTATGTTAAGAAATAGACAATTTCTGACACCCCAAAGCCTACTTCTCACCCCTTCTTAGGCATTAACACCTTTTCCCAAAAGTAATCACTATTCTGAAGGTGTATCACAATAGATAAGTTTTACCTTTTCTTTGTTTAAAAAACTTTATATACATAAAAACCTAGAGTATTTATTCTTTTGTGTCTGATATTCTCCCCCTCAATATTATGTTTGTAAATTTATCCATATCATTGCCATAGTGATAGTTGTTCATTTTCATTGCTCTGTGGCACTCCATCACATGACTCACTGAAATTGGTTCATTTTACTGTCAATATTTGGGTTATTTGCAGTATTATGTTGCTGTGTATCTTCATAATTCTCTTTTCTATTACTTAGTAGTATTCCATTGTATGGATATACTATGATTTGTTCATCCATTCACCTGTTGATGGACATTTGAGCTGTTTCCATTGTGGGGCCGTTATAAATAAACACAAGTACCTGTGTTTGGACACATGCTTTCATTTCTCTTGGCTTAATTCCTGGGAGTACAATTGGTGGGTCTTCTGATAGGTATCTATCGGACTTTTAAAAAATCTTCCTAACTATTTTCCAGACTATACCATTTTAAATTCCTGCTAGCAGCATATAGGAGGCTTTCCAGGTGGCACCAGTGGTAAAGAACCCACTTGCCAATGCAGATAAAATTCCCTGGGACAATGTTGAAAAGGTGATATTTGGTGTCATTTGCTCATATTTTTGCATTTATCCACAAAGTATGTTTTACCTATTTTTTGGTATCATACTGTTTCTGTATCATACTGCATCATCCTAAGAAAGATTCCTTCTATATCTAGCTAAATGAGAGATTTATGATCTGTGTATGTTAAATTTTGTCAGATGATTTTGGGAAGATCCCCTGGAGAAGGAAATGGCAACCCACTCCAGTATTCTTGCCTGGAGAACCCCATGGACGGAGGAGCCTGGTAGGCTACAGCCCACTGGGTTGCAAAGAGTTGGACATGACTGAGCGACTTCACTTTCACTTGTCTGAATATATTGAGATAATAATATTGACTACAAGAGGGCACAGCAGAATTGCAATGATGGTGGAATGTCCCATATCCTGATTGTATGACTGTATTTATCTTAACTGTATACTATAAAGTTGGAGAAGGATATGGCAACCCACTCCAGTGTTCTTGCCTGGAGAATCCCAGGGACGGGGGAGCCTGGTGGGCTGCCGTCTATGGGGTCTCACAGGGTCGGACACGACTGAAGCGACTTAGCAGCAGCATACTATAAAGTATCAATTTTACTGTATTTTTACTGTATTTTTAATGTATTATACATTAATAAACAGTCAGTGCAAGAGCTGTCTTAAGGTCAGCTCTTATGAATATTTTTCAAGTTTTTTGTAAAAATATATCGAAGTAGAACCTAAGTTTTCCCAAACCTCACAAGCCTGTGGGACTAATGGTATCACACTGTCAGTGATAGTCATTTCAATGACATTAAATTGCTTCTCACCCCAGGCTACACAACCCAGCCCCCAGCAAAGCCCCCAAGGGCTGCTGGAAGACACTGCTTCAATGAGTTAGTTTTATATCCCCCAAACAGTAGAAATTTCATCGTACATTTACTAGATTTAGCAATAAACAACAGCAATAACAAAAAACAAGATTGCAAGCTAAATTTTAACTTCGGATTTTTTAGGGACTTACTGGGTCTTGCAGTCCTACCTCATGACAGGATAGTTGTGGTGGTCAGTGATGAGTTTGGGAATGAGCTCTCTTCTGTATACCCTTGGATGTAAGGAACTCCCATATATGAAGGGTACAGAATCTTGTGCCTCAGTGTTGTACAGGGTTTTCAGTAAGTCCAATCACTCCAAAGCATCTTATCACCCTGTATCTGTGCATGAAGCATGGGGGTCCTGTGGGCCCCACTGGAGGGACAACTTCCATACTCTCTTCCTAGTTACCCATCCACCTTCACCCCTACCCAGGAGAAGGTTTGGCTGCCGGTCTCACTGGCCTTCTTTCTCCCCTTTGGGTGGGCTTGCTCAATCAAACATACCCATGCACTTCTGAATATAGGTAAGGCTCCCACAGGAAACCCCACATATCTAGATATATACAGACAGGGTTTACAAGACATCCAGCTTGCCCCTCAATTATATTAGTTTTTATGATTGGCCCCTCTGTGAAGTCTGAAGAATAGATTGCAACAGATGCAAATGATGGAAGAAGGTTAACTCTGGAAAGAAAATCTCAGCCAAAACCATTCAACATTGGCCTTGTCTTTTCGTAGGATAATTTCTGGTGGCTCAGCCAGTCAACCATGGTGAAAGCCGAGGACATGAAAAAGGGCTTTCAGTGAGAGCTTATCAAACTGAGACCAAATGCAAGCTGGGCTTTAAAGATAGGACAGATGTCAAGCCTCTCCAGAGGTGGGAGACCAGGATCTGCCTGTGTTTATCATCTTTGCCTCTTGATTTTGCTGTTGTTTTCTACTGGTTCAACTTGACACATGAAACACTCCTCATTCCCAGGGCTCTGTACTTAACACACATCTGAGAGGAGCTGTGCTCATCTAAACATCATAGACACTTCACTCGCAGAGGTACCCTTTCTTTGCATGGACCACTGATTACAGCTGGCAGTGTCTTAGAGAACAGTGACCAAATGTGCTTTCCCTGCCTCTGTTTCAGATGCTTTCTGTAACCAAGAAATTACTTGGGGCAGCCACCAAAGCACCAACCTCACAACTGCCCCAAGTTGAACCCACATATCTTTTGGTTTAACCTATCCCCTCCCAAGGAATTGCACTCTTGTATCCTGGCACTCCAGATTTCAAGATTTAAAGTGGCGTTTTGTTTTTGCTTTTCAATAACACTTAGAGTTTACTTATCATCTCATTTAATTCTCACCTCCCTGCAAGGGAGCCACCTCTCTTAAAACTGGCTTAAAACTTATCATTCGAAAAACGTAGATCAGGGCATCCAGTCCCATCACTTCGTGGCACATAGATGGGGAAAAAGTAGAAACAGTGATAGATTTTATTGTCTTGGGCTCCAAAATCACTGTGGACGGTGACTGCAGCCACAAAATTAAAAGACGTTTGCTCCTTGGAAGAAAAGCTGTGACAAACCTAGATAATTATGGAAAATCAGAGACACCATTTTGCTGACAAAGGTCCACCTAGTCAAAACTATGGTTTTTCCAGTAGTCACTTAAGAATGTGAGAGTTGAACCATAAAGAAGGCTGAGCACTGAAGAATTTATACTTTTGAATTGTAGTGCTAAAGAAGACTCTTGAGAGTTCCTTGGACAGAAAGAAGATCAAACCAATCAATCCTAAAGGAAATCAACCCTGAATACTCATTGGAAGTACTGATGCTGAAGTGGAAGCTCCAATACTTTGGCCACCTGATGCAAAGAGCCAAATCATTGGAAAAGACACATGCTGGATGCTGGGAAAGATTGAGGTCAGGAAGAGAAGAGGATGACAGAGGATGAGATGGTTGGATGGCATCACCAACTCAATGTACATGAGTCTGAGAAAACTCTGGCAGATAGAGAAAAACAGGGAAGCCTGGCATGCTGCAGCCCATGGGATTGCAAAGAGTCAGACATCACTTAGTGACTGAACATGAACACATCCCTGCAAGGAGACAAGTATTATCTGTATTTTTTATATTAAGTTTTTGGGGCTCAAAGAGGTTAAGAAACTTGCTTAAGGTCAGTGATTATTAGCTGGGATTCAAGTCTAGGTTTTTGGCTCCAGATTCATTCTTTTTATACTAAGAAACCAAAAAGTGTGGGGATCTGAAGCTCTATTTTGCTGGGCACCTACAGTGTTTTAAATACATTTGTGTCAATATTTTAAGATCCAGAGAATTTTTAAGTCCTGAGAATTCTGAATTTCTACTTTTCCTTCAAAAGTAAGATCTGATGATCAGCATATTTCCATTTATTAACCATCAGCTATAACTAAATAACAGCTACCCCTTTAGTCTGGAGTGTAGGCACCAGTCTGTCTCAGGCGCCCTCAACTCTTCACAGTATTCCTGGCATTGAGGTCCACTCTTAGCTACCATTTATGTTATGCTCAGACTGCTGTTTCTCTTGTAGGAAAGAATCATTCCTCTGCATCTCTGACTATTGAAATCAGATAAATGACAAGACAGGTTGAGAAGACCTCAAGTGTCCAGAAAACTGGACAGAGCTATTTCTTTTAGTAGGTAAAGCTTAGTTTAATGCATTTAAAATTAAAACAAAGTGGGACTGCCAAAAGAACATGCCTAATTACCTTCTCTTGTCTCAGGAATCTACCTGGTTTCTGTGAGGATTTGGGCTCATAATCTTCACATCACCTGAGGCTGGCCTCTGGGTAATTTCAAAACATTCATAAGGGTCTCTAGGTCCCTTGACTCTCTCTGCTTTGGCCAGTTGCTTACTGACTTTTACACATGTTATACCCTTGCCCACAATCATCAATGTCTCCCCCTTGGTTTCAGGATAAAGACCAGACTGCAGCTAAATTTGAGAGTCTTATGGCCAGCAGAAGTCTACTAAGGGGAGGTATTGGCCTGTAATCTTTAACTCAAGCTAAGGAGTCTGGTCTTTATCTTGACCAGCTAAAGGCTTGTAAAGGCTTCTAAAGAAGAAGATGTTACTTTTAATTGGCTTGGAAATTTCTCCCTACCATCTTCTGTTATCCCCTTAGCTGATCAATTATTTTGCAGTCACCCAACTGCTTGTATAATTTCACTACCCCACAGTAGGTATGCTGTTCCTTCTGTCCTTGACACAACCTTCTACCTTTCTGTTATCACTCTGATCTGCCCACTTTATTAACCTTCCCTGATGCCCTCAGCCCACTGTGTCCCCTCTGAGTTCCTCAGATGATAGTAAGGAGTACATCTTGGCTTGAAATTTGAACTGCTTTCAGCATCTTATACTGGCTCTCTTCTTCAGTCCGCATGGAAGCTGCTGGAGAGTGGAGAACACATCATACGTGCTTCTGTCTCTCTAGTGTTGGCAACAGACTATGATTCCAATAAAAATAACTTGGCTTATTAATTATACTCACAACAACCCCTATATATACCAACTGCTTCAATGCTTATTGAGACAGCATTTTTCCCCCCCAGGGTTCTCTCTTGGGTCAAACAGAAATAACAGCTTACCATGCTGTTCTTCTAAAAATAAACCTCTAAACCTTGGTAACCACATATGGCATGCAACCTTCCTGGGCCTCCTAGACCTTAGCCCTTCTCTCTGCTTGGATAATCAGATTGCTATAGATGCAGAATTACAGCTATTTCTGTGACTTATTCTGTCTAAGTGCCACATTTTATTCTGCTGAGGACAAAACACTAGATACACTAGCTTCCTTCTTCTTCTTCTTCTTTTTTTTTTTTTCATTACTTGGCCAAGGCTGCAATTGAACTTTAAAATCCTAAGCCAATTTGAATGGGAATGTTTTATGGCCTATGTATGACAGGCATGAGATGGCGGTATCTATGCAAAGCAACATGAAGCTTTAGGTCAACAGTCTATCAACTTACAAACGCTCTTTGCATCATAGCATCATAGCTGTCATCATAGAATTTTCTTCCATGAGGGGGTTGATATATGCTAATAAGTAGAACTGATTTCAAGGAAGATGGTCACACAGCTTTTTAAAGGGAAGAATGTGAGGGGATAAAAATGTAGAGGGATAAAGAACTGTCCTGCCCTGAAGCCATGTAAAGGCTTGAAGGTGAACTAACCCCACAGAGGAGAAGGCAGATGAAATAAACTGTGATTGGAGGTCTAGGAGATGGATTCAGGCCCCTAGCAGAGCCATTAAACCAAATCAACAAGGTCCAGAAAGATCCAGACACAGAGCAAGTTTTAGAATAATTATGCCATGGCTGTCAGAAATGGGGGAAGTATGTTTCCCCATTTATGTAATGGTAAAGTTGGACACAATGTTCTTTTTTTAAACTGTTTGTTTTATATTGGAGTGTAGCCAATTAACAATATGATATTTTCAGATGCACATCAAAGCAACTCAACCATACATATTGTTGCTGTTATTGTTGTTTAGCCCTTAAGTCATGTCCAACTCTTTGTGACCCCATGGACTGTAGCCCGCCAGGCTCCTCTGTCCATGGGATTTCCCAGGCAAGAATACTGGAGTGGATGGCCATTTCCTTCTCCAAGAGATCTTCCTGACCAGGGATTGAGCCCCCCATCTCCTGCATTGGCAGGCAAATTCTTTACTGCTGAGCCACCTGAGAGGCCCCAATCATACTTATAAATGTATCCATTCTCCCTCAAACTCCCTTCCCATCCAGGCTGCCACATAAAGTGAACACAATGTTCTTTGAACCCAGGAATGGAAAAAGGACTTAATTAAGGTCAGTATGGCGGAGATGGTAAGGTTCATGAAATGGTTTTTTGGCTCCCCTGCATGTTATGGACCCCTTGCAGTTAGATGTGCTTTGTGACTACCTCTGGCCAATGAAATGTTAGTCTTCATCATTTCTAGGTTGAGGTAGCAAAAAGCCTTGTACAGTTCTCTAGATTTTCTCATCATTCCACAAGATGGTGGGGCCCCTATCGGTCTATGTCTCTGATTAATTACGGGACATAGAGCTGCCCAGGGGGCTTCCCCGGTGACGCTAGTGGTAAAGAACCTCCCTGCCAATGCAGGAGACATAAGAGATGCAGATTTGAACCCTGGGTCAGGAAGATCCCCTGGAGAAGGCCATGGCAACCCACTCCAGTATTTTTGTGGGGAGAATCCCATGGACAGAGGAGCCTGACAGACTATAGTCCATAGGGTAGCAAAGAGTAGGACGTGACTGATGTGACTTAGTATGCATGCACACAGAGGCACCCAGACAACCACAACTGACATGTGGCAAGAGTGACATGATTGTGCTAAGTCAACGAAAACTTGGGAATGCTTGTTAGTGCAGCAGAATCTAATGGACCTTGAGAAACATGTAGCAAGCTGGAAAGTAGGGGAGAAAAATAGAATTCAGGTTTTCAATATAACATCCCTCAGGGTGGCCTGGGGGAGAAAAGCTCAAGGAATGTTAATTCTCTTCACTTCCAATCAACATAGATTCTTCTCTAACTTATTTGTTCAGTCATTCATTCTCTGTGCTGTGTTTAGTCTCTCAGCCGTGTCCAACTCTTTCCAACCCCATGGACTGTAGCCCTCCATGCTCCTCTGCCCATGGGATTCTCCAGGCAAGAATATTGGAGTGGGCTGCCCTTTCCCTCCTCCAGGGGATCTTCTTCAACCCTGGAATTGAACCGAGGTCTCCAGCTTTGCAGGTGGATTCTTTGACTTAGCCACTAGGGAAGCCATTCATTCTCTAATTCAGTGAAAATCAACATTTGCTGATAATCTGCTGTATATCTGTGCCAAATTGAGTACACAGAGGTGAATAAACAAGGCTGTGTGATGTTTTCAGGCTGGCAAGAAGAGCAAGCATATAGGAAAGAGAATACTTTACAGGGACCTACTTCATATTCTGACTTGCATACGCAGTGATCTGGAATGATTGTTAGACTCCTGAGTTGCCTTGAAAGGTCAGGCAAAGCTTCCCCTCTAATTTGTCCTGAGGGGTCAAGACGATGAAGATGAAAAGGGCTTTACAGTCAGAAGGAACACCCCACTTACATGCTTGGAGCACCAAAGAACAAGGTTGTGTAGTTTCTCAGGAAAGGGAGGCAAAGCTCTGATCATAATGTACCAAAGGGTTTGGATTTTATGTTTCAAGACAATGACAGCCATTGAAGGATTTTAAGGGAAGTTACACTAGGACTTCCCTGATGGCTCAGCAGCTAAAGAATCAGCCTGCAATGCAGGAAGCCCAGGAAACCCAGGTTCAATCCCTGGGTGGGGAAGATTCCCTGGAGGAGGAAAATGGCGACCCACTCCAGTATTCTTGCCTGGAGAATCCCATGGACAGAGGAGCCTGGCAGACTACAGATCATGGGGTCACAAAGAGTTGAACACTACTGAGCAACTAAACACAACAACACAACATACAACATACTGGAGCATCCATCAGGAACTTGTTGCAAGAATCCAATGTGTGGTGATAGAATCCAAACACAAAATGGAAACAGAGGGCACAGAGAAGCAGGAATGTTCTTCCTTGTCCCATGGTAATTATTAAGGTTACTTCGGTCACTAGGTTACAGCAGAGAATCTTCTCCCTTGGAGAACTGCCGGGAGGATTCCCAGCAGCATTGGGCTTTCCTTTCGTGAAAGGACAGAGTGTTTCTTTCACACAGCAGGGTCTCAGGTATCACACATAGAACATCCCAGAAATCCTTGGCATCTCTCCCACGTTCTTCATCCAGACCATGGGGACTGCGCAGGACTGGCCTGGAAATAATGTAGCTTAAGAAAGTCTCTGAAAGTAATCAAATGCGCTGTCTCTCAGTGCCATGTCCTGCTCATTAACTTATTGTGGAGGTTCATTAATCCAGTGTAAAACTATAATTAAAAATAATCTTCTTTTCTTGGAGAAGTGGGGAAGGAAGGGGGTTCAGAATAGAGCAGCAAATAATCAGGCTGATTACTACAGTCGGGAAACGGTGAGAGCTATTCACCTCTGTCTCCCTGTCTTTGTTGTCCTCTTTATTGGGGGAAGCTGCGTGCCTTTGTATTCAACATTTTGCATTCAGAGGTGGATATCACCCTATGGTTTTTCAACTCCCTTTCCTTCCCAGGGTCTCATTTGCTTCTCACACCTTCTCTCTAAGGCAGCTGGTAAATCTTTCACAAGTGATGACCCTACGGTCTCAGCACAAATGGAGTCACACCCAAGGTTTGCACAGGACCCTGGGGGCACTGCTCCCATTCATCTCAGCCTGCAGTCCACTCCACTTGTCCAGCTGGTACCCAAAGCTCAACTGCAACATCACCAGGTGGGCATCGGGAGGTTAGGGCCCTGCTCCAAGGTGGGTACGTGTAGGAACAGAATCACAACCAAATGCACATGGAAAGACATGAGCTGTGGGGTTAGGAAGACCTAGTTTGAATCCAGCCTTTTATGTCTACCAGCTATGTAGACCAGGACAATCAGTCAAAATGTCTTGGACTGTTTCTCATCAGTAAAATGGGCTATAATAATTCTTATTCATTCAACAAAAATTTTAAAAACAGTTGTTTATTTGACTACACTGAGTCTTGGCTGCAGCACATGGGATCTTTGTAGGTTGTGGGAAGGGCTCTCTAGTTGTGGCGTGCAGAATTTGTTGCCCCGCAGCATATGGAATCTTAAGTTCCCTGAGTAGGGATTGAACCTGAGTCCCCGCCATTGGAAAGCAGATTCTTAACAACTGGACCACCAGGGAAATCCCTCAACATATGTTTATTGCTGAGAGACTGTTATGTTGTAAACACAGCAGTGAATAAAACACATTCTCTCCCCTGGGGGAACTGAGATTCTAGAGTATTAGAAGTGCTTGTGTGTGTATGCTCAGTCACTTCAGTCTTGCCCAGGTCTTTGTGACCCCCATGGACTGCAGCCCACCAGGCTCCTCTGTCTATGGGATTCTCCAGGCAAGAATACCGAATGAGCTGCCATTTCCCTCCTCCAGGGGATCTTCCCCACCCAGGGACCAAACCCACATATCTTATGTCTCCTGAACTGCAGGCAGATTCTTTACTACTTTGCCACCTGGGAAGCCTGAATATTAGGAGGGGAAGCAGGAAAGAGGTATCTCATAGCTTTGTCTGTTAATCTGACTTGTGCCAAATGAGATCACTTGGTTTCTCAGGCTACACATCAGGCCTATAAGTTTGGATCTCCCTGCCTCACCTGAAAATCAAACCAAGGAGTTGGGCATCTGGTGCTCAAAGGCAAGTCCTCTGTCACAATCGTGCAGTACCTCATTGAGACTTCAGGAGAGTCAATGATTCTCTAGCTGAGATTCCGGATGTCCTGAGGCCTTCCTAGGAGTCTCTGTGGCTTAGTGGTAAAGAATCTGCCTGCCAAAGCAGGAGATGCAGGTTTGATCCCTGGGTTGGGAAGATCCCTTGGAGAAGGAAATGGCAACCCACTCTAGTATTCTTGCCTGGGAAATCCCATGAACAGAGGAGCCTGGCAGTCTACAGTCCACAGAGTCACAAAGAGTCGGACACAACTTAGCCACTGAGCAATGGCTAAAATGGCACCCTCTGCAGAGAAACCAAACTCTTTACAAAACAGATGCAAAGAGTGGGGATGGGGATGACATCTCAGGGAAGTGAAGGGAATAAAGAGAGAGACTAGAAGGAATTCTATCCATTTTCCTAAGAGTTGGAGGGACATCAAAAGCTTTCAGGAGGTGATCTGGCTGCAGGTGATAGAGTGGACAGTTCAGATAAGGATGGCTGTCCAGTTTCTCAGACCAAACTTCCCTCAGCAGAAAGGTTGGCCTTAAACCACGTGCCTATCGGCAAGGCATTGCTAGCAAACAGTTTAATTGCAGAAGGCAATCCCTTCCATCCCCTCAATAGATAAATAGCTGCCACAGAAGGCATTAATTGGAATGGCTTAAATAGCTGCTGTTTATTTACTGACACAGGGCAGTGACTGTCTGAACCTCCAATCGGGATGCCTGACTGGCTTGAAGCTCCCACTTCCACCCTCCCCTTCCTACCCAGCCCTCAAGCCCCTCCTCCCATCCTTTTGGGAGTGGTGCCAGATCAGCGTTTTTATTTTATGCTGGCTGATTTATCTGTTCTGCGAAGCTTTCATTTCAACTTGGAGAATGTTCAAAGTAAAGCTCACCCTGTTACAGACTTAATTGGACCATATTTCAGTCCCAGTGCATCTGTTCAGTGTGGCTCCCTTATCCTGGGTCCATAAACTTTTATTAAGTTATATATCAGAAAATATACATATATATTCCACTAACACGTTTGAGATCTTTTTTTTTTTCTCTCCTTTTTCTTTTTTTCTCCCCCTCCTTTTCTTTTGTTGTTTTTATTTTCACCGCTGGGGATAAATGCCAATGGACCCAAAGGGCGATGGAATTTAACTTGCTCTATTTCCCCAGCTTTGTTTAAAGCAGAAAGGACAGGGTCACATTAACCTCAATTTAGTACAGCAACTCCATGTCAGAGTCTGGATTCTGCTAATTTCTATTCGGTTTATTGGGTTTGTTTGATATGCTAATTCTTGACACCCGCCTCCCTAACCCTCCAGGAAATTTGCCTTTCAATAGCACAGCTCACGAGGGAAGGGGAAAGAGATAAGGGAAATGGGATAATTTTGAAAAAGAAAACAGACTTAAAGCCTTAAAGCCCAACAGTGAAAAACATTCCCTCGATCCTGTTTAGTAAGTTGAAATATCATTTTTAAATAGATGCAAAAGTACCACGCCACGTGGAGGGAATACACACCTCTTCCCTCGGGCCCCTGGTTCCTGCATTGGACATCCTTGGTAGAAGGCTCTGATTGGTTAACCTGTTACTAAAGTCACAATTGTTTCAGACTCACAGACATAGAGAGAATTTATGGTTACCAGGGGGAAGGGTATGAGGAGGGATAGTTAGGGAGTTTGAGATTGACATGTACACACTGCTATATTCAAAATGGATCACCAACAAGGACCTACTATATAGCACAGAGAACTCTGCTCAATATTCTGTAGTAACATAAATGGGAAAAAATTGGAAAAGGAATAGATACACATAGATATATAACTGAATCACTTTGCTGTGCACCTGAAACAAACACAACACTTGTTGTTGTTAAATTGCTCAGTCTTACCTGGCTCTTTGCTAACCCATGGACTGTAGAGCCCACCAGGCTCCTCTGTCCATGGGATTTCCCAGGCAAGAATAGTGGAATGGGTTGCCATGAACATCTCCCAGGGATCTTCCCAGCCTAGGGATGGAACCTGGGTCTCCTGCATTGGCAGGCACATTCTTTACCCCTGAGCCACCAGGGAAGCCCACACAACAACGTTGTCAATCAACTATACTCCAATACAAACATTAAATTTTTTTAAATTAATTAAAAATAAAGTCACAGTTGTACAAATGGGCTATAGCAAATGTTCAATCTGTTGAAATTTTTCCTACTCCAGTCCCCTTGGTCAAGACCTTTCCGAATCAAGGTCTTGGAGGATCATGAAAGAAAGTGAAAGTGTTAGTCACTCAGTCGAGTCAGATTCTTTGTGAGCCCAAGGGCTGTGGCCTGCCAGGCTCCTCTGTCCATGGGATTCTCCAGGTAAGAAAAGCTCTGGGAAGCCATTGACTATCGGAGAGTACATGGTGTGGCAGCATCCTAGCAGTAATGGCGACGTCCACCAGCCCCATGTGATGAGGAGTGTTTCATGTTTTCTAATATGTGCAGCAGAACTCAGATCTAGCTTGCATTCACAATTTCAGTGTTGGTGTCCACTGAATTTTAAAAGCTCATCAAAATTCCCCAGGCCAAGTGCAGCCCTTTCCAACACCACTCCATCCTGAATATATCCATATATCAGTTGGCTAATTGGATCCGCTACTCAGCTTCAGGCCCTCAGAGAGCATTTTTCTAACAGATTTGGGGGTCTTCCTGTGCCTCCCCTCTGATACTCCCTTCTCTCCACCACCAGGGTTATTGATCTTTTTCTCCAGTCGTTCTTCACTGGTTTGCTTGGGGGAAGGAGCATGTTTGCTTTTGTCTGCTCTCCCATGCATCTCTTTGAGGACCTTTCCATACCTGTCTCAGAACCTGCAGGAATCTGCCATTCCCATTCCAAAGGGCTACTCACATTGTTCTCAACAATGAATTCTTGGAAACCCTTTAATTAAGGACCGTAGTGGAAAAAGAACCAATTAGGCAATCAGACAGATCTAGGATTGAATTCCAGCTCCTCCATTAGTTCTGAGGCTCTAGACAAGTTATTTAACCTTCCTGAGTCAGTGTGAAATGGATTTAATTTGATAACTTGCACAGTATCTTGGGGGCTTCCCAGACGGCACAGTAGTAAAGAACCTGCCTGCCAGTGCAGTCGGTGCAGAAGATGCAGCTTCTATCCTGAGGTCGGGAAGATTCCCTGGAGCAGGAAATGGCTACTCACTCCATTATTCTTGCCTGGAGAATCCCATGGACAGGGGAGCCTGGAGGGCTACAATCCACTGGGTCGAAAAGAGTCGGGCACAACTGAGCACTCAAACAGAATATCTTGAGTTATAGATAGTAGATGCAAAATAGTTTAGTGTAGAGCCTGACTCATGAATTTATCACTATCATAAATTTACCGTTGTCATCATCATTATCACTATTGTTATTCTTTTAGTAGTAGCAGTATATATGATTACTACTGGAGTACCTCGAACAAACTGCAATAACAAAATAATATAGTAATAATATGTTACTATAATATATTATATATATACATATGTATATGCATATATATGGTAATGGACATGGGTTTGGGTTGACTCTAGGAGCTGGCGATGGACAGGGAGGCCTGGCGTGCGGTGGTTCATGGGATCGCAAAGAGTCGGACATGACTGAGCAACTGAACTGAACTGAACTGAATGTATTATTACCATATTATTTTGTTATTACAGTTATTATTATCATTTTATATATGAAATAATAAAGCCAAGAGTTTCACTCATTGAACATGAATTGCTAAGTTCTGGCTAAGAACATAAATGGCACATGTCTAAACGGCCCTGTGCTAAGTGTTGGAGATAAAGGAGATGAAGGCAAAGTTGCTTCCCTTTGGATTCTAGATCCAAAGGAGGGAGGAGTCTGTGCGAGGCGAGCAGAGGTGTGGAAGACAGAGACAAAGGACCACCTTCACTGTCATGCTCTTCAGCAGCATGCCCTTCACTAGTGTATGTGGAGGTCTTGGGAGCAGAGGAGGTGTAGCTGGCTGGGAACCTGGGAAAGGCAGAAGAACAGATGTGCTATTACAGATGGGTTTTGATGAAGGACCACATGTTTTCTAGGCAGAAAAGGAAGAGATGGCATTAAGAGTAGGAAAAAATTATATGTACAAAAGCCTGGGGACGAAGAGTGTAGTCTGTATTGGAGACTAATTACAAGTTCATTGTGATGGGAATATTGAAAGTGTAAGTAGAAGTTGCTAAAAGATAAGGCCAAACACCTAGTGTATTAGTTACACATTGCCTCTTAGTAACTAATTCTTACAGGCTTTCCTGGTGGCTCAGTTGGTAAAGAATCTGCTGCAATGCAGGAGATCTGGGTTGGATCTCTGGGTTGGGAAGATCCCCTTTAGGAGGAAATGGACTCCAGTTTTCTTGGCTGGAGAATTCCATGGACAGAGGAGCCTGGCAGGCTTATAGTCCATGGGGTTGCAAGAGTCAGATATGACTTAGCAACTAAAGAATCACCAAATAATCATAAAACTTTTAAAACAGCAAACCTGTATTATCTCACAGCTTCTGTAGGTCAGGAAACCAAGAGCAACTTGACTGGTGCCTCTGGTTCTGGGTTTCGTCTCCAACAAGGCTGCAATCAAGGTGTCAGCCAGGATGTCAGTCATCTTGAGAATCTGCTGGAAGTTGATAGGCTTGCAAGATCACTCACGTGGATACTGGCAGGATCCAGGTCCTCACTGGCCTGAGACCCCCTTCAGTTCCTCTCCACTGGGCAGCTCACAACATGGCAGCTGGCTTCATCCAAATGAGCAAAGCTTAAGGAGTGTCAGGATGCCAGAAAAGGTGAAACTGAAAATCTTTTTCTAATCTCCGATGTAACATCCCATGACTTTTGTCATATTCTATCAGTTAGAAATGTGTCAGGAGACGGGGTTACACAGAGAATGAATACCAGGGGAAGGGATCCCTGAGGCTGTGCTAGGCAGTGTCTAGCACACATAGGCTGGGGGAAATTATGAAGGTGTTTATATATATGCTCAGTCAAACAACATGTACCTTATTTTATGAACCATGGGAAGCTACTAAATGTGTTGAAGGGGTGAGGAATGAAGATACTTGATGCAATTAGATATCCGTGTTAAACTGGATCACTTTGGCAGCAGCTGGAGGAATGATTTCAGTGGGAGAGATTAGAGATGAGCCAGTAGGGAGCCCATGGGATTACTTCAGGTGGGCAGTGGAGCTCGATCCGCAGCAGTGGAAGAAGAGGTGGTGAGGAGGGGGCAGATTGCAGGGCATTTTGCAAATAGAAACAATTCATCTGATATGGTGACTGGTTGTAGAGATTAGGAGGGGAAAGAAGTCAAACCTATCTCCAGGGTGATGAACTGGGTAATCCCTATCCAGGGACTCTAAGAGCAGGAAACACAAAAGGATAAGCAGTTCTGGTGTTTGAACTGAGGAGGAGAAATTGGGGTCTTGACTAATCTAAAATTGACCAGTTACTGACAAAGCAAGAATCGGCACTCAGGCAGGCACTCTGGTCCATTCCCCACAGCATCACGGCGTTCAAGAGCTCAGTCAAGTGTGGACCCTAATCCTGGTTGTATCACTCACTAAGGACATGACCTGAGATGAATTACTGTCTCATCTGAGTTTCTTCAGTGTGAAGTGGAAATAGTGCTGGCGCTTACTTTAATGGGTGATGATGAGAATTAAATAAAATATCCTATCCAATATGCTTAGCAGAGTCTCTGACACCTGGTAAGTATTAGCTACTGTGAATATTTCAGTCACTGTGGCACTGTGTGGTTGTCTGCACTATACAAGGGCTTAGTTCTCACACACTTTAGATCTTATCTAGAGTTATGCAGAATATTTTAACTACAGGTAAGCTTACCCTTTGGCTTCCTTGATAGCTCAGTTGGTAAAGAATCTGCCTGCAATGCAGGAGACCTTGGTTCAATTCCTGGGTTCGGAAGATCCACTGGAGAAGGAATAGGCTACCCACTCCAGTATTCTTGGGCTTCCCTCATGTCTCAATTGGTAAAGAATTCACCGGCAGTGTGGGAGACCTGGGTTCGATCCCTGGGTTGGGAAGATCCCCTGGAAAAGGGAAAGGCTACCCACTCCAGTATTCTGGCCTGGAGAATCCCATGGACTGCAAAGAGTCGGACACAACTGAGTGGCTTTCACTTTCACTTTCAAGTTTACCCTTATCCCAGTCCTAGGCCTCTAGGGCAGCTGTTGCATACATAAGGAGCTACTTTTAGTTAGATCCCAATTCCTGTGTATTTCACTTCAATGTTTTTTGCTTCTTGGTGTTTAGAATAAACTTCATGTCCTGCCCTGTCTTCAGTGGAGCAGAATTCTAAAATGCATCTCCACTCCCCCACTCCTCGCCTTCTCCATGTTTACGCCCTCTACAGAGCTCAGAGAACCTTACATATAGCAATAAATGCTTTCTTTAAGAAGTAATGTCTTTGTTGCTTCATTTATTCCGTAGTTGTGTATTGAAGATGGACCCTTGTTAGGTGCTGGGACTACAACAGTGAAGAAGACAAAAGGTTCCTGATTTATGGGGCTTGTTTTCTAGTGGGAGAAGTGGAGAAGAAGGCAACAGTTAGCTAAGAAGGACATAGCTGAATAGTCAGAGGTGACAAATAGCCTTTGAAGAGGTGACGTTGAGGCTGAAGGCTGAAGGATGACAACAACTAGCCACTTGAAGAGCAGGGTAAGGACATTCCAGGCAGGTAAAACCTCAAGTGCAAAGACTGAGGTTGGAGTGCTCCAGAAATTGGAAGAAGGCCAAAAAGCAGGCCTGTTCAACAGGAATGGAATGTCACATACCTGATTCTAAAATGACTTATGCTGCTGCTGCTGCTGCTGCTAAGTCACTTCAGTCGTGTCTGACTCTGTTCGACCGCATAGACGGCAACCCACCAGGCTCCTCTGTCCCTGGGATTCTCCAGGCAAGAATACTGGAGTGGGTTACCATTTCCTTCTCCAATGCATGCATGCATGCTAAGTCACTTCAGTTGTGTCTGACTCTGTTTGATCCCATAGACACCACCCCACCAGGCTCCTCTGCCCACAGGATTCTCTAGGCAAGAATACCAGAGTGGGTTGCCATTTCCTTCTCCTAAGTAAAGTAAGTAAGTAAAGTCACTCAGTCATGTCCAACTCTTTGTGACCCCATGGACTGTAGCCTACCAGGCTCCTCCCTCCATGGGATTCTCCAGGCAAGAATACTGGAGTGGGTTGACTATTTCCTTCTCCAGGGGATCTTCCCAACCCAGGGATCGAACCCGGGTCTCCCACATTCCAGGCAGACACTTTAACCTCTGAGCCACCAGGGAAGCCTTTCCTTCTCCTAATAAAATGCATTATAGCCACTTCAAAAAAAAAAAAAAAAAACCAACAGGCAATATTAACATAGTTTATTTAACCCAACATATTCAGAATATCATCATTTCAACCTGCAATCAATATTTTAAAAAAAAGTGATCTAATTTACATAATTTCATTCATGCTAAGTCTGACAATCACATTGTGCATCTTACACTTAAAACGCTTCTTAGTTGGAACTAGACATATTCCAATGGCCGCACGTGACCAGTGGCTTCTCTACTGGACAGTGTAGCCCTCAAATAAGTGAGGGAGGAGTTACCTGAGATGAGGTTGGAGATGCGAAGCCTGTAGAATATGGAGAGGAGGTTGGGTGTAACTCTAAACATGGTGAGAAACAAGAAAGATTCTGTGTGGAGAATGGTTCTTAGAGGGAGGACTGAAGAGGAAATCCTAGAGTCCAGGGAGCAGCTTCATCACCAGGTAAGTGGGAGATGGTAGGGACTTTAAACAAAAACATTGGCAGTCATCCTAATAATGGCTAACACTTACTGCTTGGGTCCTAAACCCTTCACAGGAAATAATTTATTTAATCCTCATAATGACCTTAGAAAGAAAGGACTACTTTATTCCATTTTCCAGGTAAGAAATTGAAGCAAAGATAGGGATGGAGCAGGGCTTTGGAATGAGGCAGTTCTGAAGCCCAGCTCTCAGGTGTTTTGTTGTACTGTCTTTCTAACAGAGATGAGGGGATTGATGTGATATGTATCTTAGAGAAAGAACTGGTGAGAAGTTGATGGACGGGAGGTGGAAACTGAGGAAATGGGAGGCGTCCATGAGCACTCCAAAGTTTCTTGCTGAGCAATGTTAGCTAGAGATGCTTATCAGTGGTATAAAGAAGGAGAGATTTGAGAAGAAACAGTGTGAGTTGAGAATTAAAAGTTGACATTATAGGACCTTTCTGGTGGTCCAGTGGTTAAGAATCCACCTGCCAATGCAGGGGACATAGGTTTGATATCTGGTCCAGGAAAACTTCGCATGCAGCCCAGCAACAAAGCCCTAGTTCTTCAACTACTGAGCCTATGTGTTGCAAATACTGAAGCCCTTACACCTAGAACCCAAGCCAGAGAAGCCGCTGCAGTGAGAAACCCATACGCTGTAACCAGAGAGTAGCCCCTACTCACTGTAACTAGAGAAAGCCTGCACAGCAGTGGAGACCCAGGGCAGCCAAAAATAATTAAATAAAATAAAAATTCTCATCAAGACAGAAAAAAAAATATTATTTAAGAAAAAAAGAGTTGACATTGTAAACAACCATGGAGACACCTGGGAGAGAAGCCAATGTGAGCAGCAGGTGGCAGTTTGATGCGAGTCTCCGACTCTATTGTTGAGGATGGATTGGGTCTGAAGATTAACACTGGGGAGTCATCAACATGCAGATGGTCTGGGAAAAGGATGTGCTCACTTGGTTGGGAGGGTGGGGCAGATAGAATAAACAGAGGCTAAAAAGGGCCTGGCACCAAACTCAGCAGGTTTTCCTGTCTAGATAAGGGAGAACTCAGGCAGTAAGTGAGCATGGGTAACGCAGTAGCACCTACCTGTTTCCATGGGCTGTTCTTTTGCTAGATGCTGTTCTTCTCTACCTGCCAGTCTCCTTCTTGTCTCAGTTCAGTTCAGTCGCTCAGTCGTGTCCGACTCTTTGTGACCCCATGAATCGCAGCACGCCAGGCCTCCCTGTCCATCACCAACTCCCGGAGTTCACTCAGACTCACGTCCATCGAGTCAGTGATGCCATCCAGTCATCTCATCCTCTGTCGTCCCCTTTCCAAAAGCGTGTTGGGCACCTACTCACCTGGGGAGTTCCTCTTTCAGTACTTGTCTAGATCCAGCTAAAAGTCATGTCCCCCAGAGATGTCCTCAGGCTTTCTGAGCCAAAGTTGGCTACACTCTCCTATATTAGTTCTCTAGGATTACTGTTAACAAATTACCACCAACTGGATGGTTTAAACAACAGAAATGTACTCTCTTATAATCCTGGAGGTTAGAAGTCTGAAATCAAGATATCAGCAGAACCAGTCTCCCTCCAAAAGCTCCAGGGGGAAAGATTTCCAGTAGCCCGAAGCATTCCTTCTGGTGGCCACCAACAGCCCTTGGCTTGTGGCAGCACCAATCTAACCTCTGCCTCCATCTTCACAGGGCCTTTCTCCTCTGTGTCTGGTTCTCTCCTCTATGTGTCTCTTTTTAGGACATTTGTCTCTGGATTTAGGGCCAACCCTGATAAGAATCCGCCTGCAATGCAGTGGGTTTGATCCCTGGGTTGAGAAGTTCCTCTGGAAGAGGAAATGGCAACCCATTCCAGTATTCTTGCCAGGAAAATTGCATGGACAGAGGAGTCTGGCGGGCTATAGTCCATGGGAGTCATAAAGAGTTAAACACGACTGTGCTCACATGCTTCTTCTGAGAAATCAGGATAATCTTATCTCTACATCCTCACTGTAATTATATCTGCAAATGTAATTAGATTTAAAAAATGGTATTTTGTAAAAAGAACATATATTAATAAGATAACATTCACAGGTTCTGATGTGAGGATGGAGGCATATCTTTCTGGGGCCACTGTCCAATCCAATCCCCATTCATTTCTTTGTCGTTCCCTCCAATACAGGATGTAACAGAGACACATAACTGTTTCCACTTCTGTTGGAACATACAGGAACAATATCTACAGGAACAATATCTCCCTCAAGGGAGAGAAAAATGGTTGGGAAAGGGGAAGAGATGGCTTTTTATGGAGAAAGTACAAATATACAATAAGTACATAAACAAATATATAGCATGTCTGTAGTATTACAATTTAATGGTGAAGGGAAACTAGAGAAAAAATCAGAGGACAGAAGATGGGGGATTGAATTTTTTTTTTTTTACAGTTTGAGAAATACTGAACTAGAACATTCTTCCCCAATAGTTGCCCTGCCCTTGTATGTCCCATACATATGCCCATCCTACCCCCAACACACACTTACCGTTTCAGTAACACCAGCACACTACTGAAAACAGAAAAGTTGGCTTGGATAAATAAATGACAAATGAATTTGCCTTCCTTAAATTCTTGATGCTCATTTAACTGAAGCAAGCAGGGCCGTCTCCAATGTAGAACCCAAAGCAAACACTCCTCACCCTCCAGAGAATATGCCCTCTGTCTGTATTTGCCCCACACCCTCACAAGGAAAGCATTTTGAATTATAAACTCTAATAGGCATCTATTTTACAGCCAAAAGTCTCAAAGTCTAACGATTTGAAATATCACTACTGCAGCCGTCTCTCCCTTCAGAACTCTACTTATTTAAACAGAATTTCAGTCACTAGAAAAGCTCATCTTTAGAGAGGAAGAGGGGAGGGGTGGGGTGGGAAATGCACTGATTTAATGTTTTATCAAGAGGAAAAGAGTGTGGAGAGAGGCTTTGCAGAACATCAAACGGTCTCCAATGTGGTGAATTTAGCAAGGCAGAGAGCAGTGCAAATTGGAAGATTTAAAAGTCTGAAGTTTAAACATCGCTTTTGTTTTCCCAAGCTTTAGATATTAATAACACTATTGTGCAAATTATAAGTCTTCCCTTTTGGGAAGACAGAGAGGAAGTGAAATATTTGCATAAAACAATTGATTTGGATTCTGATGGCATTTCCAACTCCCTTTCCTCTGTGCCGTCTCTCCCGGTCCAGTGATGACATTACTGCGCTACATGGGACCTCCCCTCTGCTGCATGCTTTGAAACTTTCACTCTCCCCTTGCCTCCCCCAGCATCTCCTTCTCTTTTTCCTTCTTACAGCAACTGCTGATGCCCTGGTCGATGCCCTCATCTCTATTTTCCTGAAATGCAATGACTCATTAACTAGCCTTTCTGGCTTCAATTTTACCTTCTGAAGTGAAAGTGAAAAGTGAAAGTTGCTAAGTTGTATTGACTCTTTGTGACCCCATGGACTGTAGCCCAACAGGCTCCTCTCTCTGGGATTCTCCTGGCAAGAATACTGGGGTGGGTAGCCATTCCCTTTTCCAGGGGATCTTCCTGACCTGGAATCGAACCCAGGTCTCCCGCATTGCAGGTGGCCTCTTTACCATCTGAGACACCAGGACAGCCTCCAAGCCATCTAGAATTCTGACCTTCCATTGTCTGCTAAACTCTCCTTTCTCTCTAGACACTTCTCTGTTCAGGAATCTTTGATGAGTCCATGCTGCCTCTTAAAATAAAGCCCAAGTCCTCAGCTGGAGTCTCAGGGCCCTCCAGAGATGCTGGGATATGCCCTCTGTCCTCTGCTCCTGGATACTAGCCCTATTCTCCAGCCATGCCGGAATCTTCCCTATGTTTCCTCACAGAGCCACATCTTTCTAATCGAGGTCTCTAGCCCTGCTGGGTCCTCTCCCTGAAACGCCTCTTTCTTTCTATTCATCCTACTCTTGCTTCTCCCTCAAAGGCCAGCTTAAACCCCACTTTCTTCACATGCATTGGACACTCCAGCCCAATCTAAGAAGGAGGTTTGACACTGACTGAACCATGTTCTGCTCAAATACTCCACACCTACCATCAGGTAAGGAGCTTCCTAACTGGTGAACAAATAAGATATTTTCTATTATGATGGTATCCTTCACAGTTCTGTATAAGATGGTAAGAGATGGTGTTGAAGTTGTTTTTCATTAGTATTACTTTTAGCAGAATGCCATAAGCCACCATTTGTTAAGTACCATAGGCTTCCTTGGGCTTCCCTGGTAACTCAGACAGTAAAGAACCTACTTGGAATGTGGGAGACCTGGATTCAATCTCTTTGTTGATAAAATCTGCTGGAGGAGGGTATGGCAACCCACTCCAGTATTCTTGCCTGGAGAGTCACCATGGCAAGAGGAACCTGGGAGGCTATAGTCCATGGGGTCGCAAAGAGTAAGACATGACTGACTGACTAAGCGCACACACACACACACAGACACACACACACACACACACGGGCTTCCCTGGTGGCTCAGTGGTAAAGCATATGCCTGCCAATGCAAGAGACATAGGTTTGAACCCCAGGTCAGGAAGATTCCTTGGAGAAAGAAATGGCAACCCACTCCAGTATTCTTGCCTGGGAAATCACATAGAGAAGCCTGGTGGGCTATAGTCCAGGGGGTCACAAAAGAGTTGGATGTGACTTAATGATGAAACAATTAAGTACCTACCACAGGTCAGCTTATATTTGAATGTATATATTTTAATTATCACAAGCAACTCCACACACTGGTGATAGTCAATCTAGAAACGTAAGAAAGGGGAGGCTGCCGGGGGGAAGTGTATGTGTTACTAATTCCACCTCTGTCCATGGCTCGAAGAGCTTAATGTTTGTTATCTCATTTGATGTCTTTCCAGGTGGTCATCAATCACCATGTATTTTAATCCCATTTTACAGATAAAGAAATTAAGTCTCAGTGGGGTAAATAACTCATTCAGATCCAATGACCAGTGAATGCAGAACTGAAAACTGAATTCATACCTGACTTTCCAGTCCCCCTGCCACTACTGACAAGCAATCATCACCGATACAGGGAGCAGCTTCCCTTCTGCATCTGTATAATGGGAAGAATAACTCTGTTTTGTTTCCAGCTTCACTCAAAAATGTGAAGTTTTTTTTCACATTTTCACATGGAGATGTGCTTGAAAAATCAAGCATCCTACGTTAGCTTTGTCCTATATACCATTCGTCTGGAGACCTGGAAATCCAACCTCCATTCATCCAAGCTGCATAAAGCACTGTGAGGCCAGGAACAAAACTTCACCTACTGAGATCTGTAGATATCACTTCCCTAGAGTAAACAACTTGCTGCAAGAGTTTTTATTTCTAACATGCACTGTGCATGAGCTAAGACAACTGTGCCTGCCTTGGTAGGGTACTCCCAGCCTATCTGTGGTTTGACCACAGAAAAGCACATTCAGTCTGCCTTTGATCTGCACTTCTGTGTGTGTGTGTACATGAGTGAGTTAAATAAACAACTAGACAGATTTTCCTCTTCTCTTGATTAGTGTCACTGGTAAAATATGGAGTCATAAGGTTTAAGGCAACAACAACAGGAAAAATCAAATTCTACCTTCGATACACAGAGGACAAACCAACCATCATAAGGATGTTTAGGGATGCGAGGGGGAGAAATCTGCCCTTTCACCGTCTCCCCCATGTTTGTGGGACTTGTGCTGTCATTACACGGTTCGCCATCACCACCTCGCCCTCCCTACTTTTCCACAAGGGAAAACTTGCAGTCACTGATACCGGAATAGAAGCGTGGTCTAGAACAATGATTTTCGTTCCTTTTATTTTTCAGCCAGAAATATCCTCTCTTTCCAAATCAAATTTAATGCGGAGTCTTAACACACGAAACAGAGAAAATGGCATTTTACTACAGAGATTTAATTGTGAATTTAAATTTTATATTTCACTTAGTTTAAATTCAACCCAGTGTGAAAGTTTTGATGAACACAGAAATTTTAAATTAATATTATGGATAACAGGTGTAGTCGTATGTATTTCAGGGTTCAATTTCTATATTTTGTGTTGTTGTTGTGTAGTTATTCAGTTGTGTCTGACTCTTTGTGACCCCATGGACTGTAGCCTGCGAGGCCTCTTTGTCCATGGAGTTTTCCAGGCAAGAATACTGGAGTGGGTAGCCATTTCCTTCTCCAGGGAATCTTCCCAACTCAGGGATCTAACCTGCGTCTGCTGCACTGAGGACAGATTCTTTACCACTGAGCGACCAGGAAGCCCATGTTTTGTGTTGGCTGTACATTATTAAGAAAACCTTAATCTAAGTGGCTAAGTAGAAGGGTACTTTCCAAAACAATTTTATTTGAGCAAATATGTGAAGGTCTGAATTAAAATAAAATTAAATGAGATTAAAAATTTTTTTAAATGGTGTTGGTCTACAACTGTCCTAATCACTGATTTAGCTGTAAAAATTTCAAAAACTTGCAAAAGACCATGTAAGAAGCTTTATTCTGGTATCTGAATAAAAGCATGTTAGACTAACATCCCAACGTGACATGCTGGTCAGTCCTTGTGTATTATCACTTGGCATATAAAATATCCGAATAGCGTATGTGTGTGTATACATGAGCTTGTGCATGTGTGTGTTTGTGTATTGCAACCTGATGAGGATAAAATATTTTAAAACAAGAAATGAGAATCAAATTGATTTGGAAACGAATTAATAATCTCCACTGAACTTTAAAACTATTGACAACACAGTATGAAAACACTTATTCTATGGTATGGGGTGTACTCATCTCATACTAGCTAGGAAGGTAATGCTCAAAATCCTCCAAGCCAGTCTTCATCGGTACATGAACCATGAACTTCCAGATGTTCAAGCTGGATTTAGAAAAGGTGGAGAAACCAAAGATCAAATTGCCAACATTCATTGGATCATCAAAAAAGTAAGAGAGTTCCAGAAAAACATCTACTTCTGCTTTATTGACTATGCTAAAGCCTTTGACTGTGTGGATCACAATAAACTGTGGAAAATTCTGAAAGAGATGGGAATACTAGACCACCTGACCTGCCTCCTGAGAAATCTGTATGCAGGTCAAGAAGCAACAGTTAGAACTGGACATGGAACAACAGACTGGTTCCAAATTAGGAAAGGAGTACGTCAAGGTTGTATATTGTCACCCTGCTTATTTAACTTATATGCACAGTACATCATGAGAAATGCTGGGCTGGAAGAATCACAACCTGGAATCAAGATTACCTGGAGAAATATCAATAACCTCAGATATGCAGATGATACCACCCTTATGGCAGAAAGTGAAGAGGAACTAAAAAGCCTCTTGATGAAAGTGAAAGAGGAGAGTGAAAAAGTTGGCTTAAAGCTCAACATTCAGAAAACTAAGTTCATGGCATCTGGTCCCATCACTTTATGGCAAATAGATGGGGAAACAGTAGAAACAGTGAGAGACTATTTTCTTTGGGCTCTAAAATCACTGCCGATGGTGAGTGCAGCCATGAAATTAAAAGACGCTTGCTCCTTGGGAGAAAAGTTATAACCAACCTAGACAGCATATTGAAAAGCAGAGACGTTATTTTGCCAACGAAGGTCCATCTAGGTAAAGCTATGGTTTTTCCAGTAGTCATGTATGAATGTGAGAGTTTGACTATAAAGAAAGCTGAGTCCCAAAGAAGTGATGTTTTTGAACTGTTGTGTTGGAGAAGACTCTTGACGGCCTCTTGGGCAACAAGGAGATCCAACAAATCCATCCTAAAGAAAATCAGTCCTGGATATTCACTAGAAGGACTGATGCTGAAGCTGAAACTCCAATACTTTGGCCGCCTGATTTGAACAACTGACATTTGAAAAGACCCTGATGCAGAGAAAGGTTGAAAGCGGGAGAAGAAGGGGACGACAGAGGATGAGATGGTTGGATGATATCACTGACTCAATGGACATGAGTTTGAATAAACACCAGGATTTGGTGATGGACAGAGAGGCCTGGCATGCTGCAGTCCATGGGGTCACAGAAAGTTGGACAGGACTGAGGGACTGAACTGAACTGATAGGTCAGCTTGCATATGAATTTATTACCTTTAACCCTCCCAAGCAACCCTGAACTGTAGTGATATTTACTGTGCATTTCAGGCTTTGAGTAGTTATACAGTCCATCTACATGGCATACATCTACAAAGGCAAGGTAGAATTTAAACCCATATATGTTAGCGCCAAGATCTGCCGTATTTCCATCGCTAATATTTTCTTTCTCTGGATTTTGTCTGCTAGCTCCTTTGTACATATGTCAAGGATAGCATTTATCAAAAGTTGTGGCAAAGAAGTATTCGCATATTGTTTGTCTTTTGCATAGAATTCTGAGAACTTCTTAGGGTATAAATGGTATTTAAACCAGGCCTCTGGGTCTGGCATGTAGCTGAGCTCAAAAATTAGTTGAATTTAATCTAAATGGAAAGAACCATTAAATTGGTGTCTAAAAATAATATCAGTAGTATCTCATCTATTCATCTACCCTCCAGGCAAGAATAGCAAACAATCCATCCTGGATAGAAAATGATCCTGCTTTTAAGGATAATTACTACGCTGTGGTCCTATAACTGTTCCTGGGGTCTGGATCAGCGTTTCTCAAGGTGAGGCATCAGTCGAGGGGATGAATAGGGTTCCATGCCCCTAAATATTTAGCAAGCTCTGCATATTAAACTAATCCTATTGGAAATATTAGCATCAGCATATTAAAGAATCTCAGAAGTATAGAAAACCAGTTCATCTTGTTCTGTCCATTATTTCTCAAATTTTCATGCATACCCTACACTTTTTTCAGAGAACACCTGCTAGTGCCTTGAACCCACTGTTCTGTAGAACCCTTTTTATAAAAATTAGATCTGACTTAATCTTCTATTGACTGACATCCTGCCATGATCCAAAAGGTCTTCATGGTGGCTGAGTCATACTTTAGCTTCAGTCTGTTTCTTCCCTGTGTTCAGCAGGCAGCTGAGAACCGTTTCTTTCTTTCTCTTTTAAACAAGGGGACTAGTCTTCCTAAACCTTGTTTCATCAGAAGAAGGAGCTCAGGGTCATTTCACTTTCCACGCACATTCAGGATTTGTGGCATTAAAGAGATCCCAAGGGAAATTAAAGCCTGGAAAGCCCCCTCCAATTTAAACAAAGTCAGGCAGTTTAGAGATGGAGGGCTGAACCCTGACTTGTGTGCCTCACTTGAGTACTGTCACTGCCTGGGATATTCCCACCACTTTTTGCAAAGTTATGTATAACCTAGCTTATCATTCTTCTATGGAATTCACATGACCTCATATATTCTCAAATTATTTTATCTTAGTGATTTCCCTTGAGGTCAAGAGAAATTTGTGCAAAATCATAAATTATGTGACCTTCTATGAACCCCTACATTGTGTGTTTATAAAACATTGGCATGTATATGAATGCAAATGATCTCATCAGAGTACAGAGTATATATCATGAATTGCCAAATCTTGACTTCTACTCTCCTCCCAGACCCTACATCAAGTCCATTGGTGAGCCCTGTGGCCTCAGTCTTCAGAAAATGACTCCTCTTGCCATCTGGAGATGGAAATGGCAACCCACTCCAGTATTCTTGCCTGGAGAATCCCATGGACAGAGGAGCCTGGCAGGTTACAGTCCACAGGGTCACAAGAGTCAGACACCTCTTAGTGACTGAACAACAATAACTACCACCTCTATCATTGCCACCTATGTTCAAGACACTCTCATCTCTATGACCACAGCAATAGCCTCCTAACTGGCCTTCCTGCTTTCACACTTGTTTTCCTACAGTCTCTTGTTAATTCACTGCAAACAGATGATCTCTTCAGAACTGAAGTCAGACCATGACGCTCCATTGCACCCAAGTCCTAGGTTGCTATCCTTCGATGGTATCTGCTTCACTCAGAGCAGAAGACACAGTCTTAATGGTCTACATTCCTATGAGAGGGGCTCCTGTACCTTTTCTGAGCTTATCTCTGACTGCCCACAAGATTCAGTCTGCTCCAGGCTCTCTGGCCTTCTTACTGATGTCTGAGCATAACAGGCATGTGTCTACCCCAGGGCCTTTGCATCTACTGCTGCCTCAGCCTGAAATGCTGTTTGCCCTCTAAGCATACTTGCCTTGCTTTCTCACCAACTTCAAGTTTTTCCTGTAATGTTATCCTGATCACAGGGGTTTCCCTGGTGGCTCAGAAGGTAAAGAATCTGCCTGCAATGCAAGATTCGATCCCCAGTCCAAGAAGATCCCCTAGAGATGGAAATGGCTACCCACTCCAGTATTCTTGCCTGTGAAATCCCATAGATAGAGGAGCCTGACAGGCTACAGTCCATGGGATTGCAAGGAGTTGGACACAACTGAGCGACTAACACTTTTCATACTACCCTAACCATCAACTCAGTCTTAGCCCAACAGTCCTCACTCCCACAATCTGCTTTGTTTCATTCTGAAGCCCTTTGTTGTTATTTTCTAAGTTGTGTCTGACTCTTTGCAACCCCAGGCTCCTCTTTCCATGGGATTTCCCAGGCAATAATACTGGAGTGGGTTGCCATTTTCTTCTCAAGGGGGTCTTCCCAACCCAGGGATCAAACCTGCATCTCTTATCTCTCCTGCATTGCAGGCAGTTTCTTCACCACTGAACCACCAGGGAAGCCCACTGAAGCCCTTATCACTTTCTAATATACCTTGTAACTTACATATTTTTATTATTATTTTTTGTCTGTCTCAAAGAATTGATACTTTTGAATAATGGTGCTGGATAAGACTTTTGAGAGTCTCTTGAACAGCAAGGAGATTGAATCAGTCAATCCTAAAGGAAATCAACCCTGAATATTCATTGGAAGGACTGATGCTGAAGCTGAAGCTCCAGCACTTTGGCCACTTGATGTGAAGCTCTGGCTCATTAGAGAAGACCCTGATGCTGGAAAAGATTGAAGGCAGGAGGAGAAGGGGACAATAGAGGATGAGATGGTTGAATGGCATCACTGACTCAATGGACATGAGTTTGAGCAAACTCTGGGATATTGTGAAGGACGGGGAGGCCTGGCATGCCACAGTCCATGGGGCTTCAAAGAGTCAGACATGACTTAGTGACTGAAAAACAACACCACCTTTCCCTAGAATGTAAGCTTTCTGAGGCCAGGGATATCTGTAGGTGGTACACCTTCCTAAATCCCCAGAATCAGACAGAAACTCAGAGTGAGTGGACACTTGTGTGATTTTCTACCTGTTTTTACAGATTTGGGGATTGGCACAGGTGGTGAAATAACTTGGTGAGTTATTGCTAATATTTAAAAATACCTAATACATTCCCCTCACCTACCCATCATGAGGCTACATGACAAACTCAAATGTCACACTTCTTTGCTTTCCACTGGAATTATCTCAGTTTAGTGTGTTAACTCTGATTATATATGTCTGATCAGAATCTCTGACTTCCAGTTACAAATGCCTTTGATATTTAGACTCGGGGAAATGAATTAATTATCATGCAATAAATGCAGATTAGTAGATGTTTTTGAAAACATGGGCCTCATGGTTGGCGGAGGGGCCATCAATGAGTGCAAACCCTTAATCTCCCTGATACAAGACAAGGACTTTGAGGCTCCGGAAGACTAAGTGACTTCCTCAAGGTCACACAGTGAGTCCCTGGCAGAGCAGTGTCTAGAACCCAAGTGTTTGATTCCCAGTCCTGTGTTGGTGTAATTAAATACACAGTTTGCTGCAGGCAGAAGACATATACATGCTCTATATAGCATTTGCATAACATATTACAGTAAAGACTGAGCCCCAACTGAGATTCTCAGCAGGAAAATAACAATTATTTAATCAGGGTTCTATTTATACTTTTATTGTGAAGGTTAGGTTAAGATTCACTGGCTTGATTAAGGGGGCTGCCTACACATGAAAGTGTTTACTAAGCTTGGCTCCCTGGAGTGAAATTCAAAGTTGTGACATCTAAAGCCCATTTTCATGTCCTGAAAGTCCTGAATGTCTTTTTGGAAAGCTGGATCTTTCCCTTAAAACAAACAAATAGTTATCCTTAAGGATACACTGTAAACAGAGTTGGTTAAGACACAAAGAGTCCTTCATCTATGGCTTTCGTGGCCGAGCATCATTCATTTCAGTCTTGAAACTTAATGCAGATAAATATATCTAGAAATACTAAATGAAAAGCTTCTGTGTACTAGAGAGCTTTACCATGTACATTACACTGTTGATCCTCAGAATAGCCCTGCAGAGTTGGAAAAGGAGATATGATTATTTCTGTTCTCCACGCAAGGAAGCTGAAAGCACCCAGGGGTTCAAAGACATTTCCATGTCTCCTGACTTAGTGGTGAAGGAAAGCACTAGAATGGAAGGGAGGAATCCTTTTTCCTTATTCCTTAGGCTTAGCACATGTACCACAATGCCACCAGTCATGCACTTCACTACTAGGGAGAAGGGGAGAGGAAGTAGGAGGACCCCCCCGCCCCCACCGCCAAATGAACTTTATGCTTTCTTCCACCTAGAGTACTGATGGTCTGAGACCCAAGCCAAAAGCAGGAAACAGTTTCAGATTTTACAGATCAGGAAAGAAATTAAAATGATCTGGCCGGGTCACCCAGTAATCTGGAACTGTTACTGAGCAGGGTTCTTGACTTCCTTAATCAATGGAAAATGATCAGAGGCCAGACAAGAAATTCAGGTAAGTCTTTTCTGGGGTTCCTGCTGAAGCAGAGTGGAGCAAGGACAAACAACAAATTCCCTTGCTTGCTTGCTCCTGGAGGAGGCAGGGGTGAGCTGGTTCCTTATATGGAGTGAAGGAAGGAAGGGGGGGCAGTGGGGTGGCTTAGGTGTTTTGCCCTTAGGTGATTTTGAGTGCATGCACAGAACCCTGCTTTTGCTTCTGATACCCCGTTTTTGCTCCAGGCTCTTCGAAAGTAGTAGTTGGGTTTTTTAACCCAGTGTATTTTTCGGGTCCAGAATTTGCCCCAACTGCACGTGCATGTAGTTCTTTTTAGTCTCACAGTTTCTTTGTATTTGGGGGCTCAAGGAGAGCTGTGTCTAGGTGCAAGCATTGCAGCACTGCTGCAAAGGGTCCCAGGTCCCAGGCCTGTCTCAGATCTGAATGGGAAGTAGAAACAGGGGGCTGAGCTCTCTCTTCTGGCTCAACTGGCTGGAAGATGTGGGTGGTGCATCTGCCCAGTGGCTGTGCTCTGCTGGGAGCTAAGTGGAAATTCCATCCCTTACTGGATCTGTGGCTTTAGGCAAGCCACCTTTACATTCTGAACCTTGGCTACTTTGTGCCATTTTTATGGTGATCCAGTGAGATGAAAGACTTTGCATGTGTGCTAAATTGCTTCAGTCGTGTCCCACTCTGCGACCTCATAGGTTGTAGCCCACCACACTCTGTGTCTGTGGGATTCTCCAGAGTTGCTGGACCCTCCTCCAGGGGATCTTCCTGACCCAGGGATTCAACATGTATCTCTTACTCCTCCTGCACTGACAGGCGAGTTCTTTACGAGTGCCACCTGGGAAATCCTGCACTGATCCAATGAGATAAAAGACTTTGCTAGGCTTTAAAAGCTAAGACTCATTTAACCTGTGTGGATGCTTCATTCCATTCATCCAATTGGACTAAGGATTTACCACACTTTTCAGCTCTGGGAGAGGTTATATGGGAAGAAAGCAGAGATGGAAGGGAGAAGATCAGATACACACAACCTCTGTGATGAAGATCAGATACACACATTGATATTTCAAGATTCAAACAGCCTTGGCAAGGGTACCATTATTTTTTAAATGACTGTAAGGTCATTGGATGACAGAAATGTGAATGAGTAATGCTGACATTCCCAGCAGTACAGCAAGTAAGAAAGGGAGATTTGGGGGAGTCAGTAGGCCCTGACATCCTAATCTCCACCTACCAATCACCCTATCTGATCCTATAATTGAGTTCAAACAAGTTCCCCTCTACAATCCTCCCCAGTCAGCCTTCTCTTCCCAGTCCTGACCTAGTCTTCAGAGCCCAATCTGTCTATGAATGTGCCCTCCCTAGCAGAGCTGGCTTGCAGATTAGGGCACAGCTCAGGGCACAGGCTCTATCTCATTGGCTTTGGGTTTTCCTCTCCCCTCTCCGGGAACTGAAGTTTCTTTAAACAGACACACAATTATGAATATGTTATCCACACTTGACTATGTATTGGTACAACACCCGCTGATGTACAGTAGTAGGCAGATTGATAATGGGACATATTTAAGCTGATTGCCACTGGAGATAAGTTATGTCTCTGAATGAAGGCACTTTTGTTAAACCTCTGAAGGCAGAGGGGATGGAGAAAGTTTTATTTATTTTTCTGCTTTATAAGAAAGGAAGCCTTTTTGAAGATGGCTACGCCTTCCTGAGATTCTCATTTTAGATTAGGCTATCAGGTGTACAGTACAATCAGAAGCTTCCACTCCAGTCGGAGCCTCTGTTTGATAGTCGAGCCTTCATGGATCTTTCCCGAGCGGCTGATGCTGGCTGGCTCACAGACACGCTTTGTGTCCTTGAGGACAGCTCTATTAAACAAGGGTGTCTTCTCCTCCCCCTTCTCTCTTTCTCTCATTTGCTTCTTTTGTTACATCCCTCTCTTTTCTCTCTACCTCCCCTTTTCTCCAATTGATTTCGTTCTTCTCCCCACATTCCCCACCTCTCCCCTCCTCTCTTGCCACAGTGCTGTTTCCCATTGTCTTTCTGTCCATTTCACCCTGAGTCTCCATGTGTCTCTTCTGCATCTCCATTACCATGGAGACTCTCCCCTCCCAGCCCCTTTCTCCTCTGTTGTTGTTGTCATTATTATTCAGTCTCCAAGTTGTGTAAGACACTTTGCAACCTCATGAACTGTAGCACACCAGGCTTCCCTGTCCTTCACTATCTCCCAGAGTTTGCTCAAACCAAGATCCATTGAATTGGTGATGCCATCGAACCATCTCATGCTCTGCTGTCCCCTTCTCCTCTTGCCCTCAATCTTTCCCAACATCAGGGTCTTTTCCAGTGAGTCAGCTCTTCACATCAGGTGGCCAAAGTACTGGAGTTTCAGCTTCAGCACCAGTGCTTCCAGTGAATATTCAGGGTTGATTTCCTTTAGAATTGGCTGGTTTGATCTCTTTGCAGTTGAAGAATCAAAGCTACTCCATTTTGTAAGGTTCCGGCAAAAGAGCCTTTGGAAATCCCCTGACCTCACCCCACCACCTGCGAACCAATCAGAACCCTTGGCCAGCCCGGGAAATTCGAGTCAAGCCCGGGAAAGGAGAACCAATCAGAACTCAACACCTAACCCTTCACCAGAAGGTGACCAATCAGACCCGGAGACTCCCGTTTTTTAAATTTTTCGTGCGATAATACCCTATATAAACAATGTAACCCAGAGCTCAGGGCTCCTCCCTATAGCTGCTGCGTCAGTATCGGTGGGAGCCCCAGCTCGAGCTTGGTAATAAAAACTCTTACTTTTGCATCGGATATCGGCTCCCTGATGGTCATTGGGAGATTTTGCGACTTGGGCATAACACAGTCTGACTCTCAAGAGTCTTCTCGAGCACTAGGAGAAAACCAAGCCTGAGGGAGGTTGTTTGGGTTCTGAGACTGTGAGCCTTGTCTTTGTAGAGAAGCATGGAAGCAGTCACTTGTGCTTTTGGCTCTCCCAGGGCTGGATTTAAGGAGGAAAGTGGGTGCAGAGGCACTCAGCTGGGTGCTGGAGGTAGCACTGCAGGGGACAAGGAGGAAATTGAGGAAGAATGCATTAAAATCAGGCAGAGTGAAAGGAGAACGAAAAGACCAAAATGGAGATGTTGGCAACAACTGCCTGTCTTTGGCCCAATAAGGAGGGAAAATTCATTAGTCACAGATTAAGCTGCTCTCCAGCCAGTTATCACTGTTCAGATACAAAGATAAGGAGGAAAAAGCAAAGAACCAATCAATCTCTTAAAGGGGACACTTGCTGGCATCTAATATCTGGGTAAGTGGTTGAGGGAGCTAGGTGATGACCGCTCTGTTGTGAGTTCTCCAGGCAGTGAATGAAGAAAAGCATCTTTATAAACACATTACACCTCATGGGGAGTAGGGAGAAATTCAATTAGGTTTGAATGAGAAAGGTAGCTTGAATATCAATTAATTGTCTAATTGAAGATAATGGAGACCTGGGGGCACCCTGCCAGGTTGATTCCCACACCCCAATGCAGAGACTTTCCCAGGGATTAAAGATGCAATTTAATTACACGTTTCTATTAGATTAGGTGCTGATTGCATTCAGGCTTTGAGTTAATTACATAGTTAATTACACAGCCAATAACTTCCCTTGCCTAATAACCTTATTGGACGTAGCCTGGTGCTGCAGAGCGGGATCCGGTTCCTGTAACGGGAGCCCTGGGAGCCCAGGGTGGTGGGAGTATCTTCCACGAGGGGACATGTGAATACTAATAGGGAATTATTCTAATTGTCCCTTGTTCTTGATGAACAGTAAATTATTCTAATAACATTCACCATTGTATTCATTCGTTATCTGAGGGTAATTAGGAATGAAGGACTTCCAGGGGCCCCCCCTGCGGCACAAACAAGGCAGCACTAACTGGACTTGCCTTCATTTTGGATGCCAGGCATCTCCAGGGCAACTCGTCCTTTCTTCCTCATCTCCTTGATACACTCCAGGACCAGGCAAGTGGTGGTGATGCTACTGGTATCTGGGTTGGGTTCCAAATCTCATCCTTGTTCCTATACAGCACAGGGTCTCTACTCAGAATAATTCTTTCTGGGTTTTTATCTGAGAAAGAATATGGCTTGTGTTTTGGGTGCAGGCTAATGAAGTCCAACACAGCCAGTTGGCTCACTAGTGGAACACCTATCAGGAGTGAAAGATTAATTTATTCTCAAGACTTCCAGAAACCATTAATATGGATTGCTTGCAAGCCAGGAAGAGAGGCTTCACCAGAAACTGCCTTCCAGCTTTTATTTACGTGAAAAATAAATTTCTGTTGTTTTAACTATGTAGCAGTAGTAGTGTAGTTAGTCACTCAGTCGTGTCTGACTCTTTGAGACCCCATGGGCTGTAGCCAGCCAGGTTTCTCTGTCCATGGAATTCTCCAGGAAAGAATAATGGAGTGGATAGCCATTCCGTTCTCCAAGGGATCTTCTCTACCCAGGGACTGAACCCAGATGTCCTGCATTGCAAGCAAATTCTTTACCATCTGAGCCACCAGGGAAGCCCTGTTTTAGCCATGCAGTTGATATTTTGTTTTTCAGTCAGAGCTAATACAATGATTAAAAAATGACAAGAACAACTGTGGTTTCCAGACATCTTTCTCCCCTGCATTAACAACCACCCCCCCAAGACACACACACTTACTTTTGTTCATGCCATTCTCTTTGCCTGGATTATCCAACCCTGCTTAACTGTCAAATGTCAAAAAAAATCTCTTATTCTAAACTCTTCTAGAAGGGTCGTCCTGATATTATCTCCTTCCTTTATTCTACCTCGCTAGTTCACACGTAACCCCACATTTATGAGGTAGTTTAATGCCTTGTTTACATGCTTGCTACCCTTGTCTGAGAGTTACATACATGAGGACATCAGCTTTGTTTTTCCATCTGTGTATACTGAGGGTCTAGGGTGGCCCTGGCACATGAAAGGCATTTGTCTTAGTCAGGTCAGCTGCTGTAACAGAATTCCATAGACAGGGTAGCTTATAAACAATAGAAATTTACTCCTCATAGTTACAGAGGCTGAAAGTCCCAAGAAACTGAGAGATTCAGTGTGGGATGAGAGACCATTAATTGGTTCACAGAGACATCAATTTGCTGTGTCCTTACACAGTAAAGGTGGGCAGTGGGCTCTCTGGGACCTCTTCCATAAGGGCACTAATCCCATTCATTAGGGCACTAATCCCATTCATTAGGGCTCCACCCTTATGACACAGTCACTTCTTGCCTTAATCATTCTTTAAAATTTTCTGTGTATTATGATATTTTGCCATCTTTAAAAACCTTCCTGATTCAGGGAGACTCACCTTCCCTTCCTGGGGGTAGCTAATTCTTAGAGATAGCCAAGGGCTCAACAGGAGCTTGTCTTTGATATGAAAACAACCAATCCAGAACCATACTGCCTCTGTCTGACCTGTGCATCCAAGGAGGCAATATACCTCTGCCTGAATCATCCCAGGGCCAGGTGCCATGCAACAAGATACCACACCTACATCTTCCTTACCCTTTCATCTGTTGATGGGCATTTAGCTTGCTTCCATGTCCAGTATCATTGCCTGAGGAATCCCATGGACAGAGGAGCATGGTGGGCTGCAGTCCATGGGATTGCAAAGAGTTAGATACAACTGAGGCAACAGCACATGTGCACAAGTCTGGGGTATTGTAAATATGCAACATTAAACATTGTGGTACATGTGTCTTTTTTAATTATAGTTTTAGTCCAAGAGGGAGGGAATATATGTATATGTATAGCTGATTCACTTCATTGTACAGCAGAAATTAACACATTATAAAGCACTTACACTCCACTACATTTTTTTTTTTTAAAAGAGCACGCTTATAGTGCAAACCTATCAAAATTATTCAAACTAGCCAATCCTAAATCGGTTACTCTGCCCTGCCTTGCCTTGCCCATGGAAACTCCAATAAAGACCATGTTTTAAACCTTCACCTTACTTCTGCTTCTGGTTCCTGACTAATTGGCACTCCTTTGTCCCCACGTGACAAACCTGCCTCTTGTTTCTATGGGAACTGTAACATTAAACATTTCTTTCAATGGCATTGACTTCTCCATGTCATCACTCTGTCACCTTTATAAACTGAGACCTGGACACAAAACACCTCCCAAAGGCATCACTTCCAACGGCAATCATGTTGGGGATTAAGATTCAACATACAAATTTGCAGGGAAGCAAACACTGAATCAATAGCAGTATTCAATAAATATTTGTCAATCAAATTTTCTGTTTTGATGCAGATAATTGGAGAATTAGACATTCAGTCACACAGCAGACTTGACCATTCTGGATTTTTCTCATTGGACTTTTGACTATACTGTTCTGGTCATGATGACAATTCCTGAATATGTCTCTAGGTACAGCTCTGATGGCAAATCAACTTATGTAACTCTGTAATCTTTGGTCAGTCAGTTCAGTCACTCAGTCGTGTCCAACTCTTTGTGACCCCATGAATCGCAGCATGCCAGGCCTCCCTGTTTATCACCAACTCCCAGAGTTCACTCAAACTCATGTCCATCAAGTCGGTGATGATATCCAGACATCTCATCCTCTGTCATCCCCTTCTCCTCCTGCCCCCAATCCCACAGCATCAAGGGCTTTTCCAATGCATCAACTCTTCACAAGAGGTGGCCAAAGTACTGGAGTTTCAGCTTTAGCATCATTCCTTCCAAAGAATACCCAGGGCGAATCTCCTTTAGAATGGACTGGTTGGATCTCCTTGCATTCCATGGGACTCTCAAGAGTCTTCTCCAACACCACAGTTTAAAAGCATCAATTCTCCAGTGCTCAGCTTTCTTCACAGTCCAGTTCTCACATCCATACATGACTACTGGAAAAACTATAGCCTTGAATAGACGGACCTTTGTTTTTGAATGTGCTATCTAGGTTGGTCATAACTTTCCTTCGAAAGAGTAAGTGTCTTTTAATTTCATGGCTGCAATCACCATCTGCAGTGATTTTGGAGCCACAGAAAATAAAGTCTGACACTGTTTCCACTGTTTCCCCATCTATTTGCCATGAAGTGATGGGACCAAATGCTATGATCTTTGTTTTCTGAATGTTGAGCTTTAAGCCAACTTTTTCGCTCTCCTCTTTCACTTTCATCAAGAGGCTTTTTAGTTCCTCTTCACTTTCTGCCATAAGGGTGGTGTCATCTGCATATCTGAGGTTATTGATATATCTTCCTACTATCTTGATTCCAGCTTGTGCTTCTTCCAGCCCAGTGTTTCTCATGATGTACTCTGCATAGAAGTTAAATAAGCAGGGTGACAATGTACAGCCTTGACGTACTCCTTTTCCTATTTGGAACCAGTCTGTTGTTCCATGTCCAGTTCTAACTGTTGCTTCCTGACCTGCATATAGGTTTCTCAAGAGGCAGGTCAGGTGGTCTGGTATTCCCATCTCTTTCAGAATTTTCCACAGTTTATTGTGATCCACACAGTCATCAGCCATCAAATGAGTCTTAGTTGGGAGTTGGCTGGAAAAGTGGGAGGTGCTATCTTATAAGAGGTCATCTTCCCCCAGTGGTCCCGACATCTGTCCACCTAGGCTCTCTGCCTCACTATATGAAAAGTGAAAAAAGTGAAAGTGTTAATCATTCAGTTATGTCTGACTCTTTGTGACCCCATGGACTGCAGCCTGCTAGGCTTCTCTGTCCATGGAATTCTCCAGGCAAGAATACTGGAGTGGGTCTCCATTCCCTGCTCCAGGGGTCTTCCTGATCTAGGGATCAAACTCAAGTGTCTTGTATTGCAGGCAGACCCTTTACCACCAGGGAAGCCCCCAGGGAAGCCCACCTCACTCTATGGCTCTGGACAATTAAACCTGGGTAACCAGGACTTTCATCTGTATCCTCTTACCTTCTACTCCCACTGAAGCCTGTTCACTGAAAAGGTGCTGATCTGAGAATTGTATCCTCAAGGTTTTCTATCAAAATGAACCTCTTCAGTGTCATGACAACAAATGATTCTATGTTCCACTGTAGAGAGTCTAGCAGTCTGAAATTGACTTAGTGTTAATAGTAAACAAAATCTCAGAATGTTAAGTGCACTCTTTGCATTGAACCAAAAGGCGCCTTTAATTCCTAAACTCACCTGCTCTCTACAGGAGGTGGTACCACCCTTGAGGGGCATATAGAAATGGTACAGATATTTCTGGCTGGCACAATAATCAGAAGAGTTACTATCATTTAATGAGCTGAAAGCGAGGGTTTTAGATGATTTACACTGCAGGGGACTGCCCTGCACAATGAATTGCCCCACCCCTATTGCTGATCACACTGTTTAAAGACACTGCACAGGGACTTCCCTGGTGGTCCAGTGACTGAGACTCTGCACCCACAATGCAGGAGGCCTGGGTTCAATCCCTGGCCAGAGAACTAGATCCCGCAAGCCTCGACTAAGTGTTCTCAGGCCGCAACTAAAGATCCCACATGCTATAATGAAGATCGGAGATCTCACGTGCCAAAACTAAGACTCAGCGTGGCCAAATAAATAAATAAATATTAAAGCAACAACAACAAATAGCTTAAAAAAAAATAAGGAAGACACAGCCCCAGACTTTGGATTGTCAAATGCCACGTGCAGCAGAATCCCAAGATGGAGAGGGGAAGTTCTCATTTTGGGAACAGGAAGCCTTTTGATAATTGGCTGCTTGTCCTATGTGTACCCCAACCTGCCTGAGTGGTAAACCCATAGTCCTTCCAAACCTTCCCCAAGCCCTGTGTTTCTCCCTCGCCAGGATCCTGAGCATCACCAGGATTCATCTCTCCACTAGCCTGTGGTCCCTCTGAGTGGATATAGGATGAGGATGAGAAACTCAATGAGCTCACATGCCCAGAGTGCCATGCTATTGTTGGAAACCTCTTTCCCACACCACGCTGTGGCCTGAGCAGAGCTGCCATGGGGAGGGCAGTCTCCAGTCACGGTAACAGTGGTTGGGTAATCACTGTTCCTAGATGAAGCTCAAGGGTCCTCTTTAGATAAGTCACAGAGGTTTTCAGAGCTTGCTTGACCAAACTGAGGACAGAGCAGTTGTGAGCTGACTCTTCCTTGGGGAGTCGTTGTGTAGTGTAATGTTAGTTTCTCAGTCGTGTCCAGCTCTTTGCAACACCATGGACTGTAGCTTGCCAGGCTCCTCTGCCCCTGGAATTCTCTAGACTGGAATACTAGAGTGGGTTGCCATTCCCTTTTTCAGGGACTCTTCCTGACTCAGGGATCGAACCTGAGTCTCCTGCATTGCAGGACGATTCTTTACTATCTGAGCCACCAGGGAAGCAAGGGAGTCCTTAGTCATATAGAAAAAATCCATCTGGAGAGTCTTACTTTCCACAGGAAAGTCAGAGAGAATTACTTCCAACCAGCATTTCAAGTATGCATGCTCAAGTGATTAGGTATAATTGAAAGAGCTGGTCTCATCTCTGTCCTTGGGACAGTTCCAGAGGGGGATGTGTGGGCCTCAAACTCTCTCCTCTGCAGTCTAACTTTCTTAAGGGGCTGACAGGACAGCAGAAGAAAAGACATATTACTCAGGGTCTTGGTTTCAAGCTCCTGAATCTGACACTAGCCAGGAAGGGAATTTATTTATGAATATCACTTCCCAGGTGGTGGTAAAGAATGTACCTGCCAATGCAGGAGACATAAGAGACAGGTTTTTTCCCCTGGCATAGGGCATGGCAACCCGCTCCAGTATTATTGCCTAGAGAATCCCATGGACAGAGGAGCCTGGTGGGCCACAGTCTATGGGGTCGCAAAGAGTTGGACATGACTGAGCAACTAACACACACAAAAGAAGGTACCTCCTACTTCCTTCATTGTGAAATATATGTGGTAGGAGATATCTCAATTAGTATTCTAGACAGCCTAAAATGGGCAACTATCTATGGCCTAAAGAAATCCCATAATGTAAGAGAACAACAGAGATTTCTAGCACAAGAATAGTGTAGTGATTTTGATAATCAAGACCAGAAGAGATAGGGAAGGTGTGAAATGCTAAATTCTCAGCCCTACTGCTATCCAATCGCTAAGCTGTGTCTGACTCTTTGTGATCCCATGGACTGCAGCACGCCAGGCTTGCCTGTCCTTCACTATCTCCCAGAGTTTGCTCAAACTCATATTCATTGAACCAGTGATGCCATCCAACCATCTCATTCTCTGTCACCCAATTCTCCTGCCCTTAATCTTTCCTAGTATCAGGGTCTTTTCCAATGAGTCAGCTGTTTGCATCAGGTGACCAAAGTACTGGAGCTTCAGTTTCAGCCTCAGTGCTTCCAATGAATAGTCAGGGTTGATTTCCTTTAGGATAGACCAACTTGCTCTCCTTGCTGTCCAAGGGACCCTCAAGGGTCTTCTCTAGAACCACAGTTTGAAAGCATCATTTCTTTGGTGCTCAGCTTTTTGTATGGTCCAGCTCTTGCAACTGTACATGACTACTGAAAAAACCATAGCTTTGACTATATGGACTTTTGTCACAAAATTATGTCTCTGCTTTTTAATATGCTGTTTAGATTTGTCATAGCTTTTCTTCCAAAGAGCAAGCATCCACCATCTGCAGAGATTTTGTAGCCCAAGAAAATAATGTCTATCACTATTCCCATTTTTTCCCCATCTATTTGTCATGAAGTGATGGGGCTGGATGCCATGATTTTAGTTTTTAGAATGTTGGCTGAGACAATTGAGAAAATTGAGATTTTCTTATCCTCCACTCACAGAATCAGTGAAAATCGAAATGAACAAAAATCACTTGCCTGCAGTGACAGTGCTAGTTAGGGGCAAGCATGGACGAGCATCTAGCACACATCACCCCTCCCATTGCTCAGCTGTCCAGGTAGGTGTCCTGCCAGCCCCTGCTCAGTCCCGTGAGCCCCAGGCCCTGAACAGCCTTGATCAAAGGGCACAGATGTCTACCCTGAGATGCGAAGTGTGTTGCTTTAATTCAAGCTTCCTGAAATCCACTCCCATATGTTGAAAACAGCCTGGAGAGTGGGCTAAAATCTGGGAAGAAGGGTAGGCAATTTCATCTCTGTTGGTTCTGATGTAGGTAAAATGAGCAAAAGTAATGCATATTGAATTCGGTGGACTGAATTGTTGTCCCCAGTTCTCACCCCTTTAGCTTCCACACTATTATCATGGCCTCATTGTGGGCCTTGCCTATTTCACTTCCTGTCTTGTGACTCTTCTGTCCCTATGAGAATGTACTGGTTCTAGGAGAATGACAGACATCTGGAGAAGAACCTTTCCTGCAAAATCCAGTGTAGGTCAGCCTCCCCCCCGGCATCCCCTCCAGCAAACTACAGAGGTGGATGCAAAGATGAACCATTGTTGTGATAAGCCATTGAGTTTTAGAACTGGTGTGTAATGCATTCACAATATCTGACCAAGAAAACAAGCTTTAGGTGTTTTTTTTTTTTTTTTTTTTTTTTTTTTGCACCTGTCTTATAGTTCAGGGTTGATAGACATCAACCCCCTCTCAATACACACATCTGCATGCAAGGCAAGGAGAAATCACTGGAAGTTGCAGTTCCTACTCTATACTTAGAGCTAGCGCAGCTAATGACATGCCAGAACACTCTCCATGGCTAGCTTTGTGACCTTGTCTTCCTACCTGAAACCTCAGCACCTCATTTACCCACTTGGTTGACCATTGTCCAGGGGCTGTAAGCACTCAGCCATGGGAAGAAGGTGAGAAATCAGGGAGATGTCCAAAATGATTGTGACCAATGGTCTCCTCTCACCTAGAAGTCAATAGCCAAACTTCTGAGCACTGAGACTGGTGGGGAGGGGTCAGTAGCAAACTCCAGTAGCAAACCCCCATTCTTGGACTTCTCAGCACCCTTAAAAGGTTGCCACACAAAAGGGCCCCCAGGGCAAACATCAACATGGTTATTTTTGTCATAAGAGTGGCATCAAGTGGTGGGGATGCCAGAGAGGAAGGAGGATTGGGTGGCAGAGTGGACCCCCAGACAGAAGACAGCCCACACCCATGAAGATTACAAGGAAATACATGAGCAAAGTGGTATGGCATCTCAGCAGTGTGTGTGTCCTCCAGAGCATGAGTGGAGAGGAGAGGCTGGCTGGGGAATTTTAATGTCAAGGGGGCTGACCTACACTAGTATCTTCATTTGACATGAGCCTGGAATGAACGGAAACAAACAATAGGGTATCCCTCTCACCCCAAGTATGGGCTTCCTTGGTGGCTCACATGGTGAAAAATCCACCTGAAATGCAGGAGACCTGGGTTTTATTCCTGAGTCTGGAAGATCCCCTGGAGAAGGGAACGGCTACCCACTCCAATATTCTTGCCTGGAAAGTTCCATTGACAGAGACTGGTGAAGGTTACAGTCCATGGGGTTGCAAACAGTTGGACACAACTGAGTGACTAAGCATGCAAGCTCCAAGTGTATCATTTGCTTGGTCTCCCCTATGAACAGCTGAGTCACTGGTGGGGAGAGGCCATATCAGAGCCTGTGCTGGGCATATCCTGGAGGGCTCTGAGGCTCAAAGGATGAAGAGTCTGCGGCAGTCAGAGCCCCGACAGCTGAATCTAGCCCAGATCTCAAGAGCTCTGAACCATGAAGGGAACATGAGGGACGCATTCCAAGGAAACACTTCATCACCTAGAGACAACATATTGATCACGGATTCTGGGCAGCTGATTTCTCAATTCAGGGTGCAGTGAACATTTTAATAAATTCTTTTTCTGCAGCGAAGATAGAGATCCCAGGTTTCTGAAAGCTGGCTTCGGAGGGAGGATGGCACACAGATTTCTGTCTGAGGAGCAGAGGGGAGGGGCAGGGCACAGGCTGCCCCTGGCACTAGGTTCTGGGGCTTGAAAGTAAACCTGCCAACTTTATTCTATGTTTCTGCTAATTATGTAGGCATGCTGCTCTTTATCTTTGTTACCCATGTAATATTCACTTTAACCAAATCCCCTAAACCTTAGTGGAGTCCCTCTTCACTTGCTAAATATTTCAAACGCTGGGGTTGATGTGGCTGGAGAACTAGAATGGTAACTTAAGGAACCAAGGAGCAACCTCTCAGAGCTGCTGTGTTTTTTGTTTGTTTGTTTTCCCTTAGGGAGGAAGAGCTTTTGGTGTAACTCATGTATTCTGGGCAGAAGCAAAGAAGATCCAAGAAGCATATAGACCATGTGTTGCCAGCTGATTGGAGGAGGTGCAGTGCTGGAGAGGCTCTGCAGAGTGATGGGAAGACCAGGGCTTTTCTACATCTAGGCTATTCTGGAACCTTCTCTTTTCATGGCCAAGGTGAAGGGACAAGGCCAAGACTGAACAGCTAGTGGGGTTGCATCTCAGTTCTCCCTTTCAGTTTTGTTTAGTGTTTATGAGGCAACTTCCTCTGAATCAGGAGGAATGTTCAAGGTACTTCCTCTGGGATAAAACATTGATATGGTTTGAAGCCTGGCTCTGCCCTTTTCTGTCTGGGTTGCCTAGAACCATATCTTTCACGTCCCTGCCTCACCTTTCCCATGAGGACACCAGGACTCTCACAACTCATCTGAAAGAGTCAGATTACATGAGATGTGTAGTAAAGTCCTTAGCACACTATCTCACAACTACCAAATGAATTATTGAGTCAATTACATGGACATGAGCTTGGGCAAATGCCAGGAGATGGTGAGGGACAGAGAGACCTAGTATGCTGCAGTTCAAGGAGTCACAGAGTCGGACATGACTTGACAACTGAACAACAACAACAATATTTATACTCCAACACATATTCTGAGTGTTTTACACAAACACTGTCCTTTGACCCTCATAACAACCTTTGTAATAGGAACTCTTACCATGCTCATTTTTATAGAAGAGACACCTGAGACATGGAGAAATTAAGTAGGTTTCCTAAGGTCACAGAGCTGGCACTTGGAAATATGAAATCCACACACAGGCTGTCTGAGGGAACCCCTGTGCTCTGGTGGGTTCTCTTGTTCTTTCTATATCTAGGTAATCATCAGTTTCCTAGGAAGAGGCAAACCTAGGAGGGAGAGTCCTAAATAATTTTTTGTGTTGTTTTTTGAGTTTTCTCTTTTTCTTCTTCTTTTAAAAGGAAAAAAGAAACTCTTATCTTCAGTTTCAATCCTTATCACCAGTGTGAAGATTCATAGAGTTAAGAGAGAACAAGGACAATACCCAAGGTCATCAAACACTCTAATTAAGTTATCAAAGACCTTGTGTTTGGTCATAACTCAATGGACTTCAACTCTCAGCAGACTTCCTCTGTACGAGGGTAATTTGCACCATCGAAGAGAAAAACTGGCTGCAAACGGCAACTTGAAAAATTAACCCAACATCTGGGACTGCACCCTATGGGTTGTGGGGCAGCTGACTAGTTCAGTGAATTGTGTTCAAAGGGTAGCAAACTCCAGCAGGCAGTCTGGCAATGCAATTTCAGAACCCCAGCAGGTGATGGCATCCTTGTTCTAGATCTGAGGTAGCAATGACTGTAACTCATACTGTCTCTCTAACTCCTGTGCTCTTGGTAGATTTAGCTAGCTGATCACAGAACTATTTTTTGCTAGATCCATGTATTGCTTCAGATTTGTCTCATCTACCCGGAGTTAACCCTTGAGAAGAATTACATCTTGTGGGTAGGAGAAGCAGAATTCCCAATAGCAGACAACCACTGGATTTATAGGCCTCCAGTTCTTATTGTTGTTATCATTCACTTGCTAAGTCGTTTCCAACCCTTTGCAATCCCGTGGACTGCAGCTCGCCAGGCTTCCCTGTCCTCCAGTATCTCCTTGAGTTTGCTCAGGTTCATGTCCATTGACATTCCATTCACGTCTAGTTCTAAAAGGAACTAGAAATAAAGCCAGAGGATGTTTTGGATCAACATTGTAGTTAGAAGAAAAGTTATGAATGAGACAAGTTAGGCTCAAACTTATGTAACCCACACTGATATGCTTAAATAGCAAGATTTGCACTCAAGCACATTTCAGAGGGTTGTATACCTACCCCTATCTTAGAATGAGTTCATCCTAGAGCTGGAGGCCAACCTTGATATGAGCAGCTGGGGCAGGCAAGGAAGGTGAAGTGAGGCATGAGCTAACACTGATACCGGAGAGAGATGAGCATGCACAGAGCTCTAAGCCCATGCTCAGCCCAGCCGTGGACTCCTGGGTCTCAAAAAAGAGTTTGAAAAGTTAGTTTTCAATTGTTGAAACATCCTGTTGTGGGGAAGAGGAGTAGGTTGATGTTCACCTTGACCCCTGGGAACAACTTTATTTAGCAATCTTTTGGGGGTGTTGAGAAGCACAAAAGTGGGAGCAGCACCTGGCATTTACTACTGGTCACCCAGCCTCAGTTCCCAAATGTTTGGCTGTTGACAAAGACAGGAGGACTTTGGTCCTGTTGTCACTCTGGACACTTGTCCTATTTCTCACTTCTTTTCATAGCTGAGTGCTTATAATCCCTAGAGCCCATGGTCAACCAAATGGGCAAAAGAGAAAAGTAGATTTCTATGAAATTTGGGAAGCCCTTTTCTTGCATGTGTGTTCGTTCGCTTCAGTTGTGTATAACTCTTTGCATTCCTATGGACAGTAAACCACCAGGCTCCTCTGTCCATGGGATTCCCCAGGCAAGAATACTGGAGTGGGTTGCCACACTCTCCTCCAGGGATTTTTCCTGATGCAGGGATCTAGCTCATGTCTCTTTCATCTCCTGCATTGCAGGCAGATTCTTTACCACTGAGACACTGGGGAAGCCCAGCCCTTCTCTTACAGAGGTAAGAAGTGAAGTTCTTTCTAAGCCTATGGGGGATATTTATTTAGTAACTAAGAGCATGGTTTCAGTTTGATCCTGTTTCTGCCACTGACAAGCTTGTAGCTTAGGCAAACTCTCTAAGCCTTAGCTTTATCATTTATAAAACAAAGAATTCAGAAATCTAGTCTTAGGATGGTTGTGAACCCTAAATTTAAAAAATCATGAAAAATGGTTAATAATCTTGTTTAATAAGGCACACATGATAATGTTCAATTATTTTTTATCAGTGAAGAGTTTATAAGGGAAAAAGGTAGTAAGATAACAAGTGTGAATGTATGTTGGGCATTTACTATTAATATACAGTGCATCTCAAACATTATTCTAAGTATTTTCCATCCATTAAAATATTTAATTCTCACAATAACTAAGGAGATTGATTGCATTGACAGCACCTATTAACAGATTCCTCTTATCCTCACCCTTTGCAATAAGACTTTCCTCCCCTCCCTCAAAATAGATTGAGTCTATTTGCCCTTCTCTTGAATCTTATACTTTCTTTGACCAGAATAGTCTGGTACAAATGATGTTGTGCTAATTTTGAGCCTTCCACACATCTGTCTCTTGGAATCTTGCCATGTAAACAAGCCTAGACCATCTGGAATAAGCTTCTAGCCCACTTGTTCTGACTGAGGCCACTAGACAAGCCTTAACCCAGGACATGTGTGAGAGGCTCCTCTAAGATCAGCAGAGCTGATTCCCTGCCCACAGATACAGGAGCAAGACCATATCTACTCAGCTGGGCCAGATTTGTGAGTAATAATAAATACTTACACATCTTAAGCTATGGAGTTCTGAGGCAGTCTGTTACACAACAATCACTAACTGATACAATAACTTGATGAAGTAAAGGTGAGAAAAATGAGGAACAGAAAGGTTAAGCAGCTTGTCTCAGGTCACACAGCAAGTAAGGGTTGGAAATAGGATACAACCATTGATAACACCAGGAGATTTCACCCTGGCTGGATATTATCTACTCTATATTTAATAGTAGCATTTATAAATAGAGTTTCACTGTGTTTCATCTGAAGGTTGAAGAGTTACATTACTCAGAGACATCTAGGCCTGTCAATGGCAACATACAAACTTTATTGGCTTAGCACAACAAAAGTTTATTTCTACTTGATATCACATACAACTATGCCTTAAGGTCACCAAGAAATTAAGAAAATATATGTTAGGGTCGGACTTAGGGAAGCCTTGAATTAATGCCTTGCCCACATCCTCTCGGCCAGAAAGTAGACCCAATCTAACTTCAAGGGAGCCTGGGAAATGTAGTTTTCTGTGTGTACAGGAAGAGGAAGTAGTATATAAACCTACAGCATTGTCTCTACCAAAGTGTTAAGGAGAAAGTAGATATTAATATTCCTGATTCTCAAGACAGAGGGACTTGCCCTGTCTGCCTGGGTGCTGCCCTGTGTCCCAACTGCACGTCTTGTTCAACTTCTGTTGGTTCTCCCTTGAAACAGACCCAGAATCTCCTTTTGCTGAACTTTGAGGGTGCAAGTCAGAGTTAATTGCTGACTGCCCTCCACCCCTCCACCCCTCATCCCATTGATCTATATGGATCTTCCTCCAATGCTGAGACTTCTGGGCGAAATGACCTGATGAGGCCATGGACCTTCCCCTCCCTCCACTTTGTATGACTAAACAAACACCAAAAAATGATGCACAGAATTCCAAGGGACTCCCTATTCTTCTGAGAGCCAGCAGGTAATAATGTACCGCATGAAAAGACCCCTAGCCCATCTTCGTCATCTGCAGAGTGCAGAATCTGAAGCTTGGGCTAGTTCCTGAACCCAAAGGCAGACCACTAGTGTTGTGGCAGGAGTGACACAGGTCTATCCTAGAACGGTGGGATTTTTTTTTTGTTTGTTTTTATTGTTTGTATTTTTTGTTTCAGCCATAAAGCGTGGCATATGGGATCTTAGTTTCTTGACCAGGGATTAAAGCTATGCCTCTTGAATTGGGAGTCCAGAGTCTTAACCACTGAACCTCCAGGGAGGTCCTGGTCTATCCTAGAGTTGAAGGACAGGTTATTGTGGATGTGCTTTCCTGGGTTGGGAAGATGCCCTGATGGAGGGCATGGCCGCCCACTCCAGTATTCTTGCTTGGAGAATCCCCATGGACAGAGGAGCCTGGTGGGCTACAATCCATAGGGTTGCAAAGAGTCACACACGACTGAAGCAGTTTAGCACACAGCATGCCCTTGCCCTCCTCCAGGAGATCTTCCCTACCCAGGGATTGAACCCAGGTCTCTTACATCTCTTGCACTGAGAGGCAGGTCCTTTACCACTGGCAGGTCCTAGCACCACCTGGGAAGCTGGACAGGGAGGTCCAAAACATTGGGCCTCTGCCTCACTCCCACTGATGCTAAGGGCCATAAAGTGCCCCCAGTGAGGACTGTAAGAGAGGGCCTGGGAAGGCGGGGCTCTAGATGTGCAGGAACACATTTCCTGGTTCAAACTTGCAAGGGAGCCCCTGACACCCTTTCCTTCTAAGTTCTGAGGTCTGTAAACAACATTTTCTTCTAGAATTTGTCATGAGAATGTGATCTGATTGCTGCTGCCTAGAGGTAAGCATGGGGAGCTGTGCGGAGTGCTGGGTGGAGCCCAGTGGAGGTAGGGGAGGGGCTGTGATAGCACAGGGCCTCTCAATCAAGAAAATGAAGCATTCAGCGGTGAACAATGGACAGTAACTAGGAGGAGGTAACAGGCTTGTTTCCCAGGAAACAGTTGCACTGCTCTCCTCCCTAAACCCCCTCTGTCCATCATTCACCCTCCCTCTTCAGACACTAGACATTCCATCCCCAGGACTACTGGGATGCTATTCAAAGCCAGGAATGAGAGTTTCACTTCCATCTACCTCTTAGCACCTCACTGGTCCCCTTCTCTGCCTCAGTGAGGCCTCAGTCAAGCACACAGTGGGGATTCCAAGCTTGATGGGGGAGGGGAGGCCCAGGGCACAGCTCAGGATCTCTTCTGTAGGGGAGAGAATCAGGCTAAAATGAACTCTGGGATAACCAAAAAAAAAAGCACATTTTTACTTAGCAGCAATGGTGATATCCATAAGGAGAAAAATGCAATGTTGGGTGTGGTGTGAGCTTATATAGGTGCGGTGTGAATGTGTGTGTGAGTAATAGTGTGTGTATGAGTGTGGGGCACGGGGGAGCTTCCCTGATGGCTTAGTGGTAAAGAATCTGCTTGCAGGAGACTCAGGTTCGATCCCTCAGTCAGGAAGATCCCCTGGAGGAGGGCATGGCAACCCACTCCAGTATTCTTGCCTAGAGAATCCCATAGACAGAGGAGCCTGGTAGGCTACAGTGCATGGGGTTGCAGTCGGACATGTCTGAAGTGACTGAGCATGCAGTCGTGTGTGTGACTCTGTGTGTGTGTGTGTGGTGTGTGAGTGTGAGTGTATGTGGCAGCTGGGATGAGAGTGGCGGCTGGCTCAAAGCCATGTCAAAGATGGCCAGGAGTTGAGCAAGGCAAAAGATACAGGGGGATGAAACTCTTGCTGCATCTCCTATCCTAACTCAGATGACAGGGCTGTCCTTTTATTCCCCCAGGGGCTGAAGAAACAAGGTGGGTTCTGTAAGGGCTTAATTATAGTTGCTCTCATCACAGCAGGATGAAAGACCTAACAGTTTCCTCTGGAGTCTGGGTTTTTCACAGAATGGTGGAGGAAGGCTGGAGGGAGGGCTTGGCAACGACTTTCCATGTGTGTTCTTGCCAGGGCCAGGAGCCCGTGCCAGCCCACTCTGTTATTTAGCATCTGGAGAGCTCTTTGCCAGCGTCAAGCACTTTGTCATCTTCTGATTAGCCTCCAGCTCTTGCACTTCCAGGAGTGAGGTCAGTTCCATCTCAGAGATGGGATAAAGTACAGAGTGAAAGATGTGAAAACATTCGCTGGAAGGGTGTCATATTTTAAAATATTTCTTGAGCATCAACTGTATACCATGAACCAAACAACAGACTCAGAGTCTTTGGTGATATGTGTTGGTTGTACATGCCTGACAGTGGTGTGCTGACAAACAGCCCTAAATCTCAGTGGCTTCAAACAATAAAGACGTACGTGTTCATTTAGTTGATTAGATCATCACTTTCCTTGTCCATTGCAGGTTGTTTGAAAGTTGTCCTCCCCATTATCCTCACTTCCAGACCCAATATTCCATTTTTGAAATATTGGTCACAATGGCCAGCTTGGAGCTGGGAAATCACATGTTGGCTCTTAATGTTTCCATCTAGAATTTTCTCAGGTCACTTTTGTTTGCATACCATTAGCCACGCCTAACTCCAAGAACCTAGGGAAGCGCAGTCCTACAACATGCCCAGAGAAAGAATCAGAAGTGTCTGTGACTGAGCTGATAACTATCACCAAAGGATGGGTGTGGTATCTGTGGGCTACAGAATCATGAAACAAGAGACAGAAGAAATTAAAAGATCATCCAATAGATCTTTCTTAATTTACAGAAGATTAAGGCTCAAAGGGGGCCTTACCAGGTGGCTCAGTGGGTAAAGAATCCGCCTGCAATGCAGGAGACACAGCAGAGCCAGTTTCAATCCCTGAGTCAGGAAAGATCCCCTGCAGGAGGGCACGGCAACCCACTACACTCCAGTATTCTTGTCTGGAGAATCCCTGGGGACAGAGTAGCCTGGTGGGCTACCGTCCATGGGGTCACAAAGAATCAGACAGGACTGAGCAGCTGAGCACACAGGCAAGGCTCAAAAAGGAAACAATCTATTCACATTTACAGTGTTCCACCTTGTGTCCCCTTTTCTTAAAGTCCTTTGGTTGTTATCTATTAATGTTAGGATAGTTAATCCTTAATACGGTCCACCAGACTTGGATCCTGCCTACCTCTCCAGACTTATCCTTGACAACATGTCCTCTCACCCTCGACTCTGGGCACACAGACCTTCCCTGGTTCATCATATGTGCTGAGGTCCCTCTCCTCAGGACCCTAGTTCTTTCCATTCCCTTCACCTAGATTGACCTCATCCTCTGGTCGTTCCCCTCATTGGCTCTGACCTCTTCTTTCTCATCTAAGCCCAAATATCACTGCCTCAAGGAAGTCTCTCCAACCCCACTTAAGCAAAGTGATAATGGATGATAAAAAAATAATGACAATTCAAAGTATTAATGGTTATTCAAATCAACTAACCACCAGCAACACACGAGCTAATTCACTTGAAATCCATCAGAATTTTAACCCAAAGAAATAGAGTGGTGAACATTCCAGGGTGGCCAATAGTTCCATCGACCAAGCATCAGGTATATGTCTGCCTCATACCAGATCATTGCCTCAGGGTGTGTACATGGAAAACACCTAACATACCTCTTAGACTTTTTCATTTTCCCTTCTCTTATCAGAGTTCATATTTTTGTATTTGGATTGGAATCCGCGTGCAGTATAGGAGACACAGGAGATGGGCATTTAATCCCTGGGTAGAGAAGATCCCCTGGAGAAGGAAATGGCAACTCACTCCAGTATTCTTGCCTAGAGAATCCCATGGACAGAGAAGCCTTGTGGGCTACTGTCCACGGAGTGGCAAAAGATTCAGACATGACTGAGCAACTAAGCACAGCTCATGATAGTAGTATCTCTCTTCTCCACTAGTAAGTATGCAATCCCATGTGAGCACAGATGTGCGGTCATATCTCTTTGCTCACTTTATGTAACAAGATCATTTATTCTGATCCTGTATCTCAAACACGCATACACGCATTCAAGTACCATGGATTAAGTTTATGCCACATTTCAATTAAGAGTGGATACACATAGCAGGGAGAAGTAAAGATATCACAGCGCCAGCTGAAAAGAGGCAGGACGAATGCCTTATTCACCTCAGCATCCCCAACACTTACCTGTGTCTGGAGCCCAGTAGGAGCTCATTAAATGTACATTTGCTGTTATCATTGAAATCCAGGAAAATAAAAGTCCCAAGCCAGGCTTACACTGAGAGTGTACTGAGGTGTGTAAGGTGTTATCCTTGTACACACCAGGAGGCAATGATCTGGTATGAGGCAGGCATTTGCCCGGTGCTTGGTCAATGGAACTGAGTTATCGGCCAGCCTGGAATGCCCACTGCTCTATTCCTTTGGGCTAAAAGTCTGACGGATTGCAAGTGAATTAGCTTGTATATTGCTGGTGGATAGTTGATTTGAATAACCATTAACACTTTGAATTGTCATTAATTTTTTATCACTCATTATCACCTTGGTGTGAATGACTAATCACAAACCAGGACCCTAAAGTACAGGGAATAGGAAAGACAGCTATGGAGCGGGAAGGATGAAAGCAGGAAGCGGGAGGAAGCTGGAATGGACTTGATTTGAGTGGTACTGGGTTGAGGGGTGGGTATGGCACTTCAAATTGCCCTCCTTTCTTCCTTCACACTTTCAGTCTTGGTTGGGAATTAGTGATTTCTTGCAATGTTGGTGTGATCAACAGGATTTTAAATCATAGCCCTGTGGTAAAAACAATGCATTTCTCTACTTGAATCTCCTCCCTGGGGAGGTGGGGAAGCTTGTTCCTTATGCAGGGTGAGGGCAGGACTGTGTCCAGGGGTCTGGTTGGAGGGGTGGCTTAGTTGTTTTGCTCACTCCTTCCATGTATTGACTGCATGTACAGAACCCAGCTTTTGCTCCTGACCCTCTGACTTTGCTTATTTCAGAAGTAGCAGTTGGGTTTTTTTTGGTGTCTTTGTATCTTTTGTCCAGAATTTACCCTACCTAAGACAGGCACACAGTTATTTTTAGTACCATATAGCTTCTTTGTATTTTGTTGCTTGAGGAGGGGTGTGTTCAGGTGCAAGCATCACAGTGAAATTCAAGCCTCGGCTAATGCATGCCCTATCTCCCTGGAGAGAGAGTCTAGATGAGATTTTTTCTATGTGAATCTTCTGCTAACTTCCTCCGAGTCTGTTTCTTGGACAGATGACTGCCTACAACTCTTATCTTTAGACATAACTCTGTTTGCAAATCTAGGATAATCAATCACTGGACATTTCTACTCCTGATTTAACATCACAGTCCTTATAGCGCTGTCTGTCTTCTTATTCTAGGATGTTCAAAACCCTGGCTTTATTAGTGTACTGTTAATTGGGATTGGCATTGGGGAGTTTTAGTGCACAGGCTCAAATGAAGAGGCAAATGTAGTTCAGAGGGGATCTTCACTTTGAGAGAAAGCGCAGGGATGAGATTGGTAAGTTTTTGTTTGGTTTGGATGACACTTTTGTTATTAAGGTGTAACTGTATACAATAAAATATACAGATCTTAAGAATGCAGTTCAATAAATTTTGAACCAGCACTTCAATCAAAATATAGAGCATTGTTATCACCCTAAAAATTCCCGTGTTTTCCTTTCCTATCTCCCTCCTCCCCAAGCCCATCATTATTCTAATGTCTATTTAGAGAACTAGTTTTGTTTGTTCTTGAACGTCATGCAAATGGTATCACACATATCTACTGTTAACACCCTCTTCCAACAATACAAGAGAAGACTCTACACATGGACATTACCAGATGGTCAACACCGAAATCAGATTGATTATATTCTTAGCAGCCAAAGATGGAGAAGCTCTATATAGTCAGCAAAAGCAAGACTGGGAGCTGACTGTGGCTCAGATCATGAACTCCTTATTGCCAAATTCAGACTCAAATTGAAGAAAGTAGGGAAAACCACTAAACCATTCAGGTATGACCTAAATCAAAATCTTTATGATTGTACAGTGGAAGTGAGAAATAGATTTAAAGGACTAGATCTGATAGACAGAGTGCCTGATGAACTATGGACAGAGGTTCATGACATTGTACAAGAGATAGGGATCAAGACCATCCCCAAGAAAAAGAAGTGCAAAAAAGCAAAATGGCTTTCTGAGGAGGCCTTACAAATAGCTGTGAAAAGAAGAGAAGCCAAAAGCAAGGAGAAAAGGAAAGATATAAACATCTGAATGCAGAGTTCCAAAGAATAACAAGGAGAGATAAGTAAGCCTTCCTCAGTGATCAGTGCAAAGAAATAGAGGAAAAGAATAGAATGGGAAAGACTAGAGATCTCTTCCAGAAAATTAGAGATACCAAGGGAACATTTCATGTAAAGATTGGTTCAATAAAGGACAGAAATGGTATGGACCTAACAGAAGCAGAAGATATTAAGAAGAGGTGGCAAGAATACACAAAAGAACTGTACAAAAAAGATCTTCACGACCCAGATAATCACGATGGTGTGATCACTCACCGAGAGCCAGACATCCTGGAATGTGAAGGCAAATGGGCCTTAGGAAGCATCACTACGAACAAAGCTAGTGGAGGTGATGGAATTCCAGTTGAGCTATTTCAAATCCTGAACGATGATGCTGTGAAAGTGCTACACTCAATATGCCAGCAAATATGGAAACCTCAGCAGTGGCCACAGGACTGGAAAAGGTCACTTTTCATTCAAATCCCAAAGAAAGGCAATGCCAAAGAATGCTCAACCTACTGCACAGTTGCACTCATCTTATATGTTAGTAAAGTAATGCTCAAAATTCTCCAAGCCAGGCTTCAGCAGTAAGTGAACTGTGAACTTTCAGATGTTCATGCTGGTTTTAGAAAAGGCAGAGGAACTAGAGATCAAATTCCCAACATCTGCTGGATCATTGAAAAAGCAAGAGAGTTCCAGAAAAACATCTATATCTGCTTTATTGACTATGCCAAAGCCTTTGACTGTGTGGATCACAATAAACTATGGAAAATTCTGAAGGAGATGGGAATACCAGACCACCTGACCTGCCTCTTGAGAAACCTATATGCAGGTCAGGAAGCAACAGTTAGAACTGGACGTGGAACAACAGACTGGTTCCAAATAGGAAAAGGAGTACATCACGGCTGGATATTGTCACCCTACTTATTTAACTTCAATGCAGAGTACATCATGAGAAATGCTAGACTGGAAGAAGCATAAGCTGGAATCAAGATTGCTGGGAGAAATATCAGTAACCTCAGATATGCAGATGACACCACCCTTATGGCAGAAATTGAAGAAGAACTAGAGCCTCTTGATGAAAGTGAAAGAGGAGAGCGAAAAAGTTGGCTTAAAGTCAACATTCAGAAAACGAAGATCATGGCATCCAGTCCCATCACTTCATGGGAAATAGATGGGGAAACAGTGGAAACAGTGTCAGACTTTATTTTTCTGGGCTCCAAAATCACTGCAGATGGTGAATGCAGCCATGAAATTAAAAGATGCTTACTCCTTGGAAGGAAAGTTATGACCAACCTAGATAGCATATTCAAAAGCAGAGACATTACTTTGCCGACTATGGTCCGTCTAGTCAAGGCTATGGTTTTTCCTGTGGTCATGTATGGATGTGAGAGTTGGACTGTGAAGAACGCTGAGTGCCGAAGAATTGATGTTTTTGAACTGTGGTGTTGGAGAAGACTCTTGAGAGTCCCTTGGACTGCAAGGAGATCCAACCAGTCTGTTCTAAAGGAGATCAGTCCTGGGTGTTCATTGGAAAGACTGATGCTAAAGCTGAAACTCCAATACTTTGGCCACCTCATGTGAAGAGTTGACTCACTGGTAAAGACTCTGATGCTGGGAGGGATTGGGAGCAGGAGGAGAAGGGGATGACAGAGGACGAGATGGTTGGATGGCATCACGGACTCGATGGACATGAGTCTGAGTAAACTCCAGGAGTTGGTGATGGACAGGGCGGCCTGGCGTGCTGCGATTCATGGGGTCACAAAGAGTCGGACACGACTGAGCGACTGAACTGAACTGATGATTGACTTCTTTCATTCAGTAGGATGCGTTTAAGATTTATATATGTTATGGTGTGTATAAGTTTATTTTTAATTGCTGAGTCATATTCCACTGTGTGAATATTTATAGTTTAATTATGCATTTATTGGGTAATTTTTGCTCTTTTTATGAATAACATTTATTATAAATGTTCTTACACAAGTCTTTTTGTGTGCATTTAAAAAAATTTATTTTGGGTAAATACCTAAGAGTAGAATTACTGAATTATGGCAAATTCACAGTTTTCCACCATGGTTGTACCATTTTACACATCTATCTGACATGTTGCATCTTCAACATTTAAAACTATTAATTTTAGCCGTATTAGCAAGTGTACAGAGGAATCTTATGTTACATTTAATTTTATTTCACTGATATTAAAAATGTTGAGCATCGTGTATTTATTGACTAACATATTTTTGGGAATATTTTCTATATCTTATCTATTTCATTAATATTTTTATCTTTTTATCATGAATTGGTAGTAATCTTTGATATATTATGGATTAAATGCCTTTATATTACCTTTTTTCCTCCTAGTCTGTGGCTATGTATATCATTTTTAAATTTCTTTTTGATGAGAAAAAATTTTATGAAATTTCATTTTTTGCTTTATTTTTTTATATTTAGAATTTTTATCATTATCTCTAAGAAATCTTTACCTACCACCAGCTTACAAACATATCCTGTTCTTATATAGGAGCTTTATAGTTTTTATTTTTACATCTAGATCTATAATCCAGCTTAAGATAATTTTTATATAATGTGAAGTATAGACCGAATTCTATATTTTTGATGCCTTATAAATGGTATTGATTTTTGAATTAATTTTTTCTATTGCTGTTTGTTAGCATATAAAAACACAATTGAGATTTGTATATTTATCTTATCTTCTCAGATCTTGCTGAATTCAATTATTAAACCTGTTAGTTTTTATTTTTGTTTTATTTTGTTTGGAGATTCTTTAGGGTTTTCTATGTACACAATTTTTATCAATTGCAAATAGGCAGCTTTATTTCTTTAACAATCCTCATGCCCTCTTTTCCCCTTTTTCTAATCACGTTGGCTAGAACGTTCAGCATGAACTGAATAGAAGTGGTAAGAGTGAATATCCATGCCTTGTTCCTGATCTTGATCCTGAACATTTTCAATATTTCACCATAAAAATGAAAATAATTATAGCTTAGTCATACATTATGTTTATCAGATTGAAGAAGTTCCTTTCTACTTTTATTTATAATGAATTAATGCTGACATTTTTATATGCCTTTTGCAGCTACTGAAAAGTCTTTATGAGTGTTCTTCTCTTTTTATATATGATCAGTTTCATGGATTGATTTTCAAATCTTAAACTAACCTGCATTCCTGGGATAAACCTCAATTTATCATGAAATATTACACATTTTATGCATTGTTCAATTCGATTTACTAACAGTTATTAGGAATTTTGCTTTTGAAGAAAACTAGAATATGTCATCCCCAAGTATGTCTTTTTGACATAAAAATCATTTTGAGCTGAAGGCAATTAAAAAGCAGAAAATGCAAAAAATAGCCCCCATCCCCTTTTCTGCTTAAACACAAAATATAAATTTTCCTGTTATTGGAGACAGATTCTTATCAGCTCACAGAGGGCAACAGAGGAATCTGCAAATAAACCTTATTCCATTAGCCCCCTCCCATATATTTACCTTTCCACAGTTCGTTGCCTAAAACTTCTTATACTTTGGAAGCCTAAAATTGCTTTCCTATGTCCTGCCATTTCCCTACAATTTATTGTTCTTTCTTGAAGATGCTGTATAACCCAGAGTTCGAAGCTGCTGCTTTGAGTTATTTTTTGCTTAGATATTTTTCCGTGCATAATGTGTACTGCACTCATTAATAAACTGTCTTCTTCTTGTTAATCTGTCTTTTTTCAGAGTCCCAGCTGAAAATGGAAGATGGGTAGAGGTAAAGTTTTGGCTCTTCTACCTTTTCATTTATGTTAATGAATGATGAAAAAATGAAAGTGTTAATCTCTCAGTCCTGTCCAACAGTTTGTGACTGCCCCCATGGACTATAGACTGCCAGGCTCCTCTGTCCATGGACTTCTCCAGGCAAGAATACTAGAGAGGGTTGCCATTCCCCTCTCCAGGGGACAGAGTGATGTTGGTCTTTAATTTTATTTTCTTGTAAGGTCCTTGTCAATTTGGATATTAAGGTTATGCTGCCCTCATAAAACAAATTGAGAAATGTTTTCTTCTCTTCCTATTGTGAAAGTGTTTGTGTAATATAAGTATTTCTTTATGAACATTTAATAGAATTTCACAGAAGAACCAGCTGGGCTTGAAGCTTTCATAGTGGGGCAGTTTTAAATTATGAATTCAATTTTTCTAATAAATGTAAGACTATCCAGGTCAACTTTTTTTTCTGTCAGTTTTGGTAGATTGTGTTTTTAAAAGAGATTTTAGAGATTTCATCATTGTTGTCAAGCTTTATAGTATATGCATGCGTTTGTGAGTGCTAAATCACTTGAGTCGTGTCCAACTCTGTGTAACCCTATGAACTGCAGCCTGCCAGGCTCCTCTGTCAATAAGATTGACTCTCTGGGCAAGAATACTGGAGTGGGTTGCTGTGCCCTCCTCCAGGGCATCTTCCAGAACGAGGGATTGAACCCGTGTCTCTTATGTCTCCTTTACTGGCAGGCAGGGTCTTTACCACTAGTGCCACCTGGGAAGCCCTTTTTAGTATATCAGGTTCAGTCCCTCAGTCATGTCCGACTCTTTGCCACCGCATGGACTTCAGCATGCCAGCTTCCCTGTCCATCTGATCCTCTGTCATCCGTTCTCCTCCTGCCTTCAATCTTTTCCAGCATCAGGGTCTTTTCAAATGAGTCAGTTATTTGCAACAACATCAGTCCTTCCAATGAATATTTGGGACTGATTTCCTTTAGGATGAACTGGTTGGGTCTCCTTGCTGTCCAAGAGACTCTCAAGAGTCTTTGCCAACATCACAGTTCAAAAGCATCAACTCTTCGGCCCTCAGCTTTCTTTATAGTCCAACTCTCACATCCATACGTGGCTACTATGGAAAAACCATAGTTTTGACTAGATGGACCTTTGTTGGTAAAGTAATGTCTCTGCTTTTTAATATGCTATCTAGGTTGGTCATAGCTTTTCTTCCAAGGAGCAAGCATCTTTTAATTTCGTGGCTGCAGTCACCATCTTCAGTGATCTTGGAACCCAAACAAATAAAGTCTCTCACTGTTTCCATTGTTCCCCCATCTATTTGCCATGAAGTGATGGGAGCAGATGCCATGATCTTTGTTTTCTGAATGTTGAGTTTTAAGCCAACTCTTTCACTCTCCTATTTCACTTTCATCAAGAGGCTCTTTAGTTTTTCTCCGCTTTCTACCATAAGGGTGGTATCATCTGTGTATCTGAGGTTATTGATATTTCCCCTGGCAATCTCGATTCCAACTTGTGCTTCATCCAGCCTGGCATTTAGCATATATATTATATATATCTTAGAATATACTTATACATAACTTCCTCTTATTATGCTTTTAGTATCTGTAAACTTTCTATTGATATTCTCTTTTTGTGTGTTAGTCGCTCAGTCATGTCAGACTCTTTGAGACCCCATGGACTGTAGCTCACCAGGCTCCTCTGTCCATAGGATTCTCCAGGCAAGAATACTGGAGTGGGTTGCCATTTCCTTCTCCAATTCTCTTTTTAAAGCCCTGATTTTTCAATTTTTGGTTTTCCTTTATTTCCTTGATCTGTCTTCTTAGGGATTTAAAATTTTCTTAATCTTATTCAAATAAACAATTTTAAGTTTCTTGATTTTTCTTTGTATAATTATTTCATTTCAAATAACTTCTAATTTTTTGAGTATTGGTTTCTTATTGCTGCTGTAACAAATTATTATAAATTTAGTGGATTAAGACAAAGCAAATTCATTATTGTACAGTTCTGGATGTCAGAAGTTCAAAATCAATTTCACTGGGCTAACATCAAGGTGTTGGCAGGCCAGCACTTATTCTGGAAGCTCTAGGAAATAATTGTTTTTCTTATCTTTTCCAGTTCTGATAAGCTGCCTACAATCCTTCGTTTGTGGCCTCTTCTTACATCTTCAAAGCCAACAGTACACCATCTTCTCTCCACTTGGATCTTAGCTTCTATTCTTCAATTCTTATCTCTGATTCTTATCCTCCTATTTCCCTCTTATAAGGACCCTTGTAGTTACCCTGAGCACACTTAGATAATTTAAAATATTCTCTTTACTGCAAGATACTTAATCACATTTGCAAAATTCTTTTGCTGTGTCAAGTGAAATCAAAGATGTTCAGTTGTGTCTAACTCTTTGAGACCCCATGGTTTGTAGCCTGCCAGGCTCCTCTGTCCATGGAATTCTCCCAGCAAGAATACTGGAGTGGGTTGCCATTCCCTTCTCCAGGGGATCTTCCCCACCCAGGGATTGAACCTGGGTCTCTTTCATTACCGGCGGATTCTCTACTGTCTGAGTCCCCACTTTTTCTTTTTAGTGTGTAAGGCAACAAATTTACAGATTTTAGGAGTTAGGACATGCACATCTTTAAGAGGTCATTATTCAACCTATTATACCATATGATTTCCTACCCTGGTGGTTCAATGTACATTCTAATATCCCTTATGGTTTTATTAAATTATATTGCCAAACTTTCAAATATCTGTGGATTTTCTGGATATTTTTGTTGATTTTTAATTTCATTTTGTCTTTATCATAAAATAATCTTGTTATAATAGCAGACAAAAATGTATTGAGACTTGTTTTATGGCCTAGTATATGATGTATTTTGGTGAATATATCATGAGGATTTGAAAATAATATGTTATGCTATTGTCAATTAATATTTTATAAATTATGTAAAGTTGGCTGACAGCATTATTCAAATATTCTCTAGCCTTACTGAGGTATATTTTTTTCTCACCTGGGCAGACAATTTCTAAAGGAGTGTTAAACTTCTTCAACTAAGATTGTGGACTATTTCTCCGTTCAGTCCTACTGATTTTTGCTTCTGTTTTTGAAGCTCTGTTATTAGGTATATAAACAATTAGGATCACTAGGTCTTCTTGATTAATGTAATTGCTTTACATTATGAAATGTTTCTCTTTGCCTTTGGTGATGCCTTTGTTTTAAAGGCAAATTTGACAATATTATATCAACTTTCTTATTTGGTGTTTTCACAGTGTGTCTTTTTTTCTCTATCACTTTGCTTTTGGCGTATCTGTATCTTTATATTTAATTTAGTTTTTGTTAACAGTATGTAGTGAAAGTGAAAGTGTCAGTCACGCATTCGTGTCTGACTCTGCAACCCCTGTGGACTGCAGCCCTCTAGGCCTCTCTGTCCATGGGATTTTCCAGGCAAGGATACTGGAGTGGGTTGCCATTTACTTCTCCAGGGGATCTTCCCAACCCAGGCTTCAAACCCGGCTCTCCTGCATAGTAGGCTGATTTTTTACTGTCTGAACCACCAGGGAAGCCTAACAGTATGCAGTTGGATATTAAAAAAAGTTTATTCTGATAACTTTAAAAGTTTTAATCAGAGTGCCTGGCCCATTTACACTTAGTTTACTTACTGATGTATTTTTAATAGTTGTTTTAGGAAATAAAATATTCACCTTTGTTTCTTACAGTTTACAGTTACTTAATATTACACTGACAGATGTATAATAGTGTGAAAATTTGCAACAGTATACCTTAACTTTGTGATTTTGTTATACATTTTATTACTGCATGTTATGTATAATATAATACATAGCATATATTCAAATATAATGTTGTTGTTTTTGTTTTAAAAGTTTACTGTCTTTAAAGGCATCAGGAAAAGTTAGAAATAAAAAGTTATTATTTTCCCAAATATTGACCATTCCTGTTAAATATTTCTATAAATTTCTATAAATACTCAACTAGTATCAGTAGTTTTCTTATGTAAGAACTGGAGACAAACAGATGGACAGAATGGATGAAAATATAAAATTACTTGAACAATGAATAGAATCTAGAAGATAAATCAAATGGACATTCTAGTCCAAGTTTGTGTTTAGCAACTAGTTACGGAGAAGGAAATGAGAGGGATGATCTTTTATTAAAGGGTTGTTAGGGTCTAGGATAGCATCTGGCCTAGGTAAGGGAGCTTAACTTATATGTCTGACTCCCTCTAAATGATGGAATGAGGACTGAATTAGTAAAGAGTGAATCAGTTAACTTTCATTGCATTCGAAACACCTTAAACTTCGTCTTAAAATAACCAACTTTTATTTAGCTCATGATTGTGCAGACAACTAATTTGGGCTCGATTTGGCTGAATAGTTATTTTCATGTCAGTTGGGCTCACTTATGAGTTTACAGTCCTCTTCTGACTTGAGTGGAAATTGTTAGTCACTCAGTCTTGTCCAGCTCTTTGAGACCCCATGGACTGTAGTCCACCAGGCTCCTCTGTCCATGGAATTCTCCAGGCAAGAATACTGGAATTGGTAGCCATTCTCTTTTCCAGGGAATCTTCCTGATGCAGGGATCAAACCCGGATCTCTTGCATTGAAGGCAGATTCTTTACTGCCTGAGCCACCAAGGAAGTCCTGAGTGGGTGGAAGTTGGGCAATACAGGATGGCCTCGGATGGAATGGTTTGGCTGTGCTCTCTGTGATCTTTCCAGCAGGCTAGCTTGAGGTCCTTCCTATGGGTGGTGAGAAGAGTTCTAGGAGAGTGGACTTGTCCTTGGTCTCTTGAGACCTAAGCTTATAAAACTGGCATATTTCACTTCCACTGTACTGTGTTAACCAAAACAAATCACAAGAAAAGCTCAGATTCAAGGGGAAGCAAAATAGACTTCAGTTATTTATGGACGGAACTGCAAAGTCATATTGAGAAAAACTGTAAATACAGGAAAGAGTGAACAGTCATGGTTTTTTCTTCTTTTTGCAATCTGATACCTGGAAAGGAGGGTTCTGAAGCTTTGGGGTTAAGAAAAATTTAAGACTTTGATTATTTTCTTTCCTCTACAATAATCAAAACCACTCCTTCTTTTAAAGCTTCTTGGTATAGTTAAAAGGGCATGCATGGGCGTTGGAGTCTGACGGACAGAGTCACTGGCTATGTCACCATGGGAAAAGTGCACAAGCTCCCTGAAGTTCTTACATGTAAAACTTAGGTAATCAATATTCACTTCAAATGATTACCGGGAGAATTAGTGAATCATAGTAACATATTGTAATCACTGAGTCATGGTAACAGGACCATTATTCACTCTGAGTCTAGTTTCTGCCTCTGCTGTTAAACTGCACTGACTCCCTCAAACCACATAGATGTGCTCATGCAATTGTGGAACTAGAGGGACCTAAGACACTTTTACCCAAGATTTTCATATAGAAGTGAGGAAACTGCAGCCCAATTAAAAGAACTTCTCCAATGTTTCATCACATAAAACTATTGATTCCCTTTATTTGTCACCTATAAAATTTGATGTTGTTAACTCTTAGTTAACATAACCTTGTTTCCTCCCTCGTGGCTCAGTGGTAAAGAATCTGCCTGCAATGCAGGAGATGGAGGTTCGATTCCTGGGTCAGGAGAACTCCCTGAAGAAGGAAATGGCAACTCACTCCAGTATTCTTGCCTGGAGAATTCCATGGGCTGAGAAGCCTGGTGGGCTACAGTCCATGGGATCGCAAAAGCTGGCCATGACTGAGCGACTAACACTTTCACTTCACTTTCACTTTCGTCTTCTCTTGCAGTCTGGTAGCTTCTTGAGAGTAGTTATCCTACACTATTTTCCAGGTGGATACTCTACACTTAGCACAGTAGCTGGCACATTGCAGGCAGGCACTTGGGGGAAGCACAGTTGTGTGACTGGGTATGAAGAACAAAGGACAATCTATCTGAAATGGTCAGCATGGTGGAAGCAATCCATCCACAAGCCTGGTGGAAATGAGCTGAAACTAGGCAAATTAGTGTATCAGGAAGTCTTATTGTTCTCTCCTATTCTCTTGACCTGACCATAAGGTCACAAATCAGGAAGAAAAACATGCAGAAATATCAATAATCAGAAATATCAATAATCATCATTCTTTATCCAAATTTATAAATATTTACTGTGGTCCCATGGTATATATCTACTTCTCTGGTGGCTCAGATGGTAAATAAGCTGCCTGCAATGCAGGAGACTACGATTCAATCCCTGGGACAGGCAGGAAGACCCCTGGAGAAGGGAATGGCTACCCACTCCAGTATTCTTGTCAGGAAGATTCCATGGACAGAGGAGCCTGGCAGGCTACAGCCCATGGGATTGCAAAGAGTCGGACATAACTGAGAAACTAACATTTTATATATCTCCTGATTTCTCATGTAAATTCATTCTCCACATTTTGCATCATGCCCAGGAGGCCAGTCTCTATTAGTTGCTCTCTTGCTAGGAGGACCAACTCTTTTACTTTGACCAAGACACTTCAGGTTTAACAGTGAATGTCCTGCATCCCAGGAAACTTCTTAGTTCTCGGCAAACTGGGTTGGTAATTCATGTTAGCCCTTCTCCTCCGGCTTTCCACTGGGTTTGGCCCATGGGAGGCACCAGCTGAAGATCAGATGGTGGGAGCAGATTAATGTCAGGATATTTGTGTCTAGTCTCCCTCCAGCTGAGACTGCTGATTAGAAGATATTTCCCTTCCCTTTACCAAGTTTAAATTTTCATTAGATTGTTGTTGTTCATTTGCTAAATCTGTCTGATTCATTACAGCCCTATGGATTGTGGCCTATCAGGCTCTTCTGTCCTCCACTATCTCCTGGAGTTTGCTTAAATTCATGTCCATTGAGTCGGTAATGTTATCTAACCATCTCATCCTTTGGTGACCCCTTCTTCTTTTGCCTTCAATCTTTCCCAGCATCTCGGTACTTATTAGATCTCCTTCTAACAGCTACCTTTCCAAGGTTCTTCTCCTTCATGACCAGGGGCAGTAATGCCCCCCTTTAGTTGTTAAACCCAGGAACTGTGCTTTTCCTTAAGCCACACCTACATCTTCGTAAATGTACCTTTGTTAGAGTCCCCTTAAATTTGTAATGACTGCCACTCATTTGCTGATGACCCCTGACTGATGCTGGCCCTGGCTCCTGAGAACTATGCTTGGATACTGTGACAGATATGGAAAAAAAAAAAAAAAAGTATAAAACAGGATCTCTGCTTACAATCCAGTGGGAAGAAATGGTTTGTAATAAAGTCATTGAGAAGCAGTGAAGCAACATCTGAGCCTTTTTCAGCTGTTAAATGAAGGGAATGAACTCAAAATATGCTTTCAGGGATTCCACAAAACAAGAACATATTTTCTGCCAATTTTTGTTTTTATTTTTTATCTCACTAACTATCTTTATCACTGTCTAACTGATACTTTATTAAAAGTAAACAAGATTTTCAAGGTAGTTTCTGGATTCAACACAATAAGACTGCTGACATCTTAATAAAGTGCTAGACTAAATGCAATGTTCAGGAATAGCCAGGGAGAGGAGTGAGCAGGGCTGGCTTGATATTGTCAAGGAAGGTGTCAACGAGAAGATGGACAAACAAGCTGAGCTTTAAGGATGGGCAGTTTGGGATACAAGGGAGTCAGAGGAATGAATGGGCTTCCCAGGTAGCGCTAGTGGCAAAGAATCTGCCTGCCAATCAAGAGATGCAAGAGACATGGACTCCATCCCTGGTTGGGAAGATTCCCCTGGAGGAGGAAAATGGTAACCTACTTCAGGATTCTTGCCTGAAAAACTCTATGAACAACAGGAGTGTGGCAGGCTACCTTCCACGGGATTGCAAAGAGTCAGACAAGATTATGACTGAGCATACACAGAGGGATGAAGGCATTCCAGGTTAAGGCAAACTATGAATTTAAACAAGACCTGCAGGGAAGCCTAGTGGGTGATGAAGAGGCAATGGAGAAGATAAAATGATTTGTTAGGGATGGAATCCGATGAAACTAGACTTCAGAAGCCTCTAATGCCAGGACAATCTGATTGGCACAGGTGTCCTATTGTCCTGGGTCAGGAAGAAGAACAAGTTATTCTAAGAGTCTAAGATGTGGACATAATTTCCTGCAATGTTAGATGGAATTTTATTTTTGTGTGTAGCAGTTCAAATAGGAATAATGCTTAAGATCATACCACACATATTCTCTATTAATAGAGATAATATGGATGCATCTGGCTCCCCATTCGATGCATTGTTTTGTATTAAACTCAGTAATCATGTACGGATGTGAGAGTTGGACTATAAAGAAGGTTGAGCACCAGAGAATTGATGCTTTTGGACTGTGGTGCTAAATAAGACTCTTGAGAATCCCTTGGACAGCAAGGAGATCAAACCAGTCAATTCTAAAGGAAATCAACCCTGAATATTCATTAGAAGGACTGATGCTGAAGCTGAAGCTGAAGCTGAAGCTCTAATACTTTGGCCACCTGATGTGAAAAGCCAACTCATTGGAAAAGACTCTGATGCTTGGAAAGATTGAAGGCAAAAGGGGAAGGGGGCAGCAGAGGATGAGATGGTTGGGTGGCTTTCACTGACATGAATTTGAGCAAACTCCAGGAGATAGTGATGGACACGGAAGCCTGGTGTGCTTCAGTCCATGGGTTTTCAAAGAGCTGGACACGACTTAGCAGCTGAACAATAGCAGCAATGGTTTTGGAAGCCACCCCTTGGAGGAGGACCTCAGCATGGGCTTGGTGTTTCAGATCAGTAGCATTCCAAGGGCCCAGATCCAAGACTTAGAAAGACTCTTCATACTTCTCTGCGTTTCCTAGAAGATGATTCCCAAAGCAAGGGAGTTCCCTCCGTGGAGTTATTTGGTGACTGTTTACAAATTTGCACAATTAACTTGCCTTTTAGATGTAAATATAAATCAGCCCAGGGAAACACATGATTAAGTAGCAGGCAACGTGCAGAGGGTTTTAAAAGCTGCCAGTGAGGGGTTAACCGCAGTCCTCCTACCCCACCAAATGCATTCACAGTAGTGCAAGATGCAAGCGAAGCCTGCTGAGTAACCCAGCTCCCAGAATGCAGCTGGAGGCCGGCACTGTGGAGTTATTCCCAGGTGACATCGTTTGAATGTCATTTAAAGTTCACTTTCATTATTTTAATTGTCACTGTAAAAATTTCCCATTCAGGACTGATTATGTTCTAAGAGAAATCAGAACTTAAATTCCAATCAATCATAATTGAACATGTTGTTGCAAGTGGCATATAAAGCGGTGCCTCGGATGTGATTAAGACAAGTATTAGTTACTTGTGAAAAGCTGCAGGGGGATTTAGGAGCAAGTAGGATTAATTCTGAATAATTTACCTGGCCAAAGCTATCAGACAAGTGAGGGATGGAAATACTTTATGGGTGCCCCTGCATTCCTGCGAAAGGGTGGGGCTGCTTCTTCAGTTCAGATGTGAATCAGCAGGAACCTGCTGAGGTTTGCGAGACCTGTGTTTCATTGAACTCAGGGCTTCTTCAGGAGATACTGGATTTGGTCCTGGATCTTCCTGCCAATGGCTCTGTCGGTTTAGAGAAGACACTTACCTTCTCTGAATCTCAGTTTCTCCTTCTGCAAATCTTATGCCTTAGAAAGTGAAGAATAAAATGATGGTTAAAATAACATAACAGCTGGATGTTCCCTAGTGGTCCAGTGGTTAAATCTTTGCTCTACTACTGCAGGGGGTGCAGGATTGAGTTCTGGTCAAAGAACTAAGATTTCACCTGTTGCATGGAGCAGCCAAATGCATGCATACATATATATATGCATGCGTGCATGCTCAGTCCCTTTAGTCGTGTCTGACACTTGGCAGCCCCGTGGACTGTAGCCCACTGGGTTCCTCTGTCCATGGGATTCTCCAGGCAAGAATACTGGAGTGGGCTGCTGTGCCCTCTTCCAGGGGATCTTTCCAACCCAGGCATCAAACCCATGTCTCTTATGTCTCCTGCATTGGCAGGCAAGTTCTTAACCAGTAGTGCCACGTGGGAAGCCATTTAGATATATATATATATAATATAGCACCTTGTAAACCCCAAAGTACTGCTAATATTGCCAAATTGTTATCAAATGTTGGCTTCACACAAGGATGAACCTGAAGTCCAAGGATGGCTACACTATTAGGATAGGAAGAGGATGGCATGTGTGTGGCCATCAGTTGACCCAGCCTAACACAATGGCCTCATTGATATTGTTCCTCAGGGAGCAGGGTCAGAGTGCAGCAGTGGAATCTCCATCCTTCCTGCCTGTGTCCCTCCTTCCCTGCCTCTCCTCAGATCCAGCCGTGCCCACAGCCACCAGATTCAAGGAGCCATCCTTGCTGGGATTTGGAGATCTTGGTTTCTTTCCATGCACAGAACTAGGAACTGATGCCTTGGTATAAGAACTGGCACAAAACTGAGAACTTTGAGCAGAGGGGAAGTTAAGCTCACAGCCTGTGGAATTAAACAGATCAAGTTTAAACTGTCAAGTTTCTTAATCTCAGAGGCCCCATATTCACACCTGAAAAATAAGAGATTATAGCTACCTCATGGAGCCATGGAAAGGATGAACATAGTGCCTGGCAAATTGTAGGCCATCAGAAATGGTAGTTATCATTAACACTGCAAACCCAGCCTGGCAGCAATGCAATTTTGAGATTAGTGCAGGATTTTCAAAGGAACACCAGAAGCCAGGGCCCCTGGTTTCTGTTTCCTTAAGGTTTCTGACTGATGACATGACCATATTCAGGGTTGATTTCCTTTAGGATTGACTGATTTGACCTCCTTGCTGTCTAAGGGACTCTCAAAAGTCTTCTCCAACACCACAAGTCAAAAGCATCAATTCTTCGGTGCTCAGCCTTCTTTATCGTCCAGCTCTCACGTCTGTGCATGACTACGGGAATATAGCTTTGACCTTTTATTGGCAAAGTGATGTCTCTGTTTTTTAATATGCTTTCTAGGTTTGTCATAGCTTTTCTTCCAAAGAGCAAGTGTCTTGAGGAGGATGATGATGTAATCATGGTCCTGACTTCTCTCTGCACCCTAGTGCCAGTGGCTCCCCTCCTGGTGGGAGTCAGGACACAGAACGGAAGTGACTACCTGTGATTCTACACTACTTGGGAAGTACCAACAGCTTGCATTTCTGGAACCTCCCAGAAACAGGAGGACCCTCATGTCTTTCCTCCCCCAGCTCACCTACAAACCAATTTTCTTGGAAAGAGAAGTCAGGGAAACCAGCAGGAACCTAATAAAGGTCTCTGAAAACAATGTTTCTCCATTTGAAAAATAAACTATGTCTTTAAATGCATTAACTCTGTGGGGAAATAAATGTAATAAACCAAATTCAATCCCTGCCAACATTTGTTTTCTTATCTATGTAAAATCAATATACTTGTTGCAATTATGTCTTTCAATAAATCCTCCCAAAGTCTTATTTTCTCATAAGATTTCCTGCTGCACTCAGATTCATTGCATTCATTTTCCATCTAGAGAAATTGTTTCTTGCATTTTTGAGCCATCCGGTTTCCTTGAAGGATGCTGCTCCCCTCCCTCTGCCCTCCTTGTCTGCCGCCTGTCTTCTGCTAGGGCCGTTTAGGCGACAATTACTTTAATTGGATTGTAGTTGTGGGCTGGGATTGGTACTGGTGGGAACAGCCCTCTTTGGTGTAGAAGTGAATTTCCCTGCCCAGAGCTGGTCTCTGCCTGCACCCTCCTTGGCATGGTCCTGGAGGGCAACTGATGGGGACAGCAGCCATCTGTGGTCTCAGAAGCGAGCACATGGTTATTCTATTAAAGGATGGATGGCCTAGCTCTGACAACTCTTCAAACAGGAACATTTATTTTTTAATGGATGTGCGTATACTCTTGGGCTTCCTATCTCAGATGTCAAGCTTAGGGGAGATGGGTCACAGTGCTTTAGAGCCAAAAGAAGCTCAAAGAACATCAGTGCACCCATCCACCTGCCTCCCACTCCTTATGTTATTATGGGTATCCGATGAGTCCTGTGTGCCCGAGACTCCCCGCTGCCTGCACTTAGTAGTGATCTCAGCGACACAGCAGTGAGCAGTGATTTGAGGAGAGATCTTAATTGCCTGCCCAGAAATTGAACCTGGGTAGCCTGGATGGAACCAGGAATCCTAACCACCATACCAGCAAGAGTTCGAGGCTAGAAGCTTTTTCTCCCTGAATTTTTGCCCCCACTGAAAAATGCATTTACCACGGAGGCAAAAATGATAAATGCATGTATGAAGTTTATTATTTGAGACACAACAGCAAGTGGAGAACACACAGAGAATCTATTTAAATAAGACAGAATCAAGACAGAGATGCACACGTGAGAGAAAGGGTATGGATGTCCCCTCTAGTGAGGAGGAGCACTAAAAAGAGACAGTTAAGTCATTTGAATAAGGCAGTTCTTCCAGGACTTGGTTTACTTTTAGGCAATGACCTGGTTTCTATTAATATTTTCACACCTGACCTGCCCTAAGACCCTCCCCAACATGCGTGTGCAAATTTTTTCGTGATGGATTCCAGCCTTGAGGCCTATGGGACACACTTAGCATCACATATTATGGGTTGGTGCCCCCTCCTTGTAACCCCTCAAGGAGTCTTTGAACTTGAAATGTCTCCCTTGTCCCAAGGAGGGGAAATATATGATCTCCTGATCCTTTACTCAAACAGGGCTTACCCACTCTCTGTTTCTGCCATGACTGTTGGTGTCCACAGGAGGCAAAGCCTGGCTATTTACCCTGTTTCAGTTGTTTACTTCCATTTCAGAGAGCAAACAGGAGGCTGCCTGTAAATATCTAACCAGGACCCCACCCACTTCCTGTTTCAGGAAATGCAAACAGGAGGCTAGTTTTAAGTGTCTAGCTTGAAGTCCATCTTTTTCTTGCTCCTAGAAAGAGGCGACCAGTTGCAGATGCTTAGCCTGTGAAACAGAAGGCAATAGCAACCCACTCCAGTACTCTTGCCTGGAAAATCCCATGGATGGAGGAGCCTGGTAAGCTGAAGTCCATGGGGTCGCTAAGAGTTGGACATGACTGAGTGACTTCACTTTGACTTTTCACTTTCATGCATTGGAGCAGGAAATGGCAACTCATTCCAGTGTTCTTGCTTGGAGAATGGGGGAGCCTGGTGGGCTGCTGTCTATGCGGTCGCACAGAGTCGGACATGACTGAAGCGACTTAGCAGCAGCAGCAGCAGCAGTCACTCAGTCATCTCTGACTCTTTGCGACCCCATGGACTCTAGCCTGCCAGGCTCCTCTGTCCATGGGATTCTCCAGTCAAGAATACTAGAGTGGGTTGCCATTCCCTTCTCCAGGGGATCTTCCAGACCCAGAGACAGAACCCAGGTCTCCTTCATTGCAGGGAGATTCTTTACTGTCTGAGCCACAAGGCAGCCCAATGCCTAGCCTGGGGAACATCTATCTCCTGCCTTAGTGGAACATCATGTAGGTGGCTTCCCCGCCTCCTTACAGGAGGCAGGATACTGGGTTTGGGAAGGGGAGTGACTTGTCTAGGTGGTGAGCTCAGAGCCTGGGTGCATGACTCCCAAACTCCCAGCACAAGGTTAGGTACTGCCTGATGCCAGTCTCCGCTTAGCTGAATGGCCTTCTTGCCTCTCCTCCTCCAGGTGGTATTTAGTGCCCACTGTTTCTTCCTGTCCCAGTGTTGGCCATCCTCTCAGATCTCTTCCCAAGCTTCCCCAGGTTTCTTTGCAGCTCCCCATGGATCCCCCCTCCCTTGTCTTCCACCCAGTCTTCTCCCTGAGGATCTGCTCCAGTCAGGCGGGGCCCAGCCCCTGACCTGGCCCCACACACAGGGCCCTGCTGCAAATTGGCTGCTTGTTTCAATGACTCTTCTGGGTGACTGCGAAGACAAGGAGGAAACACTTGAAAGGGCTTTCTCTTCCAAAATGCTGTTTGTTGTGACAGGACAGGAAAAGGCCATCAGCCTCGGAGGAGACCTGGCAGCGGGGCACAGCTTGACGAGCTGAGGAGACAGGAGATGAATGAGCTGCCAGAGCCACCAAACAGACGGTAGACTTTCACTTATTTATTAAGCTAAATTATTTACATGAAGGAGTCGGCTGCTCTGAGTAATTTATCTCACGCTCTGAGTCCAAACACTGTTTTCAGCAGGAGTGGTTGACCCTGGCCAAAAAAATGTAGAAACCAGAGAGAACTTATTCGACTTTTCCCCATGGACCTCTGTACCATGGAGAAGAAGGAGGGATTTGCAGAGAGAAAGGTCCTTGGTGTGTAATGTGCCATCCACCACAAATGAGACGTCTCCTACAGCCACAGCTCTCCCATCTTCTCTGCTGATTGGTCCAATACCCTGGACTATGAAAGTACCAGGTTAAAGGAGACTTGAGATGTGGCCAGAGGCTGCCAAAACATCAAACCACATCCTGCAAAGATGCAGAAGCCCCATTTGATATTTATGAAGCCTTCGTGGAATCGAATTTGGTAATTATCATGGCGGGGGGTGGCAATTGCTAGTCATCTCTTTCCAATGATTAATCAGTAGAAAAGGCCAGACATGTGTAGAAACCCAAGCCTGAGCAGTTAGCCTGGTCCTCCTCAGTGTGGGAGGGGGACCAGAATGTGCCAAAGAGTATGAAGTCCAGACATCATTATTCTTTCAAAACTCAGCAATGGGGAGTTTTCACCTCCAGGGGAAGTCGGCTTAGTTTAAATGAAAAGGACACCACCAGCTTCCACTTGTGATGTAGAAATGGTCACTTCCTAATGCTCGGATATCTTTGGAAGACTTAATGCACTTCAAAAAGAACAACGAAATAGTTCCCTGGAGCATGTCTTTTGTGACTCCTATCTTTTCTGGAAAAGAAGATAGAGCAGAAATAAAACGTAAATATGGTAGGGAAGGCTCCAGGCCCCAGGTTTTGGAACTGAACAGAACTGGATTGCATTTTTTGGACTCTGTTTAGTGACTGCATTTCCACATTTCCACTTCTATATTTCTGCAGAGTGGTAACGATATCGACCTCATGGAGCTGATTTTAAGAATAGTTTTCTCATTAAAAGAGTAATAAACTCTCGATAAAAGAGTTCTCACATGATCAGCAATCAGTACAGTGGTGAAGGTCACTATTGTTTTACTCTCTGGGTTCCTTATGATCTTCCATTTGCAGGTGCAATGGTTTATGAACACGTGACTGTCCTTTTCATCCAGTGGAAGAAACAAAAAGTACTTTAAAACTCCAAAAGTGCAGGAAGCCCTTCTGTTTCTTTCATACCCTCCCAAGGACCTACAGGTTAGCATATGCTATCTCCCTGATGTTCAATCAAAACTATGCTTGCCAGCAGTATAAAGGTGATATGCTGTCCAGAGGCACATGGTTTGGTGGAAAGGCCTTTGGGTTTCCAGCCAGAGGTCATAGTTTTAAATTCTGTTTCTACTACTTACTTGTTGGTGACCTCAGGCTGTTCCTACTCAGTTATCCTCTTTAGAACCCTCTGAGACAGATGCTGGCATCTAGAGTTTATAGTTGAGGAAATTCAGGCTCCATAAGCATTTGAGTGCAAAACACTAAACAGGCATAGCTATAACTTTCATTATTGAATGGTGACGATTACACGCTTGGGTACAGAAGGGTGTGTATTAAGGTGGTTTACAGGCTGTGTGAGTGGATTTTCACTAAGCCCTTCCCAGTCTCATTCCTTCTGAGAGGTGGGGCTCATCAGGCAGGACAGGCCCACGTGTGGACAGGCTAACACAGTGAACTGGCCCATGAGGTGATCCTGCCTATGCTTCAGACTACCAGGCAGAGTCCATGGAAATGAATGGTCCATTAAAATGGTTGAAACAAAGTTTAATGTAAAGACAATCTACACAAGGGTAGGTAGGTTTCAGGGAAAGCTCTATAGATAATACTTAGGTGGGACAAACTTTGGGACTCTAACAGCCCCACTAGGCCTGCAAAAGGTACAGGGAGTGGGGGTAAGCAGTTTCTGGAAAACATTGTGTGTCAGACAGCACTTGAGAACTCTGGGCAAGTGAGCCACGCACCACCAGCCCAAAAGGATAGAGGGAGCCGAGGGAACAAACACCTCCTCCTCTTGTCATCCAATGAAGTTGAATTCATCCTGCAGGGGACCTGTTAATGGAGGTCAATGTCCTGTCCCCAGGCACAGAGCAAGTGAAAAAGGGAGGGGAGTGAGCAGAGTGGATCAGGAGGGGTCTGCAGAAGGCACTCTACTTACTGACTGTGTTACCATGATACGCACAAAAAGGTAAGTAGACTTCTTTATTTATCCAACCAAGCAGGGCAAGTAACGGAGAGCTTCCAGGATCCCACGTGTCTCTCTGAATGGAGCAGTAACTTCTCTGGCCACTTCTTTTAAAATTCAGATATTAGAAAACAAGCTAACAAATTGGACCCTTAGCAGTGAGACCTCAGTGACCTCTTCTTTGGTGCTCGATCTTTTGAAATCACCAGTGCTTTAAACAACCAATCTTTGGATTTGGATTTTTCTGTTGAGGACTTGGGCTGCACTGATACAATCTCAGGACAGTTGGTCAATTCAGTGGGAGGAGAAACCTCAGCAGCCATGTGTTAATCTTCGAAAAGCCAATTGATCCCATTTTCACTCTTTAATCATTTGCTTCAGGCATTGTGCCCTGTTGGTTCCTGTTTCATTCTTGGGTACTCAAACCTGAGTACCCACAGGTATTCATCTTCCCAGTCTGGTTGGGGTCAGTCTGAGTCTAATGGTGACTGAAGCTGCAGTACAATGAGAACCTTGTACACACCAGGATTAAGTTACTCACTTAATACAAGAATGAGGGGAATGGGCCTTACTCCTTCAGTTCTTTTGCTTGACAGCCAGATCCATATCTTTAGGTCCAATCTTGATGACAAATTTGTCCAAGATACACAACTTTTGTTTCATCCCCTTCTTCATATGCTGAGTTATCTCAGTCTGTGGCACAAGTCTTCTGCCTTCATCTTTACCCTTAACTGTATACATACATTCATTCAGTGTTTATGAGAGCCTGTTCTATCAGTCATGCAGTCCTTTGTCCTCCTGTTTGGTGGTCTTGATTATCCTCCTAGAAGTAGGATATAGAATTCAGCATAAACTCCACCCAACCCCAATCCCAAGGTCTTGTTGCCCTTGATCAAACACTTCCTGAGGATTGACAGTCTATCAGTTGACAGTCTATCATTCTTTAAAGAGTCCATGGACCACTTGAAACCACACTTTCCCAGCTAATTGGAAGTCTAACTACTACTTTCTGGTTGGCTCGCAACTGCCTTAATCACTTCTTCCCAATTTCCCTGGCCCTCGGACCAGCATTTACAGTGTCACACCTGGCTCTCAGGCCCCACTTTCTCCTGGTCATGCTGTTTGGAGCCAATCATCATCTCTCACAGGAGAGTCCTCATGATTGCCAGGGAGCTCTAGAGCAGTTTCTATTTCATAGTCAAGAACTTTCAGAAAACTCTGTGAAGGCTTTCCCAATAGCCCTAGACAGAGAGAGAGAGAGAGAAAAAAAAAAGAGTTGGTGGGAGAGACATTGCCTGTTATTTTGCTTTACCAACCTCTAGATATTTACCAACTTCTTTTTAAATGAATCTTTCTCTTCTGGAAGTTCTGTGAGATTAGGATCAAATTGTGTTTTTAGGGATCTGCTTGCTACTGCTGCTAAGTCACTTCAGTTGTGTCTGACTCTGTGTGACCCCATAGATTCCACCAGGCTCCCCTGTCCCTGGGATTCTCCAGGCAAGAACACTGGAGTGGCTTGCCATTTCCTTCTCCAGTGCATGAAAGTGACAAGTGAAAGTGAAGTCGCTCAGTCGTGTCTGACTCTTAGAAACCATGGACAGCAGCCTATCAGACTCCTCCGTCCATGGGATTTTCCAGGAAAGAGTACTGTAGTAGGGAGCCAGTGCCTTCTCCTAAGCAGGGATCTGCTTAGGATAGATAATTGTATTAGACTAAATGATCATCTGCCCTGATGACTTCACGACAGGTAATGGAATGAATGAGTGTTAATCAATTGGAAGACACAAAGATGACAAAGGTAAGGTTCCGGACCACAGACAGGCCTTTACAATCTTTGATAATCATGGTCTAGCAGGAAAATGGTCATGAACATGCTCCACTTATATACATGCTCAGGGGAAGAAAGTGTCAACTGAAGGAATAAGCAAAGAATTGCAAAAGCCCCAAGGAAGGAGACATTCTTTGTCTAGAAGGCCCATGGAAGTTCTCCAGAGAAGAGGGTTCCTGGGGGGGGGGGGGGCGGGGGGAGGTGGGCAGCTTCCACTCTTCCTTGTCTTTCAGAAGTAAAATTTACCAAACATCCCCTTAGAAGGTCCTATCAGGCTGCATTGGTATTGAATTCTATTTTCAGGCCGACTTGGTATGATGCTTCTCAAAGAGGTATATTCTAAATGAATTGATGTTTTTCTTATACTGTAACATGTTGCCTTCACTGTACTTCCTAAGCTTTTCTCCCCAAGATAGCTAGTGCAAGCAGGTCTAACCTCTCCTTAGTAGTTCAGAAGGGATTACTTACTTGTCCATAGAAAACAAAAGAGGTTGATAGCATTGGAGTTTCAGGCACTGTGGAACCTGACTGCTATAGAAGGTCAGTATTTTGGATAGAGGTACCTCTCTCATCCATTCAGATAAAATTAGGTAATAAGTATGTGTAATTGGTGGAGAGGAAATGACAACCCACTCCAGCATTCTTGCCTGGGAAAATCCCATGGACAGAGGAGCCTGGTGGGCTACAGTCCATGGGATCACAAAAGAGTTGGCCATGGGGTCCCAAACGAGTCAGACACGACAAAGTGACTAACCAACAAAATGTGTAATTGTACCTTTGGAGGGGGTTTCCACTTAATATCACTAGTCAGACAGCTTTGATTCTTGTCTACTTCCAAATATCATTGAAATAAATTATCCAGATACTTTTCCAGTTCATGGACAAGAGATCACTTTCCACTCTTTTCTCACAACACAGATGGGAGTTGGGGAGGGTGGACAGTATAATAAGAATATTGCCACATTTGCTACATACTGGAGAGGAGTGTGCACTTGGAACTTGAGGCTCAGCACTCGGGCCTGCGTGCTCACAGAATGACTCAGAGATTACATTTTTATAGAACAGCCACTTCCACTCACCTGAAGTGATCTTTACTTAATAATAACAGAGCTGGTTAAGTTGCTATTCACATCACCCACAGACTATCTTGGAAAAATCTCATTTTAAACTCTTTGGCTTCTCCTACCCAAACATGAGGGAAAATGCTACGCTTTTCTCCAAAATCTCATTATCTAGAGAATCGGATGTTCCCACGAAAGATTCAGGAACTCTTGAAATTATGGCTCTTCAGGCTCTTCCTGAAGAAGGGAGGGGACAGTATTCTGAGATTTTTCATATGTTTGAGTCTCATCTCCTCTACTGAGCTTCCTCTGACTATTCTAGTTTCATTGATAGTTAGTCTCCTCAAATTCATTTTCTGTAGAATCTTGTTGACAACCATGAATGAATGGCTTTGGGGCTGCAAGTAAAGGTGTAGTCATTTGATTTTTATAAAATGGATACCTATGTATTAGTCTTACCTCTAATTTTATCATAAGTCCTAGATGGCAGGTGCTATGCCTCAGTGTATAATTCTTTATATAACACATAGTTGCCTATGTAATATAGCATCTCACTGAGAAAATATCTAGGGAAAAAGAGAATATAGGCAGTTCATTGGGTTGGAGGTACCTCTCTATTTTTATTACACTTGACTTCTATTTTTGCCTTTTATCAGTGTGTTACAGTATCTTAACAGCGCCTGGCACTAAATGGGTACCCAATAAATGTTTACAAAGTCATTAAATGATACGAGGATTCAGAATTCAATGGTTATTTTTTCCTGACTTCTCCCTCACAGAAAACAAACAAACAAAACTCAACCTGTTTATATCTAGAAATGTTAGAATGGGAAAAGATGTTGAAGGTGCTACCTTTTCATATTCTTTATGAACACTAATTCCATTCACAACACACTTGGTGAAAAATTAAGAAGCTCTCTACTTTTCAGGCCAGTTCAGTCTCTCTAGGGACACCTTTAACTATTGTAAAACCTTCCAATGTGTGCCCTATTCCTAAGCAATAGGTTGTTTCCATGGAGTTGATGACCAAAGCCCAAAACTAAAGAAAGGAAAGAGGAGACTGTCCTTAGTGTTCTGGAAGAAGCCTCCCACATTTGGGGTCCGAGCTAATAAAGAGATGATGAGGCAGCCTTGCAACCACCTACCACAGTCTCTAATTCCACATTGCTCCTCACAACCCATTCCCAGTATCTCTGAGTGCATGCATTCTGCTCAGTCTTGTTCAATGCTGGGACCCCATAGACTGTAGCCTGCCAGGCTTCTCTGTCCATGGAACTTTCTAGGCAAGAATAATGGAGTATGTTGCCAGTTCCTACTCCACCCATTTATATAAGAAGAGGCTAAAAAAGGAAGCTGAATGTGAAATTATTCAAGTTGTATGCCCTTTAACTCAGTTTTAGCTACACACCAGGCTATGCAAGGAAGTTTCAGGAGAATCAGTGTAGCTATACCTGCAGGAATGGACACCAAGCTTTCATTCCCAAGCTGGATGCTTACTGAGCTATACAATACATCAAGTCCACAGTGGTGCTGCCCAGGAGTGATGAAGGGAACCTGACATGAGTATTTTGAAGTTTAGGATGATACAGAGGGTGCCAGATTCCTTCCTGGACATTTCTTATACAAAGTGGCTTGCTAGAATAGGTCTAAATCAGGAAATTTAATATGGACTATGTGTGGGGGTGGTGGTTCTCCTGGGAGAAAAATGGGACAGTTTCCACTCCAAGAAAAACTCAGAAGTTTCAGGAATCCATCTGAACATTCAAATGAGAAGAAGAACACTGTCAGCCCTATGAAGACGGCTTGGGAGCATGAGAGCTCCCTGCTTCTTCCTTCTTCCAGGAAACATGAGAGCTCCCCTCTGAGGCATCCATAATTACTGAGGAAACCAAATACTAACCCCCAAAAACCTAGGCTTACAATTTCCACAGCCATCACTGGATTAGGGATGCCGCAAATAGCAGAAGAACCAGATCAAGCTAGGGACCATACAGTCAAGACCACCTCTTCCAATATATTTTGTCCTCTTATATCAGCCTCTGACAGCAGCAATAACAGCAACAGGAACAACCTAGAGAGGGAGCAAAAGCACAAATTATAGGCCCATCACACTTAAGATCCTGAGCTAAGCCAAACCCGAGCTGAGAGGAAGGAGAGAGATGATAACATTTAAATTTTAAATGGACTTTATTGAATTAACAAGAAAAATACTACAGCATATGTCATTGAATTTTGACAAAAACATTGAATTTATCAAACCATGGTTGAAGTGAAGTTGCTCAGTCGTGTCCGATTCTTTGCGACCCCATAGACTGTAGCCTACTTAGGCTTCTCCGTCCATGGGATTTTCCCGGCAAGAGTACTGGAGTGGGTTGCCATTTCCTTCTCCAGAGGATCTTCCTGACCCAGGGATCGAACCCAGGTGTCCCGCATTGTAGGCAAATGCTTTACCATCTGAGCCACCAGGGAAGCCACCATGGTTGAAGGCATTCATTAAAAAAACAAAACAAAACAAAACAACAAGAGGTGTTTAAAAATATTTATACATCACTAATTTTGACCATTCAAGAAACGAGCTATATTACCATTGAGCCAAAATAAGATTCCCTATAACATAACATCCACCCATTGATCCTAGTCCTTCCACCTAAAGTCACCCTCAACTTCCTCTTTTTATAAGGACCCTTGAGCTACCAAAAGATGGTTGCTTGTTCTTCTCTAGACTGAACTTGCGCTGTTTTATTAACTGTTTTCCTAGGCTTTTGCTTCCAGATTCCGTACTTTTCTGCGGCTCTCCTTTGAAAAGTCTCCTGTTTGTCAGGATCTGTTCAGGAATGTGGTGACAGAAAGTATATCTAGCATTCCTGCTAGCCAGAATAGAATAGAATGGGAAAGCGTTCTTTCTCTTGATCTGGAAGCCATGTGTATTTGTACATGCTCACTCACGTCTGACTCTTTGTGACCCTATGGACTGTCCCCACCACGTTCCCCTGTTGATGGAATTTTCCAGATAAAAATGCTAGAATGCGTTGCCATTTCCTCCTCCAAGGGATCTTCCCAATCCAGGGAGTGAACCCAGGTCTCCTGCATTGCACACAGATTCAATAAATAGCAAACAAATAGCAAAAAACAAAACAACAACAAAAGAAAACTCTAGAGTAGCTACATTACTCTCAGACACACAGATTTCAAAGAAAAGAATATTAGCAGGAAAGAAGAGAGTTATTTTTAACATACTAAAGAAGTTAATTCATCAAGAGGACATGACAATTCTATATGTTTATGCACCTAATAACAGAGTTCCAAAATACATGCAGCAAAAACTGACAAATAAATCCACTTTATGTTTGGTGATTTCAATACCCTTCTCTCAATAATTGACCAAACAAGTAAAAAGAAAATCACTAGGAATATGAAAGACTCGAAAAATCCTATTAGCCAACTTGACCTAATTTACATTTATAGAATATTTTATCCAACATTATCCAACAGCAGAGTACCATTCTTCTCAAGTGCACACAGAATATTTACCAAACTAGACTGTATTCTGGGTTATTAAAAGTGTCTCAATACATCTAAAAGAATTTAAGTCATACCAAGTAGGATCTCTGACCATTGTGAAATTAGATAAAAAATCAATTAACAGAAAGATATTTGGAGAAGGCAACGGCAACCCACTCCAGTACTCTTGCCTGGAAAATCCCATGGATGGAAGAGCCTGGTGGGCTGCAGTCCATGGGGTCGCTAAAAGTCGGACACAACTGAGCGATTTCACTTTCACTTGTCACTTTCATGCATTGGAGAAGGAAATGGCAAGCCACTCCAGTGTTCTCGCCTGGAGAATCCCAGGGACAGGGGAGCCTGGTGGGACACGTGTCCCACACGTGTCCACAGAGTTGGACATGACTGAAGTGACAGCAGCAGCCGCAGCAGCATTTGCTTACTAAATTGTTCCTTTGAGTCATGCTTAGATCAAAAAATAAATTGAAATGCAAATTAGAAATTATTTGAATTTAACGAAAAACTTGGGGACAAGATCTAAATGTTAAATCTAAACTTACAGTTTCTAGAAGAAAAGAAGAGAAAATAGTTGTGATTTTGGATTTAAGTCAAATATTTCTTAGATATGATATCAAAAAATGATTTATAAAAGAAAAACAGGCAATTAACTGGACTTCAGTGACAAAAATGAATGAACTATTGATATATACAATAATGTAAATGAATCTCAGAATAATTATATTGACTGAAAGAAGTCAAAAAGTGATTATTGCATGATTCCACTTATATAAAGTTGTAAAACATGCAAATGAATCTATAGTGACAGAACACACATCAGTGTTTGCCTGGGGAAAGGGTGGGGGTGGAGTTTGACATGGCACTGCAAAGGAAGATAATGACTATGTTCATTATCTTGATCATGATGATACTCTTATAAGTGCATACACATGTCAAAACATTTCAATTATACACTTCGAACATGAGCCATTTATTGAATATCAATTCTGTATCTGCAAAGCTCTTAAAAAATCCTTTGTAGTGAGCCTTCTCATAAACCCATCTCACAGATGCAAAAGCTTAGCTACAGAGATGTGAGGTCTTTCAGGTTTTATATCTAGATGTGACCAAGCCATTATTTGAACCCAACTCTGACTTTAGAGTTTGTTGCCACATTAGAATAATTCTTTCCACCTAAAATGTTACCACAGCATTCAGGAGGCTCATATTAAGCTAGTATTTCATTAGATGAGTGAGGCCTTTCTCGTGTAGGCTGTGAACACATGGTGTAACCTGATGCTCAAGGCTGAGCTTTTGTCAATTCTTGGACTGTATTTCCTCCCTAAGTGATATCAGTCAGCCCTGTATGGTCAAACACCATCTCTATGCTTGATAACTTTCAAATTTGCACCTTCATCCCTAAGTTCCAGACTTCTGTATCCTATGCCTTAGACACAGAAAGAATTACCCCTAATGCTATGGACTGAATATCTGTGTCCCCTCTCCCAATAAAAACCTAACCCAGCAATGGGATAGTATTAAAAGGTGGATCCTTTAGTGGGTAAGCCATGAGGTCATGGGGCCGGAGTCTCATCCCTTTCTCCTCCGGACACCGGAGGGCGCAGCTAGAAGACAGTCTTCTATGAACCGCGAAGTGGATTATTACCAGACCTGGAATCTGCCAGGACCTTGATCTTGGCCATCCTGCTTCCATAACATGAGAAATGAATTTCTCTTTATAAGCCAGCCAGTCCATGGTACTTTGTTATAGTGGCATGAATGGACTAAGCCATCTAACAACAATGAAATATATGCTGAGAGACACTTCATTGACAAAAGGGACCCATTGAAGGAACCGTCTCTAAAAATAAAGTAGATGAGTTTACAACAAGAAAAGCCTTGCCAGGCTTCATCTCATAAACACCTGGAAAGTGAAAGTCACTTAGTCATATCTCACTCTTTGTGACCCCATGGAATATACAGTCCATGGAATTCTTCAGGCCAGAATATTGGAGTGGGTAGCCTTTCCCTTTTCTAGGGGATCTTCCCAACCCAGTGATTGTACCCAGGTCTCCCACATTGCAGGTGGATTCTTTACCAGCTGAGCTACCAGGGAAAACGCTTGGAAGCACACAGGGAAAAATTTTCTCATTCTTTGTCATGTTACTCAAGTCTCAAAGACCCACGTCTTCATGTTCTTCATCAGAGAAAGTGATTCTTCCATTAGCAGGAGTATAACCCATATATCCTGCATGTTGGCCAATGTGAGAATCTTTTAGGCTTATAGAGAGCTACAGTGAGAACAAAGTCAAAGAAGCATCTCCTGGTGACTCAGAGGAGGAGCACTACTCCAAAAACATCTACTGCAGGATGAAAAGAGAAAATTCAGGAAACTTTGACATTTTCAATGAAATGCAAAATAATTGGTTTCCAAAAAAAAAGCAAATGATAAAGAAAAGAAGTAAAATAAATAGAGGCAGAAAATTATAAGGTAAGGACCAAATGGGACAAGATATAACCAGATGAATTTAAAAGGAAAAGAAATAACATTGGAAAGAATTATAAGAAAACTGAAAAATGAAGAAGCAAAATTAAAATCTTTTATTTTTGAGAAACTGGCACAGACCAGAGACTCTGGAGAGACATGGTGACTAAATGCATTTTAATATCCTGGATTGGATCTCTGATCAGAAAAGGAACATGAGTAAAAAATTAATGACATTTAAATAACTGGAGTTTCGTTAATAATAATGTTATATTCTGTGACTTCCCTAGTGACTCAGATGCTAAAGAATCTGCCTGCAATGCAGGAGACCTGGTTTCAATCCCTCGGTTGGGAAGATCCTCTGAAGAAGGGAATGGCAATCCACTCCAGTATTCTTGCCTGGAGAATTCCATGGATAGAGGAGACTGGTGGGCTACATATAGTCCATGGAGTTGCAAAGAGTCAGACACAACTAAACCAACTAACACTATGTTCTACGGTAGGTTGAATAATGCCTTCCACCTCCTGTCACCTCAAGATGTCCACATCCTAATCCCTGGAATCTGAAAATGTTACCTTACATAGCAAAAAGAATTTTGCAGGTGTGATTAAATTAAGAATTTTGTGATGAAGAACTATTCTGGATTATCTGGATAAGTCCAATGGAATCACAAACGTCCTTTTAAGAGGAAGGTGAGGAGGTCAAAAGTGCAAGATGAGACACAGAAGCAGAGGTTGGGGTGATTTGCTTTGAAGATGGAAGAAGGGACAGTAAGACAAAGCTGTCAGCCTCTAGAAATTGGAAAAGGCTAGGAAGTACATTTGGCCTTCAGTTCAGTTAAGTTCAGTTGCTCAGTTGTGTCCAACTCTTTGCGACTCCCACCCCCTGGGCCCTGGCGCAGCATGCCAGGACTCCCTGTCCATCACCATCTCCTGGAGTTCACTCAGACTCATGTCCATCGAGTCCGTGATGCCATCCAGCTATCTCATCCTGGGTCGTCCCTTTCTCCTCCTGCCCCCAATCTCTCCCAGCATCAGAGTCTTTTCCAATGACTCAACTCTTCGCATGAGGTGGCCAAAGTACTGGAGTTTCAGCCCTAGCATCATTCCTTCCAAAGAAATCCCAGGGCTGATCGCCTTCAGAATGGACTGGTTGGATCTTCTTACAGTCCAAGGGACTCTCAAGAGTCTTCTTCAACACCACAGTTCAAATGCATCAATTCTTCGGCGCTCAGCCTTCTTCACAGTCCAACTCTCACATCCTTATATGACCACAGGAAAAACCATAGCCTTGACTAGACGGACCTTAGTCAGCAAAGTAATGTCTCTGCTTTTGAATATGCTATCTAGGTTGGTCATAACTTTCCTTCCAAGGAGTAAGCGTCTTTTAATTTCATGGCTGCAGTCACCATCTGCAGTGATTTTGGAGCCAAAAAAAATAAAGTCTGACACTGTTTCTACTGTTTCCCCATCTATTTCCCATGAAGTGATGGGACCAGATGCCATCATCTTCGTTTTCTGAATGTTGAGCTTTAAGCCAACTTTTTCACTCTCCACTTTCACTTTCATCAAGAGGCTTTTTAGTTCCTCTTCACTTTCTGCCATAAGGGTGGTGTCATCTGCATATCTGAGATTATTGATATTTCTCCTGGCAATCTTGATTCCAGCTTGTGTTTCTTCTAGTCCAGCGTTTCTCATGATGTACTCTGCATATAAGTTAAAGAAGCAGGGTGACAATATACAGCCTTGATGTACTCCTTTTCCTATTTGGAACCAGTCTATTGTTCCATGTCCAGTTCTAACTGTTGCTTCCTGACCTGCATACAGATTTCTCAAGAGGCAGGTTAGGTGGTCTGGTATTCCCATCTCTTGAAGGACTTTCCACAGTTTGTTGTGATCCACACAGTCAAAGGCTTTGGCATAGTCAATAAAGCAGAAATAGATGTTTTTCTGGAGCTCTCTTGCTTTTTCCATGATCCAGCGGATGTTGGCAATTTGATCTCTGGTTCCTCTGCCTTTGCTAAAACCAGCTTGAATATCAGGGAGTTCACGGTTCACGTATTGCTGAAGCCTGGCTTGGAGAATTTTGAGCATTACTTTACTAGCATGTGAGATGAGTGCGTCATGTGGTATTCTGAGCATTCTTTTGCATTGCCTTTCTTTGGAATTGGAATGAAAACTGACCTTTTCCAGTCCTATGGCCACTGCTGAGTTTTCCAAATTAGTTGGCATATTGAGTGCAGCACTTTCACAACATCATCTTTTGGGATTTGATATAGCTCAACTGGAATTCCATCACCTCCATTAGCTTTGTTCATAGTGATGCTTTCTAAGGCCCACTTGACTTCACTTTCCAAGATGTCTGGCTCTAAATTAGTGATCACATCATCATGATTATCTGGGTCGTAGACCTTAGACCTTTGGCCTTAGACCTCCAGAAAGAATGCAGACCTGCCATTACCTTCAATTTAAACACCTGAACTCAGAGGAGATGATTCCTGATAGTCTGTTACCACAGAAGTAAGAAACTGATACACTTATTAGTGTCAACTTCCCAGTATGACAAATGTTCCATCATAATATACGATGTTAACCTTTGGAGGAACTAGGTGAAGGCATATAGGAATTCTTTGTATTATCTTTGCAACTTTTCTAAAATTTAAAATTATCTCAAAAGAAAAGCTCATTTAAAAACTTCTTTTTTGGAACCCTAAAAAACAGAAATCAACACTGAAAAAAATCACTTAATTAGTGTAGAGATCAACTATGAGTTCCTCTTGGGCTGCAAAAGAAAAACACATAAAAATGGTCACCAATAAATTACAGATGTGGAGATTGCATTTGGACAACTTGTATTTTGGAAGAAGATATCAGAATGACAAAAAATAGAAACAATAGACTTACTGAGCTAGAAGAAGATATTTCAGACTAAAGAAAAACCTGAGATTCTAAACCTATCTGGCTTTCTTTCTCCTTAAATAACAGAAAGGAATAAAAATTCCTATAAAATGTCACACAGAGAAGCTAATTACTGTGGTGGGCACCAGTCAAGTTGACTCCTGGATCTAAATGATTTCCTCTTGCTGAGCATGTCCTTAGGATACAGCACTAGGTCCCCTGCCAATTGGCATTCCATGTCATTCCAAGGCTGTTTGATATTATGATATAGCTGGCTTAAGCTGGACCAGTCTGATTTTTTTCTCCGAGAAATGAGAAACTTTGAATCAGTGAATTGTTGAAAGTATTCAAGTTAAATTACCTTAATAGGATCACCCTACAAAGATCTACGAATGTGTGTGTGTGTGTGTGTGTGTGTGTGCACACGGGCGTGCGCGCACGCGCTCAGTGGCTCAATCGTGTCGACTCTTTGCAACCCTATGGACTGTAGCTTGTCAAGCTCCTCTGTCCATCAGATTTTTCAGGCAGGAATACTGGATCAGATTGCCATTTCCTACTCCAAGGGATCTACCCAGTGGAGGGATTGAACCTGAGTCTCTTGTGTCTCCTGCATTGGCCGGCAGATTCTTTACCAGTAGTGCCACTCATGAAGAACTTGTAATTACCTTCTTTCCTGACTTTCCCAAATTTAGGATTTCAGCTCTTCCTTCAATTCTGTAAAATAATCCTTTCAATAAATACCTTGTTTTCTTAAGTCTCAGTCCACTTGGGCTATTATAACTAAATACTTATAAAAACAGAAATTTATTTCTCACAGTTGTAGACTGGGAAGTTCAAGATCAAGATACCAGAATAATCACCCCCTGGTGACAGTCCACATTCTGGTTCATTGCTGGTGACTTCTTGTCTGGCTTCACACGGAAGAAGGGTAGACAAATCACTCTGGGCTCTCTTTTTTAAAAAATAATCTCATTTGTGAAGGCTCAATCTTCTTGACCTAAGCACCTCCTAACACTGTCACAATGGACATGAATTTGAGCAGACTGGGGTGAGAGTGAAAGAGAGGAAAGTCTGGGATGGTGCAGTCGATGGGTCGCAAAGAGTCCGACATGACTTAGCAACTGAACAACAAACGACAACAAATACCATCACATGGGGCATTAAGATGTTAACAGGGTGTGGGGTACAAGCATTTAGACCATAGTAGTTAATCAGTCATTTTCCTTTTCTTACAACCAAAAATAACTTTAATTATACAGTTATAAAAGAGTGAGATCATACTGGCCTCAGAATTCTCCTCTGTAACATTGAAAATCAGAAAGTAATGGAGCAACCTTACATGAAATTACAAAGAGAGGGAGCCTATTTTCTAATAATTTTATAGTCATTAAAATTTTCTTGGCAGAGAAAGACATATCATATGATATCATTTATATGTGGGATCTAAAAAAGTGATACACATGAACTTATTTATAAAACAGAAATAGACTGACACACATAGTAAACAAACTTATGGTTACCAGTCAACCCTAGAGGAGATCAGTCCTGAATGTTCATTGGAAGGACAGATGCTGAAGCTGAATCTCCAATACTTCAGTCACCTGATGCAAAAAACTGACTCATTAGAAAAGACCCTGATGCTGGGTAAGATTGAGGGCAGGAGGAGAAGGGGATGACAGAGAATGAGATGGTTGGATGGCATCACCGAATCAATGGACATGAGTTTGAGCAGGCTCTGGGAGTTGATGACGGACAGTGAAGCCTAGCGTGCTGCAGTCCATGGGGTTGCAAAGAGTCAGACATGACGAAGTGACTGAACTGAACTGATGGTGACCAAAGGGGAAAGGTGGGAGGGGGGATAAATTTGGTATTGGGATTAACAGACATACACTACTATATATAAAATGGATAACCGACTAGGGCCTACTGTATAGCACAGGGAACTATATTCAGTGTCTTGCAATAACCTGTAATGGAAAAGAATCTGAAAAAGAATATATATTCACATATATATATTCATATATATATATATGACTGAATCACTTTGCTATACACCTGAAATATAGTGAGTCAACTATGCTTCAATAATTTCTTTTTTCTTGGCAGATATGCACCTGCCAAGATAATATAGCACCCAGATATACTTCTAGCAAAAAATTACTTGAAAATACATTACTATCCTGGAAACAAAATTAAGAGCAAAAGAATGGGAAAACTATTCCAATATTCTTGCCTGGGAAATTTCCATGGATGGACAGAGGAGCCTAGTGAGCTATAGTTTATGGGGCTGCAGAGAGTTGGACATGACTGAATAACTGACCACACACACACACACACATACACAGTATAGAAGAAATAGTGATGACATGCAACCAGTAACACGTAGAATTAAGTCTTAAAATTTCAAATCGGGTTCGAAAGGAATGCGTGCATTAATGTGTCTCTTGAAAGGGGGAATTTATATTGTAAGATTTAATTATTTGAAACTGATCAAGTAGCTGCAGTTTTATTAACAGATTATATTACATTATACTAACAAAATTATATTAATAAAAATGTGCAAAAGTGAAAGGGAAAGAATGGAATAAATAAAAAATATTCCCAAACTCTTGCCTGAGGGATATACAAATATAATACTGATTCATTTTTCACTTTGATAATTACAGATAAATAGATTTAGAAAATGCTTTTGAGAAACATCACAAGCAAATCATCAATGTAATAAGTTATATAATTTAAGAATAATAGACATGATAAAAACCAAGCTAAATATAAATCACATAATCAAAGACATTAAGTAAAAAAAAAAAAAAAGAAAAGAAACAACATAGAAAACTCCAAATGATGAGATTTTAAAAGTAAGACTGAACTTTTAATTACGGCAGTGGCTGAATCTGTAAATAATAGTTTAACTGTATGTGTTGCTGCTGTTCAGTTGCTAAGTTGTGTCCAACTCTCTGAGACCTCATGGATTGCAGCACGCCAGGCTCCTCTGTCTTTCACTGTTTCCTGGGGTTTCCTCACATTCATGCCCATTGAGTTAATGATGCTATCCAACCATCTCATCCTCTGCGGCCCCTTTCTTCTTTTGCCTTCAATCTTTCCCAGCATCGGGGTGGCCAAAGTATTTGAGCTTCAGCTTCAGCACCAGTCCTTCCAATGAATATTCAGGATTGATTTCCTTTAGGATTGACTAATTTGACGTCCTTGCAGTCCAAGGGATTCTGAAGAGTCTCCTCCAGCACCATAATTTGAAAGCATCAATTTTTCAGTGCTCAGCCTTCTTTATGGTCTCTCATATCCATACACATGTATTAAATATATTAAACTCTTCAATTAAGTCAAAGAGTTGGAGATTGGCCCAAACAGTAAAGTAAATTGTTTCACTAAGAGAAGACTAAACAACACAAAACTATGACAAAACTAAGTGTGAATAATGAAAAGAAGTGAATAGACATATACCAAAGGAAATTTCTTTCAAAGGACCGCGTTAATATTAGACAAATGAAAATTCAAGGCAAAAAAGCATATTACATAGAAATGGAATTCTGCACATAAATTTCAAGCTGTTCAGCATATTAGTGTAAAACATGTCTTTTATTTTTAGTGCTTATGAAACTTTATAAACTTTTATCATTTAATAGGCAAAAAAATTCAATAAATTTCAACAATTCCTATAGGCGATATTTTTATTAATAATATATAGTTGATACTAGAAAATAATAACAAGAAATAATACTAGAAAATAATAGCAAGTTTATATTTTAAAATCCATAGTAAAATAATTAAAAGCCATGAAAAATTCCTAATTACCTCTTTGTTCAAAGAGAAAGAAAACCATGTGATTAGAAACTATGTACAAAAGAATAACAAAGTAAACATTTCATGTCAAACTATGGGATATAGCCCAAACTGTATTTAAAATGAAATTATTAATCTTAAATGTTTACATTTTTTAGTTTGAAATGATGAAAATAAATTGAGTATTCAACTAAAGAAGTTAGAGGAGGAACATTTCATATGAAAATTAAGGAGAGGGAATTAATAAAGTTTTATCCTATTTATTTTTAAAATTTTATTGAAGTATAATTCACTTACAATATTGTGTCAATTTCTTCTGTAGAGCAAAGTGACTCAATCTGAATTTATATATGAGTATGAAGTCACTCAGTTGTGTCCAACTCTTTGCGACCCCATGGACTATAACGCACCAGGCTCCTCTGTCCATGGAATTTTTCAGGCAAGAGTACTGGAGTGGGTTGCCATTTCCTTCTCCAGGGGATCTTCCTAGCCCAGGGATCGAACCTGGGTCTCCCACATTGCAGGCAGACGCTTTACCATCTGAGTCACCATGGAAGCCCATATATATATATTCTTTCCATTTTTTTTCATTGTTGCAGGAAGTTCCCTGTGCTATACAGTAAGACCTTGTTGTTTATCTACACACTATTTAAAATAGCCAAGACATGGAAACAATCTAAATGACCATCAACAGATAATTATATAGGAAGATATCCAAGGGAATAAGGATGTTTTCAAGTACTGAATTTAAAAAAAAAAAAACAGGAAGAATTCAATATAACAGGGTATCCTCTGTTTCTTTACATCATATTGCTTCTATACAAATAAATAATACAAATATTTATTAGAGAATTATCTACCTTATTTTCAGTGTACTAACATTGAAAGAAAAGAGAAATAGAAAGAGCAGAGGATACATCACTAAATTGGGTTTTGACCAACATCCAGACTTAAACAACGCTGGGACATCCCGTGTCATAGCTCATCTGGAGTCCCAGTTGGGTAAAGGTCGCTAGCAGCATGTCCGTGCCATGGGTGAGACTTCAAAGATTGCAGTCTGGGGTTCCCGATTATAATCCCAGGACTCACACTGGTATCATCATGAGTCTGTGAGAGAGAATTGCAGCTCTAGTTTCACGTTAATGCTGTTGGTTTTGTTGTGTAAAACTTGGAACGTTGCTAAACCTGGGTCTTTGTTGGCCAGACACCTTCCACGGGCTCAACAGTCTCAACACTTGTCCCCCAACTAATCTAAGATTCCAGCGCCTCCAGGCTTGCACTCAGAGCAGGTTGTCACTCACAATCAGGGCAGTGTCCAGGCAGGTTAGAAGCGAGGTCAGAGGCCTCCTCTGCTTTGTCTCTGAAGCCTGAACAAGACTATTTAATTTACCTGTCAGAAGGGTGAGCTTCCACCAGGAATTTAAGAAACACAGCTGGGCTGAAAGTAAATTGGAATCCACTGTACTATTTGTAGTACAACAGAACATTGGTCTAGGATCCCCAAATGAATGTACATGTTGTCACCACCCAGCCTTACCTCTCTGCTACTTGGTCTTAACAAGTAACCTTGTCAAATAAAAATAATACTACAGCAAGCAGTTATACACAGTATAATCATGGTGATAAAACAGTTACTGTGCCTTCTTTTTGCCAATTTATACTTTACCTTACTTGCTGCCATGTACAATACTGGGTCACCTGGAAAACAGACTGAGAATATTCATAGAACAAGAGCAAAGGAAGGGCACCCAAAATCATTGGTTGGTGAAGATTTAGACATTTGACATTTCAGTTATCAGAGCAGTCATCAGATTTGTGTTGGGCTTCCTTGGACTTATATTAGTTTAGCATTGGCTTTACTGAGTTACAGGATGGTTTTAGTTCCTAGGACACCTAAAGATTTTCACTGGGCTCTCTCCACAAGCTTTATCTCACATCACTCCATATAGCAAAGATGATAGGTTCTCTGGAGGCACAGGCTTTACATCCTGCTGCTGCTGCTAAGTCACTTCAGTCATGTCCAACTCTGTGCAACCCCATAGATGGCAGCCCACCCGGCTCCCTTGTCCCTGGGATTCTCCAGGCAAGCACACTGGAGTGGGTTGCCATTTCCTTCTCCAATGCATGAAAGTGAAAAGTGAAAGTGAAGCCCTCAGTCGTGTCCGACTCTCTTAACAACCCCATGGACCCAGGCTCCTCTGTCCATGGGATTTTCCAGGCAAGAGTACTGGAGTGGGGTGCCATTGCCTTCTTCAGCTTTACATCCTAGCTCCACCAATGTCAAGTTATAGGATTTTGGCAATAACGTGATGGGGTCTTTGGCTGATATTCTCAATAGCAAATAGGCGTAGGTTTCCTATGAGAGTTTAGTGGAACAACTAATATAAAGTGCTTGATAGAGAGCAGGAATATGGTACATATTCATTTCTTTTCCGTTGATGGGTGCAACCTTCTGTGTGCTAGGCATGCCCCTCATTTTGTGGGAAAGAGAAGGACCATGCTCCCAAGGACAAGGAGTTCTTAACCAGCCTCGATACTGCCCACAAAACTAAGAACACTGTTTTCTTACCATGCTTCACTCACCTTTTTCCTCATCTTCCCGTTTTTGTCAGCTCTAATGACCTGGCAGAGGACTGACTCCTGTAAAGTTCTAGTGAGAATAAAGATTTAGTAATAGTAGTGTTCATAGCTTAGTCATGTCCAACTCTTTGTGACACCATGGACTGTAGCCCATCAGGCTCCCCTGTCCATGGAATTCTCTAGGCAAGAATACTGGAGTGGGTTGCCATTCCCCTCTCCAAGGATATTCCCAACCCAGGGATCAAACCCAGATCTCCTGCTTTGCAGGCAGATTCTTTACCACCTTAGTCATGAAGGAAGCACCTGAGAATAAAAATTTGGAATCCCCCCAAACCTCAATTGACAAGGGTAATTTCTGTCATATCCTTTGTCTTCTGCCTCTTACAAGAGCCAGCAATATGGAACTTTCACCTGCTTCTTCCCTTCACCACCTCCCAAGTGCTCCTGGACCACAGGTCCCTCAGCCTCACAAACAGTTTAGGTCAAGCACCACGTCTGCCATCCAGATGACATTCTAGCCTCTCCCGGGGCATAAGACCCTTAAATCATTAAAGCCATTCAGTGTTTTTCAAAATGAAAACACTTCCTCCTTTTTGAAAATTTCTAGCTATCGAAAATATCTGAAAGATGCTCTTATGATCCCCCTCCAAAACTTCTTAGATGACATTTTTATAAAAAAATTTGTTTTCTACTTCCGACTCTCTCAATTCTCAATATCCATAGATTCAGAGAAGTATATATGGTGGATATTAGAAAGGAGACAGGGCTGGTTGACAAATACCAAAACTTGCCTAGAATTTTCCTTTCTGGAGCAAGCAGGCTTGGGCCTTTTCTATTATGATGAGTTTTCTCCCAAGATGAGAAATAGATTTCTGATAGGCCCTTGTGTATCTGAATCTCCTTGATGGATACAGCCAAACTCCATTGTTCTGTTCACTGATGCCACAAACCTGTTTCCTTGAGGCTTTCTTTGCAAACTCAACCTCAATGGGAAAGTTTTCCTATATGGAGGCTTGGGAATCTCTTAGAAAACTGTGTATATTTTATATTGAAAAATAGAAGACAGAAAGACAAAAGGAACACAAAGTGTGGAATTTGGTAAATCATTATCAATGCCTATTATTAATAGTAGCCATGTCGAGAAATAGAATGTTATCAGGCCCCTTCCTCATAACATAACCCATCCACCCCGCTAAAGGCAGCCATTATCCCAACTTTTATGATAATCACTTCTTTGCTTTACTTTATATTCTATATTAGTTTCCTAGAGCTGTCATAACAAATTACTGCAAATGGGATGGCTTAAAACAAGAGAAATTTATTTTCTCACAGATCTAAGGACTAGAAATTTGAAGTCAAGGTGTTGGCAGGGTCATACTCTTTCTGAAAGCTCCAGGGAAATTTTTTTCCCTGACTGTTCCTAGCATCTGGTGGCTCCAGGCAATTTTGGCATTCCTTGGATTGTAGACGTATCACTTTAATTTCTGCCTGTCTTCACATGACATCTTCCCCATGTGTCTCCACATGGCCTTCTTATAAGGACATTCATCACTGAATTTGGGCTTGCCCTAGTGCAGGATGACCTCATCTTATCTAAATTACATCTTCAAAGACTATTTCCAAAAAAATGTGACATTTCCACATGTCAGGAGAACATGACTTCGGGAACGTCACTATTTGACCCAGTACATATTTTTAGCACTTAAATACATGCATTCCAAAGTACTTGAGCTTCATTTTCCCTGATTTTGAACTTTATTAAATGGTATAACATATACACACTATTATATATCAAATATATATTATATATATATAATATATAACCAACAAGGACCTACTAGATAGCACAGAGAACTACACTCAACCTGCCTCTTGAGAAATCTGTATGCAGGTCAAGAAGCAACAGTTAGAACTGGACATGGAACAACAGACTGGTTCCAAATAGGAAAAGGAGTACGTCAAGGCTGTATATTGTCACCCTGCTTATTTAACGTCTATGCAGAGTACATCATGAGAAACGCTGGACTGGAAGAAACACAAGCTGGAATCAAGATTGCCAGGAGAAATATCAATAACCTCAGATATGCAGATGACACCACCCTTAGGGCAGAAAGTGAAGAGGAGCTAAAAAGCCTCTTGAAAGTGAAAGAGGAGAGTGAAAAAGTTGGCTTAAAGCTCAACATTCAGAAAACGAAGATCATGGCATCCAGTCCCATCACTTCATGGGAAATAGATGGGGAAACAGTGGAAACAGTGTCAGATTTTATTTTGAGGGGCTCCAAAATCACTGCAGATGGTGACTATAGCCATGAAATTAAAAGACGCTTACACCTTGGAAGAAAAGTTATGACCAACCTAGATAGCATATTCAAAAGCAGAGACATTACTTTGCTGACTAAGGTCCATCTAGTCAAGGCTATGGTTTTTCCTGTGGTCATGTATGGATGTGAGAGTTGGACTGTGAAGAAGGCTGAACGCTGAAGAATTGATGCTTTTGAACTGTGGTGATGGAAAAGACTCTTGAGAGTCCCTTGGACTGCAAGGAGATCCAACCAGTCCATTCTGAAGGAGATCAGCCCTGGGATTTCTTTGGAAGGAATGATGCTAAAGCTGAAACTCCAGTACTTTGGGCACCTCATGCAAAGAGTTGATTCATTGGAAAAGACTCTGATGCTGGGAGGGATTGGGGGCAGGAGGAGAAGGGGACGACAGAGGATGAGATGGCTGGATGCGTCACGGACTCGATGGACGTGAGTCTGAGTGAACTCCAGGAGTTGGTGATGGATGGGGAGGCCTGGCGTGCTGCGATTCATGGGGTCGCAAAGAGTCAGACATGACTGAGCAACTGAACTGAACTGGACTGAAAAGGGAAAAGAATCTGAAAAATAATATATATAACTAAATCACAGTGCTGCACACCTGAAACTAATTCAATACTGTAGATCAAATATATTTCAATTTAATAAAGCACAAATTAGAAAGAAACATAAGAAGACCTCAATAAGAGGACCTCATTCATTCCATCAGTATTTATCAGTATATATCAGTATATATATATATCAGTATATATATATATATATATATACACTATATATATATATACACTATATATATATAGCGGTATTGCTGAATCTTTACAGTCATCGTCCGACTCTTTGCAACCCCATGAACTATACAGTCCATGGAATTCTCCAGATCAGAATACTGGAGTGGGCAGCCTTTCCCTTCTCCAGGGGATCTTCCAAAACTAGGGATTGAACCTAGTTCTCCCACAAGCAGGTGAATTCTTTACCAGCTGAACCACCAGGGAAGCCCTAATAAAAGAAAGGTAGGCCTTTAAAAACTTAAATTTCCACATTTGTAAATGGGAAAGTATGTTAATTATGCTACCCAGTTGTTGAGATTCTAATGAAGCAATGTATATATAAGTACATTATTAATTATTGTGGACTTTACAGGTTAAATTAGAAAAATGGGAGTGGGGTTTCCTAGTGTTTCAGTGGTAAAGAATTCACCTGCCACTGCAAGAGACACAAATTCGATCCCTGGTACAGGAAGATCCCACATGTCTAAAAGCAACTAAGCCCATACACCACAACTATTGAGACTGTGCTCTAGAGTCCAGAACCCCCATTACCGAGCCCAGGTACTGCAACTACTGAGGCCCGTGTGCCTCAGAGCCTGTGCTCCACAACAAGAGAAGCCACTGCAACGAAAAGCCCATTCACCAGCACTAGAGAGTAACTCCCACTCCCCAGCCACTAGAGAAGGGCCCATATAGCAGTGAAGGTCAGGCATAGACCTAAATGCATAAAAAAATAAAATCATTTTTAAAACACATTTATACAAAATAATGAAATGAAAATGAAAAAATAATATCATACAGTCTATAGTCTTTTGCATCTGATTTCTTTCAATCAACTTTAAGTTTATGTTATTTAACTGTCAGTATCAGTTCAGTTGTTCAGTCATGTCTGGCTCTTCGCAACCCCATGCACTGTAGCACACCAGTCCTCCCTGTCCTTCACTATCTCCCAGAGCTTGCTCAAACTTATCTCCATTGAGTTGGTTGTGCCATTCAACCATCTTATCCTCTGTCATCCCCTTCTCCTCCTGCCTTCAATCTTTCCCAGCATCAGGGTCTTTCCTAATAAGCTGGCTCTTAACATCTGGTGCCCAAAGTATTGGAGCTTCAGCTTCAGCATCGGTCCTTCCAATGAACATTCAGTGCTGATTTCCTATAAGATGAACTGGTTGGGTCTCCTTGCTGTCCAAGAGACTCCAGAGTCTTCTTCAACACCAAAGTTCAAAAGCATCAATTCTTTGGCATTTTGCCTTCTTCATGGTCCAACTTTCACATCCATACATGACCACCAGAAAAACCACAGCTCTGATTATACAGACCTTAGTCGGCAAAGTGATATCTCTGCTTTGTAATATGCTATCTAGGCTTGTCACAGCTTTTGTTTCAAGGAACAAGCGTCTTTTAATTTTGTGACTGCAGTTACCATCTGCAGTGATTTTGGAGCCCAAAAAGAGTCTCTCACTGTTTCCATTGTTTCCCCATCTATTTGTCTTGAAGTGATGGGACCAGATGCTATGATCTTAGCTTTTTGAATGCTGAGTCTTAAGCCAGCTTTTTCACTCTCCTCACATTCATCAAAAGGCTTTTTAGTTCCTCTTCACTTTCTTCCATAAGGGTGGTATCATCTGCATATCTGAGGTTATTGATATTTCTCCTGGCAATCTTGATTCCAGCTTGTGCTTCACCCAGCCTGGCATTTCGCATGATGTCCTCTGCATATAAGTTAAATAAACAGGGTAACAATATACAGCCTTGACATACTCCTTTCCCAATTTGGAAGCAGTCCATTGTTTCAAGTTCGGTTCAAATTGTGGCTTCTTGACCTCCATACAGATTTCTTAGGAGGCAGGTCAGGTAGTCTGGTATGCCCATCTCTTGAAGAATTTTCCAGTTTGTTGTGATCCACACAGTCAAAGGCTTTAATATAGTCAATGAAGCAGCTGTAAATATTTTTCTGGAATTCTTTTGCTTTTTCTGTGATCCGATGGATATTGGCAATTTAATCTCTGGTTCCTCTGCCTTTTCTAAATCCAGGTTGTACATCTGGAAGTTCTTGTTTCACATACTGTTGAAGCCTAGCTGGAGGATTTTGAGCATTCCCTTGCTGGCATGTGAAATGAGTGAACTGTGCTGTAGTTTGAACATTCTTTGGCATTGCCCTTCTTTGGGATTGGAATGAAAACCGACATTTTTCAGTCCTTTGGCCACTTCTGATCTTTCCAAATTTGCTGGCATATTGAGTGCAGCACTTTAACAGCATCATCTTTTAGGATTTGAAGTAGCTCAGCTGGAATTTCATCACCTCCACTATCTTTGTTCATAGTGATGTCTTCTAAGGCCCACTTGACTTTGTAGTCCAGGACATCTGACTCTAGGTGAGTGATCAAGTCACTGTGGTTATCCAGGTCATTAAGATCTTTTTTGTATAGTTCTTCTGTGTACTCTTACAGGGCTTCCCTACTGTACTCTTACAGGACTTCTTGGTGACTTGGATGGTAAAGAATACGCCCGCAATGTGGGAGACCCGGGTTCAATCCCTGGCTCAGGAAGATCCCCTGGAGAAGAAAACGGCAAAGGCTACAGTTCATGGGGTCACAAAGAATAGGACACGTCTGAGTGGCTCACACTTTTCTGTGTATTCTTGCCACCTCTTCTTAATGTCTTCTGCTTCTGTTAGGTCCATACCATTTCTGTCCTTTATTGTGTCCATCTTTGCAGAAATGTTCCCTTTGGTATCTCTAGTTTTCTTGAAGAGTTCTCTAGTCTTTTCTATTCTATTGTTTTCCTCTATTTCTTTGCATTTTTCACTTTGGTAGGATTTCTTATCTCTCCTTGCTATTTTTTAGAGCTCTGCATTCAGATGGATATATCTTTCCTTTTCTCCTTTACCTTTCACTTCTCTTCTCAGCTGTTTGTAAGGTCTCAGATAACCACTTTGCCTTTTGCATTTCTTTTTCTTGGGGATGGTTTTGATCAGTGCCTCCTATATAATATTGCAAAGCTCTTTCATAGCTCTTTAGGCACTCTGTCTATCAGATCTAATCCCTTGAATCTATTTGTCACTTCCACTATATAATCATAAGGGATATGATTTAGGTCATACCTGAATGGCCTAGTGGCTTTCTCTACTTTCTTCAATTTTAGTCTGAATTTTGCCATAAAGAGTTCATGGTCTATGCCACAATCAGCTCCCAGGTTTGTTTATTCTGCCTGTATAGAGCTTCTCCATCTTTGGCTGCAAATATAATCAACCTGATTTCAGTTTTGACCACCTGGTGATGGCAGGTGATTATTATATGTGCTATTATAGTTATATTTATCTCTAATAGAACATATAAACAAAGTATATTCATTTTCATTGCTGCATGATATTCCATATCTGACTATCCCTTATTTATCAGTTTTACTCCTAATAGCTCTTTATGTTTTTCAACTTTGGGTTTATTATCAATATGTGCTATATACATTCTTGTCCCTGCCTCCAGGTAAATATGTCTATGCATATATGTTGAATATATACTTGTAGTGGGATTCCTCAGTGGCTCAGCAGTACAGAATCCATGTGCAATGCGGGAGATGTTGGTTTGATCCCTAGGTTGAGAAGATCCCCTGGAGGAGGGCATGGCAACCCACTCTAGTATTCTTAACCTGGAGAATTCCATGGACAGAGGAGTCTGGTGGGCTAACAGTCTGTAGGTTCGCAAAGAGTTGGACATGACTGAAGCAACTGAGCATGCATGCCTATAGTAGGCTGAAAATAGCTCTCAAAGATATCAAGTCTTAATTCTTGTCATTAGGATTAACGTTCCCAAATACATGTTATTTTATTTGGGTAAAGGTCTTTATGTTAAAGGTCTTGAGATGAGGAAGTCATTCTGAAATCTCTACATAGAACTTGAAAGCAATCAACCACAAGTATCCTTAGAAAGGAAGGGTGAGGGAGGTTGACACAGACAGAAGAGGAAGAGGCAATACGGCCATGTAGGTGGAAATTGGAGTGATGCCGCTGGAAGTCAAGGAATGCCAACAGCACCAGAAACTGACGAAGTCAAGGGACCAGTTATCTCCTAGAGCTTCCAGGGAGAATGTGTCTTGTTGTCCTCTTGATTTTGGCTGTATAATACTGATTTCTGACTTTTTGAAATATGAGAGAATAAATTTATTTTGTATTAACCCACCAAATTTGCCAACAAAGGTCCTTATAGTCAAGGCTATGGTCTTTCCAGTAGTCATGTACAGTTGTGAGAGTTGGACCATAAAGAAGGTAGAGTGCTGAAGAATTGATGATTGTGAATTGTGGTGCTGGAGAAGACTCTTGAGAGTTCCTTGGACTGCAAGGAGATTAAACCAGTCAATTTAAAAGGAAATCAATCTTGAGTATTCAATGGGACAATTGATGCTGAAGCTGAAGGTCCAATACTTTGGCCACCTGATAAAAGCAGCCAACTTATTGGAAAAGATCCTGATGCTGGGAAGGATTGAAGGCAAAAGGAGAAGAGGGTGACAGAGGATGACATGGTTGGATGGTATCACTGATGCAATGGAGATGAACTTGGGCAAACTCTGGGAGATGGTGAGGGACAGGGAATTCCAGCATGGTGCTGCAGTCCATGGGGTGAAGAGTTGGACTTGACTTGGTGACTGAACAATCAAGTTTGTGATAATTTTGTGGTTACAGCAGAACAGGACATAATATAATACCCCAAATAGAATTGTTTAAGCACAGGTATGCCTATTTTCAAAGCTGGCATATTAACACTTAACAGTTTTCTTAAATGGTTGTAGCACTTTACAACATCAGTATAGAGAAATCCCTGTTACTCTATGTCCTGGAAATGGAACAAAGTCCCTAAGATGCAATTAAATTATTCTGTGCAGGCTGCAAAGATTTCAAGCCAAAGGCACCTGCTCAGCATTTCATCTACATCTTTCAGGATGATTACCTATTGTGGGAATGAGAATTCTAGTTGGATTAGTGAGCTTTCTGGTATTAGACTTCTGAGACTAGATAAGCTATCTTGTCTGGAATTTGGAATTGAATAGGCCCAGGAGAGACAGGGCTGGCATCTACAGTGCAAATCCAGTTCACTACTTTAGACAAAGATGGAATTCAAGAATTAGGCTTTATTAATTTAGGAGGTAAGCTATGTTTTCTCAGCACAAAAGGAAAGATAGGATCTCTTAATTACTGGGGCTCAGGTAGCCAGTAGCTTCCTTTTTTGGAGGTACATTGAAATGACTAGATATATATTTAGCAAGGACTACCAGAGGGCCTAGGAATAAAATACCCAGTCAGGGAAAGGCCAGCTTACAAAATTGATGCTATGCATTTTGTTTGTTCAGAAGCCACTCTGTATTTTAGAAGATGCAAGTAACAAGATGGGGAAAGCTCAGGGACAGAATTCCTTCTGAAAAAACAGCATACATTAGCAAGAGGTGACTGTTACAGGTGATTTGGTCAGGATATGCCAGGGAAAGGAAGCAAACATGGGAAAAGGCATTAAAATAGAAGATAATGATGAGTTTGAGATAGAGGTTCCATAGGAGAGCTTTTGGGTGGCAGGGCTTTGGCTTCAGAAACAGCAGAGAAATTGGGCATACATGTAAGGAGGGAGAATAGATCAAGGTAGAAATGAGCCAGAATGAAACTTTCCAAAGAAAAGGATTCAAATTCTAGGTAAGTGGATGCTGCCAAAAAAATAATGATACATCAGGAAGATGGGCAAAGGAGAGAACAAGAATGAGGTTTGCTGGGACTCAGAAGTCCAAGACACTAATAGAACATGGCCACGCAATTCTTGAGCCTCTTTGGGATCTGCAAGGTAGCTTGCCATAGAAGTTATTGAAGTGATAGAATGGTGGCATAAGAAAAGTATAGATTTTAGAAATAGACAGACCTGAGCACAGATCTCAGTTCTATTGTTTACGACCATGTGCAACCATGTGTGACCATGTGCAAGTGAGTCAGCCTTTCTAAGCTTCAGTTCCTCATTTGTAATTCAGGAACAGTGATATCATAGGTTTGTTATTATGATGAAATGAGACAAGGAATGCAGAGAGAGTCTCATGGTGGCTTAATAAATGCTAAAAATCCTCCTCTGCACCACCTCCTTCTCTGCCCAGCTTCCTCCTTGGTCATAATGAAACAAACTCCTGAGACCTGTGAAGGCTATGGCTTGGTGGGCAAGAAAATACCCGCTGTTTGATCTGGAAACACCAGTTTTCAAATCCATACCAGCCAGATTAATTTCAGACCTCATCCCCAAAGGACTGAGAATTCTGGTGTTTTTGTTTTTGTTTTTGTTTTTTTCACATAAGGAAGCATTTGAGGTTTAACATGTAATCATACAAATAAAGTCTGTATAAACACAAATCCACAGTCATAACACAGATAGCAAAAGACAAAGTAAAAACAAAGAAAACTAATTGGCGGCTATATACAGTTGGACACATATTGTGTCTTGTACACTAGAAAGTCTTTTACAAAATAATCATCTTAGATCAACAGAAGACCAATCTTCAATGTCCTCCTGCAAGATGGTTACTTTAGCAATCTCTTCCTGTTTTCTGCAGTGTCCCCTTTAATACGGCTGGTAATTGTTTTGGTGATTGCCACCCCCTCGGGATGCCTTGCCATAAGTGCTCTGTTGGCCACTGTAGTCTGCATATCCCTGTCCATATCCATAGTTCCCATAGTTATACCCAGTATAATCATAGCCGCCATAGCCACTATAGTTTTGATCACCACCATAGGCACTATTGTAATTTCCATATCCTTGATCATAATAGTTATTAAATCCTTGGTTCCAGTTTTGGCCCTGACCTCTGCCTCGACCCCTGGTACCACCTCGCCCACCAGCTGCAGCACCTCTTCCTCCCTTTTGTTGTTGCTGTTGCTGTCTATATACCTCTTTAGGTTGTGCAACTTTGATTTCACACTTCCCAGAACCAATTTGATGGTATCTGCTTTCTAACAATTTCTTTACTGGCTCCTCGTCTGTATATGTAATAAAGCAAAATCCTCTTCTTTCATTTGTTTTTGTATCCATAGGAAGTTCAATATTTTCAATCTCTCCAAAGGCTCCAAAATATTCTTTAATTTGTTCCTCCGAAGTATCTGGGCTCAATCCACCCACGAAAACCTTTTTGGGGGGTTCCTTCCCTTTTAATGCTTTGGCCCTTTTAGGGTCTATCAATTTGCCATCCAGTTTGTGTTCTTTCAGTTCCAAAACCTTTTCAACACTAGCAGCATCCTTGAAAAGCACAAATCCAAATCCTCGTGATCTTCCAGTAACAGGATCTGTTTTAATCGTGCAGTCCACAACTTCCCCAAATCGAGACAAATATTCAGTTAGATCTTTCTTGCTTGTATCCCAGCTCAAGCCTCCAATAAACATTTTACCGTCATCCTGCTGGTTCTTGCTCGCGTTGATCTTGGATCCCTCTGCGAATTCCTCTATGTTGCTGTACTCGTTCATGTCTTCCATAGCGGCGGAGTGGTCGGCCGGAAGGTGCTGGAGCGCAGACCGAGTCGCGGCAGCAGCGGCGGCGGAGCGTTGTATGGAGCTGGATTTAAAATGGCGGCGGAAGAGCTGTGTTATTTTTTTTCTCTTGTGCTAATCAGAATAAATTTATAAATTTTCTGGTAATGAATGAAATCAAAAGATGGAGGGCTATATTGAACCATGCAACAAAGGCAATGAGGACAAGAAAGGCAGGACCTGACACTGGATAAATCAGGAGGAGCTTTAAAAGTCTTCTTTGAAAACACCAAGTAGTGCCTAGAGTGATGTGATGAACATTCACGTAGAATGGTGCAGAACTGAGGACCTCACTGGGTGACCCTGGGACCTCAATTAATGAGGAGAAGACCATGGAGACCAGATGCCTCCAACTGGGAAAGGTTTTTCCAGAAGAAGGGCAATTGCTTTCTTCTTAGTCACATATGCCTTCAACAGGACCTGGTTATTCTACAACTTTTAAGAGATACAGTAAGTCCCTTACATATGAACCTTTAAGCTGTGAACTTTCAAGCATGTGAAAGTGTGTTTGCATGTCCAGTCATGTAAGTTAGTTCACGTGTCTGGCATACATTGTCATGTGTGTGCATCTTCTGTTGTCTTTTGTGTGCTTTGCTGCAAAGTACCGTACAGATTACAGTCATACAGCATCTTTATTTCAAGCCCGGGAGGTCTGGAAGCAAGCATAAAAGCAGCAGCGATGTAGTTGGTATTGCTAAGAAGCACCAGTTGTTATACTGTCCTATTGTACTTTTCAAGGCACTGAACTGTAAGATGAATTCTTTTTTGTGCTTTATCTGTGTGTTCACATTTGTGCTTGTTTTTTATGTATTCACACTTTTGTGTGAAAAGTATTATAAAACTATTACAGTACAGTGTTATACAGTACTATATAGTCAATTGTATTTGCTGAATACCTAGGCTGGGAATGGCAGCCCACTCCAATATTCTTGCCTGGAGAATTCCATGGACAGAGGAAGCTGGCAGACTATAGTTCATGGGGTCGCAAAGCATCAGACTTGACTGAGTGACACAATAGCCTTACTATATTGGACTTAAGAACAAATTGGCCTTACAAATGCATTCTTGGAACAGAACTCATTCATATGTAGAGGACTTACTGCACAGCAAAATATTTCTGAACACCTCAATTTCTATTAACAGTTTTATCCTTCCTGGATAGGCCTTCCTGCCATAGATAGGCATCCATGAGTTTAAGTTCTATACAAAACAAACAGGACCAGTCAACATTATTCTCTATCTCCTGCTGCAACCTGCAGTTTCGTGCTTCTTATCGCCAATGTCTGAGTAAAGAAATAGTCCAGTGACTCATAACTGATTCTGTTTCACCTCCCAGCTGTCAGGCCCATGCCCCACCTGCTGAAAGGACCTCAGAATTCCACCTAAACTCACCAAAGTCCCATGATAGTAGTAGTATAAAGGTCAAAACCGTGAAAAGAGAAATGTTGACTGAAAAATAAAGCAGAAAGTTAATCTGCTTGGCATCTTGTTGCCTCTCTTCTGAGTATAATATGGGAAACTGCTAATTGCTTGATTTACTGCAATAGTCATTCTTCCAACAGCAATAAATAAAGGTAATTAATAGAAGGTAACTCACTGCCAGGAAAGCTAGTAATTACCAGGAAATTGGAGACAAGTTTTCTTCATGATACCTTTATTTTTTTAACTTTTTTATTTTCTATAGGAGTATAGCCACTTGACAGGTTTGTGGTAGTTTCAGATGGACAGCAAATAATCTCAGCCATAAATATATATGTATCCATTCTCTCCCAAATTCCCCTCTCATCTAGGATGCCACATAACATTGAGCTGAGTTCCCAATGCTATACAGGAGGTCATTCCTGATTATCTGTTTTAAATATAGCAGTATGTACAGGTCAATCCCAAATTCCCTAATTATGCCTTCTCCTCATCTTTCCCCCTGGCAACCATAAGTTAATTCTCTAAGTCTGTGAGTCAGTTTCTGTTTTGTTAGTAAGTTGATCTGTATCATTTCTTTTTAGATTCCACATATAAGAGAATACGATATTTTTCCTTCTCTGTCTGACTTACTTCACTCAGAATGACAATCTCTAGGTCTATCCATGTTGCTGCAAATGCTATCATTTCATTTTTTTAATGGCTGAGTAGTATTGCATTGTATATATGTCTTCATGATATCTTTAGACGAGTAAAATAAAATTCACTATCCTCTTTCCTGAGTATCTATCATGTTTGTATTTGCTTGCCTTCAACTGTCTGCAGAAATACTCTTGAGTTCTATCATTTATTTTATTTCCTTCCCTCCATCATGATGACTGCATACTTGTGGAGCAAGAGTAAAGTGAAATGAAAGTTGCTCAGTCATGTCCAGCGCTTTGCAACCCCATAGACTGTATAGTCCATGGGATTCTCTAGGCCAGAACACTGGAGTGGATAGCTTTTCCCTTCTCCAAGGTATCTTCCCAAACTAGGGATCGAACCCAGGTCTCCTGCATTGCAGGCAGACTCTACCAGTTGAAGTATGAGGGAAGCCCCTAAAGCAAGAATAACTGGGGCATATCTATCTATACCTCCTACTACCATGGGAAGCTGAAACAGCTTTAGATCATGTGGTCAACACAGTGTGGTTTATGAATATATCCAGTCTCTTCCATTGGAAGGGATCCACTAAGAGAAATAGACAGGAATATCTTGCTCTGACCACCCAACATGTTTTCACTTATTATTTTCTTTTAATCCAGGGCTCTTTCTTAAACAAGACTTACAAGTAGCATGTTGTAATGGAAATGGAATGGTCTTTGGAGTTGGAGACCTTGGATTATACTTAACAGCTAAGAAATTTTTTTTTTTTTTTACTTTATTTTACTTTACAATACTGTATTGGTTTTGCCATACATTGACATGAATCCGCCACGGGTGTACATGAGTTCCCAATCCTGAACCCAGCTCCCACCTCCCACCCCATATCATCTCTCTGGATCATCCCCGTGCACCAGCCCCTAGCATCCTGTTTCGAACATAGACTGGTGATTCGTTTCTTACATGGTAGTATACATGTTTCCATGCCATTTTCCCAAATCATCCCACCCTCTCCCTCTCCCTCAGAGTCCAAAAGTCCGTTCTATACATCTGTGTCTCTTTTGCTGTCTCACATACAGGGTTATCCTTACCATCTTTCTAAATTCCATATATATGTGTTAGTATACTGCATTGGTGTTTTTCTTTCTGGCTTACTTCACTCTGTATAATCGGCTCCAGTTTCATCCATCTCATTAGAACTGATTCAAAATTTTTAAATATTTTTAAAACATCTTGGACCTTCAGTTTCCTATTCTCTAAAATAAGAACCAATGTATTTTGCATAGCATTTATTTTGGAAATAAATGGAATAGTTGCTGAATAAATATTAGCTTCTCTTTCCTCAGCCTATTATTAGAACTTTCCTTAAAAATTATAGCAATCTTTCTTTGTTTTCCATCTTGAGTTGGGTGCTGGAGAGTTTAGAGACAAATTTATCTACCCCTTTACTAAACAAATATACAATATCTATCATGTATACTAAGGACTTGTAACATCTTATCTTTGCTATTCTGATTTTTCTTTTCCCCACTTTCATTTGAATATTCTGAACTTTCTTTCGACTTTTTGTATATATTTATAGAGTCACCTTGAATCCTTTCCAGATAAATTGTTTATGAACACACACATACATGTATATGCATTTAATATATGTACATATGCTTATGAATATATGGTATATAAGTTATATTCTGCATTATTCTCTTTTTCTCATAGTCAGATACAACATTGTTTTGCTCACTAGTTGGTTTTTAATTAATTCATTTTATTGAAGTATAGTTGATTTACAATGTTGTGTTAGTTTCAGATGTATAGCAATGTGATTCAGTTATACATGCATATATTTATATTTTTTTTTCAGATTCTTTTCCCTTATAGGTTATTATAAAACATTGAGTAGAGTTCCCTGTATTATACAGTAGGTCCTGGTTGATTATTTTATACATGTGCATGCCTGGTCACTTCAGCCATGTCCAACTCTTTGTGACCCTGTGGTCTGTAGCCCATGAGGCTCCTCTGTCCATGGGATTTTCCAGGCAAGAATACTGCCCTCCTCCAGGGGATCTTCTCAACCTAGGGATCGAACCTGCATCTCTTAAATGTAAGGGTGCACACATTTCTCATGTACCCTTTGAGAACACATTGAAAATTTATTCCCTGTATAGATAAATGCAGGCTTCTCTGGTGGTTCAGATGGTAAAGAATCCACCTGCAATACAGGAGACCCAAGTTCAATTGCTGGATTGGGAAAATTCCCTGAAGAAGAGAATGGCAGCCCACTCCAGTATTCTTGCCTGGAAAATCCCATGGATTTTAATCTTCTTGGATATGCAGGATCTTCCAGCGACAGTGCTACTTAAACTATAACTCAAAATTGATAACCTTGTGATTGTTATTTAATATATGAATGAGCTGCTGCTGCTGCTAAGTCGCTTCAGTCGTGTCTGACTCTGTGCAGAGCAATATGTATATCCAAGTAATGTGTATGTTACCTCTAAAATCCATAGAGACCCTCCAAGTATTTAGCATCTCTCTGAAAGATAGGGGAAGTAAAGACAGCAAATTTTCTTTACTTTGGAGAGACATTTCACATGTACCTGGATGATATGGAAGGTGCCTGCATCATCACGGAAATTGTTTACATCTATCTAAAAATGCGTATGTTCTTATAGATGTCCAACAAACACATAAAAAGGTTCTCAACATCACTAATTATTAGAGAAATGCAAATTAAAACTACAATGTAGTAATACCTCACACTGGTAAGAATGGCCATCATCATAAAATCTACAAACAGTGAAAGATGGAGTGGGTGTGAAGGAAAAGGAACACTTATGTACTCTTGATGGGAGTGTAAATTGATACAGCCACTATGGAGAATGTTATGGAGGTTCCATAAAAAGTAGAAAAAGGAGCTGCCATATGACCTAGGAATCCCACTACTGGACATACACCCAAGGAAAACCATAATCCAAAAAGATACATGTGCCCTAGTGTTCATAGTGGCACTATTTACAGTAGCCAGAACATGGAAGCAAACTAACTGTCCATCAACAGAGGAATGGATAAAGAAGTTGTAGTATACTATCTTATAAAGAAGATGGGGTAGATATACAGTGGAATATTGCTCAGCCATAAAAAGGAACAAAATTGGGTCATTTGTAGAGCCATGGACAAACCTAGAGAGCATCATACAGGGTACAGTCAGAAAGAGAACAGCAAATATCATATATCAATATATTTATGTAGCATCTAGAAAAATGGTATAGATGATCTTATTTGTAAAGCAGAAGTAGAGACAGATGTAGAGAACAAATATATGGATACCAAGGGGACGTGGGGGAAGGAATTGGGAGATTGGGATTGACAATTATATGCTATTGATACTGTGTATAAAATAGATACTAATGAGAACATACTGTATAGCACAGAGAAGTCTACTTAATGCGCTGTGGTGACCCGAATGGGAAGGAAGTTCAAAAGGGAAGGGATATAGGTATATGTATGGTTCATTCATTTTTCTATACAGTAGAAACTAATACAATTTTGTAAAGCAACTATACTCCAATAAAAATTAATTAAAAAATTTGACGCAGTGAAATGGTAAAAAAAAAAAAATACATATGCCCTTTTTGGTTACATACTGCTTTTAATTCTGTAATTGTAATTTCTGCAGGATAGTGGCCCTGTTTATTGTTTGCTTATTTGGAGAATTAACAGGCTTTTTCTATAATCACCCTTACTTCATGACTTCCCAGGACAAGTTAGAGGTATTGAAATTAGGAGAAAAAGTGGGGTTGGGCTATTAAAAAATTAGCTTCTTTTTGCAAGGTAATTCATTTAAGTGAGATCCTTACAGGATCTTCAGTCAAGACAGGAACATCCTAATTAGACAAGAAAAAAAGGATGCTGTTTTGACTATTAAATGATGCTTCAGATGGGCTTGGAGGGCATCACATTTTTAATTTTCTGATTTATGCTAAATACCTCATTGCAAGTTTTGGAGTGCCACTCTTCCTGCATAAATATATTAGCTTTAACCTGAGAAACACAGTGAAGCTACGAATACAATGGGTAATAAACCTGATACTTATAAGATCAAATTTTAAGCCTAGTTTTGATGGTCTCAACGTGTTTTTTTTTTTTTTTATGTGAACCATTTTTTTAAAAGTCTTTATTGAATTTGTTGCAACATCGCTTCTGTTTTTTTGTGTGTTTTCATTTTTTGGCCGTAAGGCATGTGAGATCTTAGGTCTCTAACCAGGGATCGATTGCCAGGGAAGTACCTCTCAATCTTTAATATGGAAGAAATTGGTGTCTCTTAGTACACTTATAGAAAGTGCCTGCTTTTCCTGTAGCATTTAGAAGCTTGATCCATTCACTTTCTTTTATTTTGAAGCACTATTTGAAAAATCCTTCCCACCCAACAGTGATTGATTTCCTCTTGCCATTCATACAGTTTAATGTAACTTATCACTTGATTTCACAAAGTTTTGCCTTCAGTAGCCATGTTACAGAAGACCACAGGTGATCATTTGCTAAGCAGTTTTACCACTGCAGGCCACTGTCAGAATTCTATCCTATAATGGAATTTGGATATTGACTTCCCCCCAAATTAATAAGACCTGATTATCAATTCCAGACTTGAGGGTCTGTTGTCTTTGATTACACCTCGTGCCAATTTCTGCAGCAGTTAGTTCTTAATTGCAACCAACAGTAATCAACTTTAGTTGGATTAACAGAAGAATAATTTTTTTTTTCCAAAGGAAATTGGGTGGCTCACAAAATCTTCAGGAAGATCAGAGAATGAGAGTTAATGGCCAGAAAGCCAGGAATGGCTAGAAAGCTAAATCACATCACAGAGCTAATGAGAGGAAAACATCAGTGATCCGCAGGTTGTCTTGTGGTTTACCACAGAAATTGGACACAAGTCACAAATGCCACTACTGCCGTTGGGTGCAGGTGTGGCTGCTGCTGATCTGCTATTGTCACCACTCTCTAACAAAATAGATTTTGTATGGCTCTTTTTTTCTTTGTTTCTAATTTATGAGTTTGTGTGTCTAGTTGATTGAGCCGGATCATATATCTTTACTGAACTCAAAAGGTAATCTAGGATTATATAATGATTATATAGTGGCTAGTGATTATATAACGGCTTTTGATAATGTATAATAGGATATTCATTATATAATGGCAGTCAGTTTCTGACTCAGAAGGTGGAGAATTCCTCCAATGTATAAGGGCATCAGTTATCATATGGCTAAAAACATGCCCATGATACTAAGACATTAGTGTTCTATGAAAGAAAAATATTTTATCTGGTTGTTTGCATGAGTTTTGGATAATGTTTTCCCCCCAAAATTCTGTTCCTTCACAAGTATATTTCTGTGTTTATGTGTGATGTGTGTGTGCACATGAGTGAGATGTAAAACCCCTGGAAACCTACCTCTCAATAGTTTCTATCACATACACATACACACACACACATACATGCACTGTTTAACTGTTTCAGAATACCTTTATCTAATAAGCTTGATATTTCCAATGTTCTTGTCTGGCTTTTAAAAGCCAAACAAAAAGAGACATCTCATCAGCCCCAGACCAAATGCACCTGGTACTTTCCAGGCAAAGATGGGCCTAGGAATCACCCTGGGGAGAAGGCAAACCACAAAAGCCTGGAATTTATAAATAGCTGAGTTTGCAGGCTTGGCTGGTGATGATAGATCTCAATCAGGGATGAGACACAGCTCATAAGCACATGCTATGCTTGCCATATGCCAAGCGTTTGCAGGGTTCAGACGTCTCTCCATGAGTCTGAGAGATTCTGATGGCCTACAGCAGCTGATACAGACAAATTGGCTTAGAGAAAGGGAATGACATCTAATGACCCCATTCCAGAGCCTTGATAAAATGGCACCTCATCATCCTGCTAGTCTGCATGAGGAGGCTTTACTAAGCGGCCCGTGCGGTCTGGGCCACACTGCAACTGCTCTCAACCAATGAAGGGAGGCAGAGAGAGTGGAAGAGCCTTGTTCAGAACAGACGGTGGGTGAGAAGCATGTGGAGAAGTGGGTGGGGTGGGATGAGAGTAGAAGAGACACCGGGATTGAGGTTTAAATACCAGGTGCTGCCTGGCATCCTATTACCTCCAGCTATTCTACCCTCTGGGAAGATTTCCCAGTCTAATTATAATGTGGTTGTCAAGCTGTTTCCCCCGATCTGTGTGACCCAAGACGGGCTTGGCAGGATCATTTGAGCACTACAATGTCTCACCATATAGAGGGAATTCACAGACAGACTTACAGTGCTCCTAAGAACACTTGCAGAACAGTAGAAAGCAAGGAGGGAGTTCATACTGACCCAACGACTGTGCTCAATCCTACCCTATCATAGAGAGATTGCTGGTCTGACCTCTCTTTTTCACCTGAACCCTCCCCGTCTCTTTCTTTCTTTTTTTTTCAATGATTCCATTCTCATTGTCATGCCTGACACCTCCCATCAGAAATTAACACCCTGGTGCATGCCTGCATTTTAGTTCTATAGGAGGAAGCCAGGAAGTGAGGTGATACTAATTTCTGGACAATGGATGATCCAAGTCACAAGGGTATTTGAGAGGGAATATTTTGACACCTTGGGAGATGCTTTCACCAACCACATAGCACGTGCGAAAAAAAAAAAAAAAAACCAGTTTCAAAAATCTTAACTGTGGCCATCTACTCTGCAAAAACCATAGGCCTTTCTTTAATCATCCATCTTAATGACTGTCAGAAATGGAACTGAACCCAACCATCTTCCTCTGTGCCACCTTTTCTCCTTTCTCCTCTTCTTTCCCTTCTTCTATCTGCTCTTCTGTCCCCATCTTCTCTCTTTTCTCCTCCTCCCACCTCTAGCCCTTCATCCACCCAAATAAACTTCTCCCTTCATTCAAGGCCAAGTTTTGAGCAGCCTGCTCTGACTGGAGTGGACCAGGACATGCTGAGTTCCAATCTGTTGCTTAGCACCAAGGTTGCTTGGATACATCTCTCAATGACTACTGGCCTTTGCCTTTGACCACTTATGCATGTAAGCTATGCAGTGAATACCCCTGTTCAGGGAAGCACTGGGCCAGAACCAACTTTGACAATTTCCTTTTGAGTGGCCTTGGTGGTGGCAGGAGTAGGGGTTGTTTTAAAAGAAAAAAGACCTGATTTTTTTTAATTGCTGGTTTAGCAGTGATAAAGAACTAGAGAGTAAGGAATGAGACAAAATCATCCAGTGAACACAGCTCGGGGGCTGTCTTCATACCAGGATAGGAGTGAGTCAAGAGAAATATACCAGGATCTTCAGGAAAAAATAATTCCTATCCTCCTCCCCCATGAATCATCACCTGTACCTGCGATCTGTATTCTTAAGAGAAAAAGCACTGGTGAGTGTGTGTGCCTGCGTGGATGGTGAATACATGTGAAGGGGATGAGGAGAGAGAAAAAGGAAAAACAAATAGAACCTTTCCACAAATGTCAAGGCAAAGTGAAGAATTATAGTCTCTGTGCATAAATACACCAAGGAGATAGAAATGGTACTTAGAGTTTGCAGAGGCCATCGTTTTATTGGGTTCTCAGGCATATCCTTGGGAAGTGACAGTTTCTCTGCCCCCATTCTTATATCCAGGCTTCGCTTGTGCTAGAATCCTTTAATTCAATCTCTATGTTCCATCCTGTCTAAGAGACTGTGCTTGGGGATAAAAAGACCAAGGGAAAGGTGGATATGATTGAAATAGTGTGCAAAGATGCAGAAAGTGCCAGACCAAGGATGAGAATCAGCTGAGGACGCAGATGAGGGTAAAGGAATGGACAGACCCCAGGAATCCAGGAGGAAAACATTCCCCGGGTTGGTGAAGAGCAGAAAGCAAGATTCAGGGTCAAGATGGAGTGAGAGATAAAAGGGTGAGTAAGGGCTGATTAATGGTCTGTGCAGTCGAATGAGGGGAGAGGGCGACATCCAAGGGCTAACAGGGGTAGGTGAGGTGGGGTAAGAGCATGCTGAGTTTATCTAAAGAGATTAATACTGAGACATACATGTCATACTATACAGTTCAGTTGCTCAGTCGTGTCCGACTCTTTGTAACCTGATGGACTGCAGCACGCTAGGCTTCCCTGTCCTTCACCATTTCCCGGACTTGCTTAAACTCATGTCCATTGAGTCACTGATACCATCCAACCATCCCATCCTCTGTCATCCCCTTCTCCTCCTGCCCTCAATCTTTTCCAGCATCAGGGTCTGTTGTAATGAGCTGATTCTTTGCATCAGTGGCCAAAGTATTGGAGCTTCATCAGAACTTCCACTGAATATGTGTTAAATCGCTTCAGTCGTGTCCCACTCTTTTCAACCCTATGGACTGTGGCCTGCCAGGCTCCTCTGTCCTTGGGATTTTCCAGGCAAGAATACTGGAGTGGGTTGCCATGCCCTCCTCTAGGGGATCTTCCTGACCCAGGGATTGAACCCAAGTCTCCTGCTTTGGCAGATGAGTTCTTTACAACTAGCACCACCTGGGAAGTCCTTGCAATGAAGAGTCAGGTTTGATACATGTCCTAGTGCCCTGCATCCTTGCTGTAGCATTTTCCCTTCTTTTCTAAGTGACGGTTATCACTGCCCTGACCAAGTTAATGTATCTTCGCTGAATATCTATTCTGGGTATAGTCTCTTACATGGAGGACACACAAAAGGCACAGCCCCTGCCTTGTTGAGAGTCCAGTCATAGGGACAAGATCGAACGGGATAAGAATGCAACATGTAATGAACTTCACTGCGGAAAGAATATTACAGAGTGAGTTTACATGAGCTCACAGAGGAGAGATGGGGTGAGCTAGAAAAAGAAAAAGAGAAATTGGAATAGACTTAAGAAGAAAAGGTGAGTTTTAGTGATATGGCACTGAGTAAGAACTCACCTTTCTTAACTTCAGGTTCATCCTTTGTTAATGGGAAGGCAGGATCACCAGATGACTTCTAGCACCAGATTTCACATGCTATGGTTCTAAGATGAGACCACACCCAGTGTGTTTCTGAATCTGAAGGTCTGCCCGTGGACTTTCATGCATCACTCACTGTTCCTTGCCCCTGAACCTCTTCTTTTCACCTACACCAACAAACTTGAGGTTTATTCCCAGTGACAAATGGTCTTAGCTGAGGCTTGGGAGAGCGGAGATGTGTGCAGCAGAGAAGAGAGCTGTGATGGTTTTTGCCAAAATAGGGAAAGTTTCTAGGCACCCCTTCCCTGTCCCATATCCTTGTGAATAGTGTCAAGAAACTATAGGTGCGTGCTTGCTTGTATCAAGCCTCAGCCCTATTAATGACTAACAATGGGGCTGAGCCTTCCTTTCTCCCTACTTCTATACAAAGCCCCTAACATATAGTAGTAATTTTTGTCATTTGCCCTGATTTCAGTATTGGCACATTGCTCAAAGTTGGGTACTCTGCTTGTCAGCAGGGTTCCAAACTTGGAAAGAGATCTCAGAGTTTCTGAGAAAAAAGATTGATACTTGGAAGGGAAAAATAATTTGCCCCATATCACCTAGCTAGTTAGACAAATCGCAGAAAGCTGGGTTTAGAACTCAGGTCCTTTAATACCCATCCTGCAGAAAGTCTGGGTTCCAAGACCCTTGGCAGTAGGTAGGGGCTTACTAAATACTTCATGGAGTTGAGATTTCACTGGGTCTGAATGATAAAGGTTAAAGGAGTGTGACCTTGTTCTTGTTTAGTCACTAAGTCATGTCTGTTTCTTTGAGACCCCATGGACTGCAGCACACCAGATGTCCCTGTTCCTCACTATCTTCTGGAGTTTGCTCAAACTCATGGACATTGAGTTGGTGATGCTATCTAACCATCTCATCTTCCACCACCCCATTCTCCTCCTACTCTCAATTTTTCCAAGCATCAGGGTCTTTTCTAATGAGTTGGCTCTTCGCTCCTGGTGTCTAAAGCGTTAGAGCTTCAGCTTCAGCATCAATCCTTCCAATGAATATTCAGGGTTGATTTCCTTTAGGATTGACTGATTTGATATCCTTGTAGACCAAGGGACTCTCAAGAGTCTTTTTCAGTACCACAATTCGAAAGCATCAATTCTTCAGTGCTCAGCCTTTCTTTATGGTCCAATTCTCACAAGAGTACATAACTACTGTGGCCACACCACTTCTAAATGGTGCACTAGCTAGTTCTCTCTCACATCAGGGGCATTTTTTTTCCTTTTCTGACCCTAGAGATGAGCTCCTTAGTAGAAAGTCAAACAGAGAAATTTTCCTTTGGAATTGAAACTGAGTCCCTATAGAATCAAATTCCTCTGCTGAGCTTATGATTAACCTCTCTATCCAAAACTTTATTTCCTTTCTTGTCCTGAACCTGTTCTCAGGACTAAAAAGAAAAATCAAAGAAAAACTGGGTATGGTGGGCACTGAAATCAAGGACTCTGCTGGACCCTTCTGGGTACAAAAGTTGTTCTGTGCCCCCATCTCTTGCTTTTACAAAAAGGCTTTGGTCTCCTGGGCTTTCCTTGAGTTACAAAGAGCAGCTTCAAGCAGTTACTAATTAGGAAAGTGAGAGAATGCAGAAATGAAGTAAAAGCGATAAAGAAACAAAGTCCAGTGATAAAGCAGAATCCTAGTTCTTCCTCAAGGGACAAGCATAGTGATCTGATACATGCCTTCAAGTTGTTCTCCAGGAACAAAGGTCCCAGCCCAGTGAAGGATGTTGACTTGATGCTGAGCACAAGCACAGAGATCCCAAACTGGATGAAACCAGGAAGTGGATAATGAAGATTTATCATTACCCTCTTCCCTCACCACCAACCCATCAGAAGAAAGGTATGTCCCCTGCAGCCCTTGCCGCAAGTGTCACCTTTAAAAATCCTACCTTGAAAGCCATTAGAGAGTTTAGGTCTTTTGAGAGTGAGATGTCCATTCTCCTTGGCTGATGCCCTGCAATAAACCTTTCTCTGCTCTAGACTCTGATGTTTTGGTCTGTTTGGCCTCACTGGGAATCAGGCATGTGGACCTGGGTTCAGCCACCAAATATGAGGATTCTTATTTCTCCCATGTTGTTGTTCAGTCACTAAATTGCATCCAACTCTTTGCAACCCCATAGACTATAGCACGCCAGGTTCCTCTGTCCTCCACTATCTCCTGGAGTTTGTTCAAATTCATGTTCATTGAATCGGTGGTTATATCTAACCATGTCATCCTCTGCCATCCCCTTTTCCTCCTGCCCTCAATCTTTCCCAGCATCAGGGTCTTTTCCAATGAGTCAGCTCTTCACATCAGGTGGCCAAAGTATTAGAGCTTCCGCTTCAGCATCAGTCCTTCCAGTGAATATTCAGAGTTGATTTCCTTTAGGATCAACTGGTTGTATCTCCTTGTAGTCCAAGGAACTCTCGAGAGTCTTCTCTCATAGGTTCGGCTGAAGTCTGTTGATTAGGGCACAAGGTTGGCTAATGGGGAGAAACATTAGCAAAAATGTCCTTGCTCAACATTCATGTTACCTTGAATAGGTCCCATCTATGACCTTAGTTTTCTGATCTTTGAAATATCAAGATGCATCAACCTAAGGGACTTGTTTTAAAAAAGGCACATTCCCAGTGACCTCAGGACACATGGAATGAAAATATCTGGGGCTATGGTCCAGGAATCTGCCTTCATAACAAGCTGCTCAGATTCTAGTGATTCTGGTGTCCACATTACTCCACTGCATAAGCCTTGAAATTCCTTTGGCCTTACACTATATGTGGAGAAGGGATGTAAGGAAATATTTCTCAAAACCAAGAGGTTTATACTCTCTAGGTGTCCTCACCTAGTAGAGAAGTAAGAGAAAGAAAAGCAGTCGTTTTAAAGGCAAGAATTTCCTGGGGCACCATTGTTTTCTTTCTAGGGTTTCTGCGAATGAGACAGAAAAACTTCAGGGCACTGGGCCTAAATCAGGTTGTCTGAAACTCTATTGCTTTATGTTTACATTTCCCTTCTGTTTTCCCATCCCCTTTGATGAAGTCTTGTGTAAATGTTTCAGCATGGTTGCAATTGTGCTATAAAGTATTGTGGTTTGGGTCATGTTTTCTCTAAGCACATGGTGCATGTGCATGAGTGCATACTCAGTCACTTCAGTCGTGTCTGACTCTTTGCAACCCTAAAGACTGTAGCCTACTAGGCTCCTCTGTCCATGGGATTCTGCAGGCAATATGCTGAAGTGGGTTGTCATGCCCTCCTTCAGGGGATCTTCCTGACTGAGGGGTCGAACCCACATCTCCTTCATTACAGGTGGATTCTTTACTGCTGAGCCACCGAGGAAACCCATGTGGTGCATAGTCAGAGGGAAATTCTGATCCTACCTTCTGTATCCCCATCTGAGATCAGGTCATAATCAGTGAGGCACTCTAAGAAGGTGAAATTCAGCTGCCAGAAGCAAAACTATCCTCCTTCTAAAAGGAATATTCTTCTAATGTTTGTCTTGGAGGTCACCATATTAATTTTAATTACTAAAGAGAATTTTCCTTCTAGAAAAATCCTACAGGGGTGGTGGGGGGCGGTGATACAGAGACTCTGAGATTTCCTGCACACTCACTGAGGGAACACCAGCATGTCAGGCACTGCAAATGACACATGTTGATGTTCACTTGGGACCTTGAAAGAGGAACAAGGATTCGTAGCTGGGGGATGGAAACAAGTCCCTGGAATCGAGCCTTTATCAGAACATAATTCAAAAGAGCCTTGGTTGATACCAAGGCCAGTATACCTGTGCTTTTCTTAGGCTACAGACTACAGATGCTGTGCTGTGCCTCCCTGTGGGGTCCTCTGTCCCCACCCAGGGCAGGACACCCAGATTTCTTAAGAGAAGAGGCATCTGTTAGAGAATAGAGAGCCAGTCTCTCTGATCAGAAGGCAAATGGTAGCCATGGGGAGACTGGTTTCCCTTGCAAGTGAGAGCAAAAGTGCTGTCTGTGATAAAGAGCAGGGATGTTCAGGCATGTACCAGAACCAGAAGCCACCATGATGATCACCATCAAAGAATTTAGAGGCTGGGATCACCAATGGTTAGCACTATCATATTGACTATTCCTATAAGGACTCTGGAGCAGTGAAGCAAACGGGTAATTGTAGGAGTCTACTCAGCTCCTCTTTTTTGCCCTAAGAAGATAGCTTTCCCCAGGGCAGAGAAGTCACTGAGCTAATGTAGCCCCATGAATCACCTTTTGTAGGTGGTATATTTCCACAAAGGTATTTTGAATTTGTAGATACAATATAATTCAAAGACATATATACATATGTGCATTTCCTATGGTCCCAATAGTTCCAAAAGTCCAATAGTTTCAGTTCTCCTGTTGGTCATCACCTATGAAGCCACATATGTGACTTGTGTGTGCATGCATCTTCAAGTGTGCCCCTATAGATGCCCGCACATGTGCCTCCTGACACACATATGCATCTGTGCCCACATGGTGGATGCTCTCAGCTGCAGTACCAGGTGGAGCCCCTGCCATTCACATATAATGAAACACACAGATTTGCCTTCTGTTCGGGGTGTTTTCGCTCCTTTATCATCCACATTAAATGTTACAAGCACTTGACTTTATGACTCCTTCCGTCTGAATATTAAGCAGCTGACGCAGGCAGCCTCCTCTTGACAGTGGTCTGTGCACGCCTGCAGTGTTCTTTAGAGTCCTGCCTTGAGGAGAAAAGGGTCTTTCATGTCAGGCCCGGTAGCCTTTGACTGCAATAGGATTCTTCGCATTTCAAAGCTGCTCTTCTTTTGTTAGAGTGGGGGAAAAAAAGGATTGGGAACTAGACTTCTTGCCACCCCTATGCAGAGGGATAACCAGCTTCTCAGCTGCTATATTTGCTTATTCTCTTAATAAGACCCTGGGCTGCATATTACCTAGAAAGTTCAGGTGTCCTTTTCAAAGCCCTTTTCCTCCTGCTTTTGGAGGTGAGAGTGCCTGTGTGTAGGGAAGGTTGCTATCACTTCTTGCTTCAAAGTCATCCGGAAGGTGACAAAGCCTCATTAGGAAGCTGCCCTTTGCTGACCACCGGATCGAGCTCTGACTCTGGAACCAGGGAAACCCCTTGCTTGCCTTTCTCTCTGCTTCCCCTTCCTCCCTCCTTTCCTGTCCTCATCTCCTCCTGCATGCATCCTCACCTCCATTTAGACTCTCTCGCCCTCATCCTGTTATCCCTTCTCCTGACTTCTGACCTGGACTCCATCTGTATTTGTTAATGAGGAGTTCTGGAAAGTCTGTAGTCCAAGTCACAGAAATGACAGGCAGGCTCAGTTGCTCATTTTGAAGGCGAAGAAATGAGCAGCAGAGGAGTTCAGCAGAGGGCCCTCCACTGGGTCCACACTCCTCCGTGTGAATGTCCTCCTGCCTGATCTTCCAACCCCCTACTTATTTCCCACATCCTCTCTCTGCAGCCTGCCCACCTGGTCCTTTGTTTTCCCACTGATTTCTGTGACTGCTCGGTTTGTGAGCAGCTTTGCAACGTCAGGGTGTGATTGAGAGTCTCGGGGACAAGCTGCCAGGGAGGCATTCTTGCTTTGCTTTCCATTTCTCTTCTCCCATGGCCCACCAGCCAGGTATGAAAACAACCATGCCCTGGGTTTACACAGAGCCTCTCATCCAAGAAATCGCAGAACGGTTTTGCCAGCAAGTCTGATTACACTCATTTTTCTGGACAGGGAAAGCATCTTTTTGGGAAGGGAAGTTTGTTGCCAAAGACTGTTCTAACTACCCCTGGGAAAAGCTACAGGATGACTGGGCAGCTCTCCCACTGGCGTCCTGGGCTGCCTGCTGGTCCTCCCTAGCTTTGGATGGATAGATTTAGATCATGGGGACTGACCACAGCCCAAAAGACATTTTCAGAACAGAAATCCAGCCCTAAAACTGTGGGATGAATTAGGATGAGGTATCTCCCTCCATATCAACTCCTTGCTTTTTGGTTAAGTAGAAGATAATTATGAGCTATTGCAATCTCCAGGGCCCCTATTTTTGTGATATCCAATTCATTAAACTCCATAATCCTAAAAGCAGACTGTCCCATGAGTATCTGGGTATCTCACCTGATTGCTACTCTTCTTTGAGTTGAGCCAGCCCAGGAAAGTGCCAGAGTCTTTCATTTCCCTTTTGAAAGTGTTAGTTGCTCAGTCGTGTCCAACTCTTTGTGACCCCATGGACTGTAGCTCACCAGGCTCCTCTGTTCATTGGATTCTCCAGGCAAGAATACTGGAGTGGGTTGCCATTTCCCTCTCCAGGGGATCTTCCTGACCCAGGGATCAAACCTAGGTCTACTGCCTTGTAGACAAATTCTGTACTGTTTGAGCCCCCAGGAAAGCCCCAGTGAAGCACTCAGTCATGAGTGACTCTTTGTGACCTCATGGACTGTAGCCCACCAGGATCCTCTGTTCATGGAATTTTTACATGAACATAAATGCTGCTTAGGCTGCTTGCGGTCTGTAAATTTTGAGTGAAGCAAAGAAATAAGGAAAAGGATAAATGGAAGAAAGGAGAGAGAATGGAGAGGAGGAAAGGAGGAAAAGACAGTAGAGAAAAACAGGAGGAGAGGAGGTCAGTTTGCTGAATTTGCAGAGATCACTCTCGACTGGGTGTTGATTCCAAGTATGTGGGAGTTTCAGACATTGTATTACATCATGAATGTACCCCTTCCTACCATCATGTCAGGGTTTTTACATCTTTGGATGTAGAATATCTTTTTTGTAGGGTCTAGTCAGTTTTTATTAGTGTTTGTTCAGCAATTAGTTGTGTATTTGGAGTTCTAGTCGGAGAATGTGAGCTCAAGGTCCTCTAGTCCGCCATCTTGCTCTGACTCTCAGATACTGTGTTAGTTCAGTAGGGCTGCCGTGACAAGGTAGCACAGGCTGGGGGGCTTCAACAACAGAAATGTATTTTCTTACAATTCTGCAGGCTGGGAGGTCAAGGAGTGAGAAGGGTGGGTTGCTCCTGAGGCCTCTCTTGTTGACTGATGGCTGATTTCTCCCTGTGTCCCCACGTGGTCCTCTTTCTGTCTATGTCCAAACTTCCTCTTCTTATAAGGACATGAGTTGTGTGGACTAGGACCCATGACGGACCTCATTTTAACTGAATCACCTCTTAGAAGGATCTCTCAAAAGTAACATTTTAAGATACGGGACTGGGGCGGGGAGGAGGGGGGGTTAGGGCTGTAACATACAGATTTGGAGAGGACACAGTTCAGCTCATGAAAGACAAATTATCTTTAATCTTGATGATACCTTTCAGTCATTATAAGTATCCCCATTTTAAAGCTGTGAACCTGGAACATAAGAGAGATTGGAAAACACACCCAAAGTCACATAGCTAGTAAGCAACAGAGATGTAAGGCACACCAGTCTCATCTCTCCAACGCTGAGCCACTGCAGCCATGCCATGTGGCCTCTGGAAAGAGGAGCCAGACAGTGGACAAAAAGGAACAAAGCTTCCAGAGCCACACCAACCCCAGCTCCTTCCATCACAGCTTGACCATGACCATGGCAATGGTGAGCATCTCTCTGTTGCAGATATCTCATTTTTAATATGTTTATAAGACCTGCAATAAAAGATCATGGCTAACAGTAACACTTCCCTTCCTCATGGCCATTCTGCATGTTATACACAAACGCGAATGGGTATGAGAGTCTACGGCAAATATCGAGTTATATTATTATTTACTGCTGGATCATGGAAAAAGCAAGAGAGTTCCAGAAAAACATCTATTTCTGCTTTATTGACTATGCCAAAGCCTTTGACTGTGTGAATCACAATAAACTGTGGAAAATTCTTCAAGAGATGGGAATACCAGACCACCTAACCTGCCTCTTGAGAAATCTGTATGCAGGTCAGGAAGCAACAGTTAGAACTGGACCTGGAACAACAGACTGGTTGCAAATAGGAAAAGGAGTATGTCAAGGCTGTATATTGTCACCCTGCTTATTTAACTTATATGCAGAGTACATCATGAGAAACGCTGGACTGGAAGAAACACAAGCTGGAATCAAGATTGCCGGGAGAAACATCAATAACCTCACATACACAGATGACACCACCCTTATGGCAGAAAGTGAAGAGGAACTAAAAAGCCTCTTGATGAAAGTGAAAGAGGAGAGTGAAAAAGTTGTCTTAAAGCTCAAGATTCAGAAAACGAAGATGATGGCATCCGGTCCCATCACTTCATGGTAAATAGATGGGGAAACAGTGGAAAAAGTGTCAGACTTTATTTTGGGGGGCTCCAAAATCACTGCAGATGGTGACTGCAGCCATGAAATTAAAAGACGCTTACTCCTTGGAAGGAAAGTTATGACCAACCTAGATAGTATATTCAAAAGCAGAGACATTACTTTGCTGACTAAGGTCCGTCTAGTCAAGGCTATGGTTTTTCCAGTAGTCATGTATGGATGTGAGAGTTGGACTGTGAAGAAGGCTGAGCACTGAAGAACTGATGCTTTTGAACTGTGGTGTTGGAGAAGACTCTTGAGAGTCCCTTGGACTGCAAGGAGATCCAACCAGTCCATTCTGAAGGAGATCAACCCTGGGATTTCTTAGGAAGGAATGATGTTAAAGCTGAAGCTCCAGTGCTTTGGCCACCTTATGCGAAGAGTTGACTCATTGGACAAGACTCTGATGCAGGGAAGGATTGGGGGCAGGAGCAGAAGGGGACGGCTGAGGATGAGATGGCTGGATGGCATCACTGACTCGATGGACGTGAGTCTGAGTGAACTCTGGGAGATGGTGATGGACAGGGAGGCCTGGCGTGCTGTGATTCATGCGGTCGCGAAGAGTCGGACACGACTGAGTGACTGAACCGAACTGAACTGAACTGAAATTTCAGAGTCAGCATATATGCAAATGTTGCTTCCTGGGTGGTTCAGTGGTAAAGAATCTGCCTGCCAATGCAGGAGGCACAAGAGACGTCAGTTCAAACCCTGGATAGGGATGATCCCCTGGAGGAGGGCATGACAACCCATTTCCTTATTCTTGCCTGGAAAATCCCATGGACAGAGAAGCCTGGCAGGCTACAGTCCATGGGGCCCATGGGGGTGGGCTACAGTCCTTGGATCACAGTGAACAACAGCACACATGCACACACTTGTGCAGGACTCAAAAGATGGGGCTTAGAAATCTAAACCCCTGACAAGATCATTTGGCAACTGGTTTGGTTCTCCCCATTGTAATGACTACGATTTAGCTACAGTGCAATGCCATGCTGAGCTGTGATATTTGTTTTATCACGCTTAAACAGTGATATCTCTGAGGACAGGCAGAGGAGGTTATTTTCCACTTCTCCTGTGTCTCCACAGAGCCTACCAATGTGCTGGCTGGTAGCAGATCTTATAAATCCTCTGTGAATGAGGGAGGGACCTGCAGAGGGAGAATTTAATAGCCACACAAACAAGTTTTCATATTAGCTCGGCGTTGCCACAATGATGCTATAACCAGCCACAAAATATCAATGTCAAATATCAGTAAGTGACCATCTCTCATTCATGGGTCTTCAGGCTCACTGGGCAGCTCCCCTTAGTAGGGTGGGCTTGAGTGGCTCTGGTCCATGCATCACTCACCCTTTCCCTGCCAGTGAGCTAGCCAGGGCATGCTTTTCTTAAGGAGGTGGCAGAAAGCAAGCCCCACTGCTCAAGTACATTCCAAGACCCTGTTCATGTCTACTGACTTCTGTTCAATGCAAATCCCTTGGTTGTACCCGAAGTCAAACGGTAAGGAAGTGTGCCTTTCCCACAATGAGGCAAGAACGTGGTTCCCAGGAAGGGTGAAGAATTGGGACCAACAATCTAATCTATCATGGTTCTTCCAAATCCTCAGACATTGTTAACACTCTGCCATTCTGCTCATCCTGTATTCCCGATTCATAGGAATTGTTGGGAGAACACCAGCCTTTTTTATCTCTTTCAGATAATGTACCAAGAGCATCACTCCAGTATTCTTGCCTGGAGAGTCCCCATGGACAGAGGAGCCTGGTGGGCTATAGTCCACAGGATCACAAAAGAGTCAGACATGATGAAATGTCTTAGCATGCACACAAACACACACCAAGAGCATATCTCCTGTGTCTAGAGATTGATTACAGGGAGCCATGACATAGTTGGGTCTAGAAATGAAGTCAGTCCTAAAGCAACCAGAGGATTAACATCCCCAGCACCCTATCTCAGAAAAGTCATCTAACTGTGCTGTGCATATCATGCTTTGGAAATCACGAGAAACACTGGATGTTGACCTTCTGTGCAAGACAAGCTGAGTGCATCCCCATCACTGGCTGTGACCCACATCTCCAGCTAAAAAGTAAAACTAGTGATCTGTAACCCAGAGGCTAGGAAATCCTTGCAGGGCACCCCATCCTTCCTCCCCAGTGTTCTGCTGTTCAGAGAGGTCATTTTTAAAGCTTTTAATTTAAAGGGACTTTCGAGTGCAGTGCTTGGGCAAATACAATTACAAGGAGATATGATAAAGTGATTTTTTAAAAGTGGACAGCCTGAGGCAGAGCCAAAGGACAGCCACAAGTCTGTAAGGGCTGCTGGAACAACCAGTTTCAAGGGAATTATAGTTTGGTACAATCTTAAGTGGCAGAATCTCCTCTCCCACTAATTCCT